>NC_142257.1:12872084-13186927 GCF_052056855.1 Sturnus vulgaris | reverse complement strand
GTAGTTCAGTGTAGATTTTCCATTGATAGCATTTGATTCAGAATCTCACACCTGCAGCCAGCTATTATACCACCAGTATATAGGTAGTATATATGGACTGATTTTAATGTGTGAGAAAACTATTGGCATAATTCAGACTTACAGAGATTTTTATTGAGAAAAGTTTTGCTATGACAGTGACTTTTAATTATTCTTGTAGCAAGGACCTGGTATTTTTCTATTTTTCAATTGTATGTGTAAGGTGGGAAGCTGGAGAGTCAGAAGAAATCCTTTCTCTCTGTTTATAGCATTGTTTAAATGGCCAACAAGGTCTTGCCATCTCTCTGCATTGCTGAGATGACCAAGTCTTATTGGGATTCACAAACTAGATATTCCTCCTCTCATCCTTTCACAGCCCGGCCTGTACAATATTTGCAGGAAATACCTGTCATGTCCCTAGGCAAAGAAGAAAATTAAGTTGGGTGTCTGCTTTTCAATGAGAGCACTTGTTCTCATTCAGATATGCAATGTGGGACTTGTAAATTGACATTACCTTTTTATCTGATTCAGAGTAGAGGTTTGATGCAGATCACTTATCTTTCAAGAAACAGTCCAAAAACTGAGGTATTGAGTGGCCAAAGTTGTTGTTCCACTTGGTATAAAAACTTAATGCTCATTGTATCATAGAGAGGGTAGAAGCTGAATTTACTATAGAAGTTGGGATGCCTGGAGCAGAGGTCATTTGTGGATTTGTGAGCTCTGTTGCAGAATCACAAAGGTAAAATGGATTTAAATCAGGATACTATGTGTAGCCAGTCTATTTCATTGCAATAATAAAGTCCATTAAAGACTGGGGATAAAGTAACACTTGTACTGTGTTCTGGAGCACTGTCACACTACTTTAGAAAATGTTTGGTCTTCATAAACATCCTGATGAAAACCTGTCTGTCTGCTCTTCATGAGTCACTTAAAGCAAAAATGCTGGTAGGTAGATGGGCAGGGTGAATAAGATTGAAAGGGACTTTCCAAGTCATTGTATGCAGGTGCTGAAGTCATAATCACTTCTAAAAAGTGGTTAAGCTGCATGCTTGAAGCAGGTTGGTTTCTTGCCCTACTGATCCTATTGGATGCCTGTTTCACCACTGCTTTCTTGTACTAGTTAGATATTCTATAAATTCTACTCTAAGTGTTTTCATGCCTATGAAGGCATGAAATTAATACTAATTTCCTGAGCCTACAATATTTTTTTTAATGCAATGTCTTCTCTGGGCCTCCTGGGACCTTCATAACGCATTTAATGAAAACACTTGTAGTTTCTCATAGACTTAATTTCATTAAACCGAATATTCCAGTCTTTTTTAGCTTTCTCATGCAGGAGTATGTTAAGAGAAATGCAGAACTGGCATTAGTTCTTCATTAGGAATGACTAGTACCTTCAACAGTGTCCCAGATGAAATCTGTATTGCACTATGGCATCAATCCTGCCTTTCTTCACAACTGCATATCACAGGTGAGAGTCTTTTCTGGAACAGTGCAGTAAGGTCTTTCCCATCCTTACTCATTTTCCAGCAGTGGATTCTTTCTAGCTTTTTGAAGAATTTTTTTATATAGTGCTAAGAGCACATGACTTGGTATTTCATAACATAAATCAGTTTACATAAATCAGTGTTCTTAATATTGCTACAGTCCTCAAGGTTACAGTCCTCCGTTTTTTTAATATTTGTTCTGATCATCCTTGGTCCTAACAATGCTGATTTTGTTTCATTAGAAATTTCATCAACATACAAATACTAAAGAATATTAATGCCAAGACGGAGGAGCTTTCCTTATAGTCATTTTCTGTATTGAACACAATCTTTCAGTGCAGTACAATTACTTACACTCCTTTTGCATATCTTTACTGATTGTCTTAGTCTCATACCAAATACTTCTATGAAATCCAGTTCAGATATACATTGTTTGAAAAAGGAGTTATTGTCAAGTCAGGTCATTTGAGTTGTAATGAGAGATTTTTATCCTGTTTCAATACATATTAATGTCTCTAAAGTCCATCCATTTTTCTCTTCCTTTCCTCCCCTCATCCTCTTACTGATGCCAGAGTTAAATGCCTTCTTAACTGCCTGGGCTACTTTTTTTCTTCATGTCATAGTGTTTACTGAAATTTGTGGCCAATATCAAGTTTTTGTTAACCTAGATTTGCAAAAGTATAGATTAATTTGCAAATTAGAAAATCTTGTGCATAAGGTTTGTATATAAAATATAAAACATGATATAGAGGGGATGATTTAATCTATTAAGATACAAGAGACGGCATTTTTAGTCATGTTTCAGTCTAGGGCAGTCTTAGTGAGATGCTGAAAGTATAAGAGAGGACTATTCCACATTAGTTTAAAAAGTATCGGTTTTGTGAAATGAAATCCTGGGTTTTTTCCATGTATAGCTAGTTACACTCTGAGGTGCTTTAAAAACAGAAGCTGGTTGCATATTCAGTTTTGCTAAGATGTTTCTAAACCTGTGGGCTATCATGTCCAAAGGGGTCTACTCGGAGCTATTTTGCTTCTCCCTTTCTTTCGTTATTCTCCAGCATACTAAACAGCAAGGCGATAATACCAGAGGGAAACCAATTTTCCCACATATTTATTTTTTAGTTTCCCAGCTTGCAGGCAACAGAGAGTTTTTTCTTTTTTAGTTGAATATTTACTTGACTTAGTAATACCTGTCTGTTCTGCACCCTACCTCTGCTGTTGCAATTTGTATTGCTGAGTTTCTGATTATTCTTGAGAATGATTTTATTTCTCTGCTGTTTTCCTGCCTTTCTGGAATTGTAACTGTTGAAAGAAATGTCTCAGCTAATCATCCATAAGACTACTGAGAGCTCAAAGGCAATAAGAAGTACAAGGCAATTTGATTGAATACTTCATAGTCCTATAAACTAATAAAATACCATATTGCTCATCCTCAGCCTAGCAGAAATTATTGTGATTATTTTGAATATTTTTAAATGCAGTTATTTAAGATTCATCTGGTACATCTGGACCTTTGTCTATTTCAATTATGTAGTGCCAAATAAAGACAAAAATTTACTTCAATTCCTTCTTATCTTGCTTCATATTGTGTTAAGTCTGGCTATATTTATGTTATACTGAGATGATATTCAGAATCTGCCTTGTGACAGTGGGTTTTTGTTTTGGGGGTTCCTTTTTTTTTCCATTTCTTTCTTGCTGTGGAACAAACAAGAATGCACTGAGTTTCTCCTCAGAAGCATATTCTCAGGAGCACTTTCCATAGTGTATTAACAACGTAGCATTAAAGAAGCACATCTGTCATGTGTTGCCATGTGTTTACATGGCATGTTTACACATGCTAATGAACGAGAATTTATTGTTTTCAGGACATTTCATTTATGTGAAAGCCTGGGGTGTTCAGAGCAGAAATCATTAGAATTTCATTTTCTACTTCATGACAAAGCCACCAAAGAAGCACACTAGGTTAAAAATTTCTGTTCAGTAAGAGAATCTGGAAAAAGCCAGAAACAGTCAAAAGAGTACCATTCTTCCCGGTGGTAGTGGAGCCCAGTACAACCACTTTCTAATCAGATCATCTGTGAAAGCTCATCAACAAGATAAAGAGAAGTCATCTTTGTGTGCTCCAGGTGACTTTATGAGCTCTTTTAAGTTGCTGAAAAGAAATCAAAGCAGCCTTTTGCTGAAGCTTTGAGTACTTTGCAGATGGCTGTTCTGGCTATGATCAATGCTGGGATCAGGTCACAGGGGACAATTGGTAGAACTCGAGGAGCTGACCAGACAAGGCTTTTTTGGGTTAGGGACAAGTGTGTTTGATGCCAGGCAAGAAACCAATCCCCAGCAGTGGGATGTTCAGCACAGGAGGATACCATGGCAACACGTGATTTTCACCAATTGTACAGTAAATGGAAAGCTAAACAAATTACTCTTGGGCCACTGACAGCTAGCATTTTAAAAGTTGTTAATTTTTTCCCTTCCTTTTATCAAACTTAATGTATGTTCCATCCACTTTGTCTCTTCAGATGAGTCTGTTTTGCATCATGGCCCTTGCAGAGAGGATATTCCTCTATCAGCAGAAGGTGGTCTTGTCAAAGTGCCCCTTTTCTTCATCTTGTTCATCATCTCTGTATTCAAATTTCCTAATTCGGATTCTGTGCCAATTCACAGCTCTGTGTGGGGAGGAGAGACATGGGTTGCTTAGCAGTGATGAATTCCACCTGTGTCCATTCTAGTGTGACTTCCTTGGGGCACATACTTTGTTCTTTAGTTGTCTTTATTAATTTCATCTCAAGTATGTAGAGAAGAAAAAAGGTATAATTTCAGTGGCATAATGCACACTGAAAATGAACAGGAAATCCTTGACTCCTTTTCAGGGTGGAGATAGGATGATTCAGGAAGAGCTAAAATAATCTCCAGATGATTCTTCTGTGTAGTCTGAAGAGGGGAAGGAAATTTAAGACTTACCATCAGTGCATATGATCAGGGTGGGCTGTGTACAAGGGAACAAATGTTTGTAAGGTTTTAATAACAGACACCCCCACACCCACCTGGGGGTAGGGCTTTCAGACTGGAGCTCAAATAACACCTGAGATATATTACCCTGCAGGTAGGCAAGAGGTAAGTATTTTCCTTTTTTCATTATATCTCAGTGCATCTTTGCAGCGGTCTCTGCATACTGAGAATTCGCATAGCACAAACAAGATGATGTAGTGTTTGCAAATGAAAAAAGAATTGTACAGCAGCTCTGTAACAAACTTCTAATGCTTTCAAGCTACCAGGAGTTAAATATAAAAAGGAATTCAGTAAACAAATATCTAGTGTGTGCCTATTAGCCCCATACCAGCAACATAGATTTCTACAGAAAAATTAATAATTTTAAGTGCCTTTTTAAAAATTAATCTACAGTTGAATATAGATAACATCTATAATCAAAAAGACTCATTCTATAATAAAAAATAATAATTCACCAAAATGTGAATGGTTTTAAAACTTTTAATGCATTTTGTCTTTTATATTCAGTTTGAACAAGAGTAAATTTTTTCTTATTACAAATAACCCTGAATTTTATCAAGGGATTATTGGAAACAAAAAGGGCCCTTTTCAGAAAGTCCATATTCAGAAAATATCAAATGTATTTGCTAAGATTTGGGAAAAAAATTACATGTCCAGGCAGGCATCTCTTGTGCAGTAAGATATTTTCCAAAAGGAAAGAATGTATCTCTAACAAAAGCTCTGATAATCTTATATCCAATACATTTTGGAAGCATGGAAAGCTGATGCGTTAGCACTTGACAGTCCTGTTTTGAGAAGGTATGAATTTTACAAGGTAAATATTCAGCTTTTTTTTGGTTTTATTTTTTAGGATCTCAGTCATAAAATCTTATAGACAATTTTTTTTTTTCTGTAGGTCTGGTATTCTTTTCAGATGCCTTGTAACTGCTGAGTTCTTCAAGAAAAAATAAGTATTTATTAAGTGCTATTGGAAAATTTATGTGATATTACATACCTTAGCAGGGTGTAGTGTATGATCAGACATGATACTTTGTTTTCATTATTTTCCTTGGAAGCCACATGTGGTTAGGTCCTTTTTAAAAACGTTTTAGACCATTGAAAGCTAATAATGGGTTATTCTTCATGGTATCAGGTTACTTAAGCAGTCTACTATCTTTTTCAAAATAAAATAGCTGCTTCAACATAATACAGCTTTTATGAAATAGTAATATTTATCAGGTGCTGGAATCTTTGGACATCAGGTCTCTTGCTTTAGAAGACAATGCAAACTGTGACTATCACACAATGATCACATACCTGTGAAACAAAGTGAAATATGTTTCTACAGTCATTTTATTTCTTAAGATAGAGGGGTTTTCCCCTATATATAACTAAAATTGTCTTTGTTCACCAATTGCCTTAAAGAATGAATTTAATTTTTTTAGATTAATTTTCAAAACATCTAGGGGCAGGAGGGCACCTGTTTGAGTCTGTTGTCAGTCTGATCTGTATTTGCCCTTGGTCACTGATAGCAGCAACTGAAACAGTTAATGCCAGTGCTTTTGCTAATGCTGTGCAGCTCATGCAGAATTATATAAGTGGGGGAAGGATGAAAATTAATATTTAAGTCATTGTAAAACTGTGGATTCAGATGAAATTTGACTAGGCGTTTTGACCTGTTTACAAAACCACAGCAAACAAAATAGGATCAACTCTTACCCTACCCTGGAAAAGTGTCCCTTGTTTCCCCACAGACAGCATCTGGACTGGAGTAAGATATGGCAATATTCATTAGGTTCTTTGTCTGAAAATAAGTCAATTTGCTGCTTGAGGAGCAAGCCAAATGACCAGATTGGTGAGTGTGCTCTGTATTTGGGGCACTGATGCTTGTCCATTTGTCCTAAGTTTCTAAAATAGGTATTGGAAATTCATCTCTCAAATATGAGCTTAACTCTCCTCAGTAGCTCTTTTTAAAGAAAAGAAATATCTGTATTCTCCAGCAGGGTTGTAATATTTTTTTTGTGATTTAGTTTTGTTTTTTCCCAAAGTGCAAGTTTTCTTTACTTTTTCTTACTGATGCTCAAATGCAAAATATTACATCATTGGTCACTGAACAGGAAAGCAATTTCATTGGTTTTGTTAAAGCAAGTAGAAACCAGGGTGAATAATAAGATCATCTATAGTTTTGATTATGACATTAGATTTGAGTTGAGGAAGGGTTGACCTTTCACGTACACAAGCCTAGGAAATATTACTTTACTTTGGTGGAATAACAGGGAAGAAATTGAATTAGAAGCAGCATTGGCAAAGTTAAAAATTATGATCTTTCCATTCCTTGACTGTACCTTGCTAATGATGAGAGCTTTGTGAAACAAGTTAATTTTGTTTTCATTTGCTCATGTTAGTTGGTACTGCTAGTCAGGCTGATTAAATTGCACCCATATTTTGCAAAAACAAGCTACTTTCTCTTACTGAATGCAGTCCCATTTTCCTATGTCTTAAGTTTATCTATTGAAGTCCAAGTTAGCATTGCTTATGACAGTAGTCATTCATTTTAAAAGTCAGCGTTATATTATCCAACTTTTGGCAGTGCTAGGGGAGTTATCCTCTGGCTAATTCTTCTATCTTCTCCCCATCTGACACCACTATAGTTGATGTGGGAAAGTACTACTGCAAATTTACTATGATGTTGCATTGGTGTGCAGGTCTACACAGGGAATCTATTCTAGTTTTAAAAATGTTTGATACCTATGCCACTCGAGTATCCAATATGTTTTTGACACACTGTCCAAAAATATTTGGATAGAAATTCAAGGTATCTTTTGTGTATGAAATAGTCTAACTCTTAGATAAACTTTCTCTTGATATCCATTTGTTCTGAGCAAAAATAAAACTGAATAAATGAATAATAATGTTATTACTCTAACAAGCCATAAACATGTTTTGTGAATGAACATTTATAAAGGAAATTATGTCTAAGTGGTTGAGAGAAATAAAGATTATAGTCTTTATCATTTATGCTGTATTTATAAAAGAGTTTGGGTTTGTTTTTGCCCTTGTGTGATTATTAAGGTGTGTTTTTTAATGTTGTTTTTACATGAGGAAAGAGAAGTCACTAAGTAGATTATTATGTACTTATATTTCAAGGTATACTTCAGGAATAATTCAGGATGAAAGGGACCTCAGGAGGTCCTTAGTCTAGCCTATTAAATAATGATCAGCTCTGTGGTCAGATCAAGTTTACTCAGGGATTTGTCCAGCCTGATCTAGAAAACCTCCAAGGATGGAGATTGAAAACCTCCCCAGACAACCTCTTCCATTGCCTGACCATAACAGCGAAGAAGTTTGATTGAAGTTTTCTGTCTGATTTATCCTGTCCTGGGATCCTACATCTGTCTTTTTCTGAATCAGGAATAAGTATTTATCATTACTGATCTGAAATAGAACCTAAGTACTGCATGACCTGCATTCTGAAAAAGTTATAAGTCATGTAACAGAATGACAATACCATGAGAATGCTCTGGATAAATCAGTATGTTGTACAAGTAGCCTTGTAATTTAACAAAGTTAACAATCCAGTTTTTCTTCCATGTATGATCTGGAGTGGTAAAATTTGTTCCACATCTCATTGTTCAGTTCCACAGGTACTATTCTCATTATATAGATTGAAGTGTCTCTGTCACTGCTTGTTATGGTTTAAAAACTCTCAAAATAAGGGTCCTTTCCCCCTTGATAATGATCTCAGAATTTTCATTATAATGTTAACTCAGTAACATCTTCATTGTTATATGCATTTAAAAGGCAATTCTCTATATTCTATGACTGTACAACATACAAGTTGTCTTTATTGGATATGGAGCAAGATATAACTGGTCAGTTTTGCAGGATTGTATTGGAAATGGAGAGATTTGTAACTTGTGGTATGTCATGCTTCTGCTCCTCAGCTGCAGAGCAATCCACTCTGTGCATTTCCTTTCATACAAGCCTGTCTCATTTGGTGATTGATGTGTCACTGCAGACAGAATTCAAGATGTTACCTGAGCCCAGCCAATAATCTCACTTAAAAATGGGGTAATATAACAGAAAAAACCAATGCGGGAGTCAGTATTTGGCTCTATGTGGAAGAACACACCTTTCCACTCTGACATGAAGTGAGCTGATACTGTGCAGCATTGGAAATAACACCTTGTCAACAGTAGGAGTCTGTATTGCATGGATGGAATCAAGTACTCTGCTGAATCCAGGCACTTTATTGATGTATGAAAATTGATTATTTGAGTATTTGGTGGATTTTGCATAAACTTACATGCTGGTTTCCTGGTAAAATCACCACTTTTAAGCAGCTTTTCTTAAACAGTTAATTCACAGTCATCATACGTTAGAAGTGAATATTTGTCCATTATCAGGCACCGCTTTATTCAAGGCAAACACACCTATTGTGCACTGCTATGGGAGCAAGTTTCATAAAAGCACAGCAGGCAGCCGAGTCTGACTGTGTGGGAGCCCATCAGTGAAAATTAGGGGACTCCAAAGAACCAACAGTTTTTTGGTGGAATAATTGTCCCTTCAGCAGCTGAATTCTGGAAGAATGTTCTGCACCAAAATGTTACACAGACAACCCGAGTGATACTGAAATGTTGGTAAGTTACATTTTTGCTTGTGAATTATGATTTTATTCCTTTGGGAACTTTTTGTGTCTGGATGCTTGTAACCTGTTCCTGACACACAAACTGGGGAACATTCTGTAAAGGGACAAAGAGCACAACAGTACATTTTTTACATTTTAACTATGGTCCCTCTCTAGCTTCTTTTCTTTGCAGACCAAAAATGAGAAATATAAAGAGTAATATTAATGGCACCTATTCTGTTAGAATTATTATCATAGGGATGGTATCCATGCCAAGGAACTTCTCATTCTCCACATACAGCTAACAGGAATGTGCAGATCAGATGTGCATCAAAGTGCTGCAAGTGTAATGTCTTTATGCTGTAAGTTATTTATGTAGCTGTAGCATGGATAGGTAATGGTGGTACTGTGTACATATATTAGTTAGAGTACTGCTTTCCTTTCAGGTTTCAGTAACAAATTTCTTCAAGTTCTGCATGTTCCACAGCATTTTAGTGCATGACACTTTTCTCCTGCAAAATCCACCTAACTTCCTATTAAAGTTGTTGTCTTGCTGCCCAAGAAGAAGTATCTTTTACTTCTCTCTGTTTTTATTTGTTTTTGGGAAAATGGTACTAAAGAACTGGGTTTTACATTTTTCTATGATGGCAGAAAATCTGGCATCTCATCATGTCCAAAATTAGCATTTTACCCTATAGTGTGCTATGTACAGCACCATATACTGTGCTATGTACAGCATAGCTGTTTCTTTTTATCTCTTTTGCCCTTTTGATCTTCCCCCCTTCTCCCCATTTCTCCCCCCTTCCCCCCCTTTCCCCTTTCAATGACCCTTTATGTACTGCTGATACTACTGTAGAATTGATTGTATACGTGTGGGAAACTTGCTTGCATTATGAAAGTACAAGGTGCTTGCTAAATATGCTAAATTCCTTTAAAAATAAAATTGTGTTTTTAACGTTCGTATCTGTGTGTTTCATTATGAGTGTAATGGAATTTTGAGCACAGCAAAACATGGGAAGTATTTGAAATCTGCTGAAAGAAGATTACTGTGAGGTCTGAATGCCTATCAGCTAATTTTTCTATTTCTAATACAAAAATTATATATTTAAAAATATACTTTAAAAAACCCCAACTTTATTTTGGATGGAGATTCTTGAAAGTGATACAAATATAAGTAGCATTTGTACTGTGTATATTCCTGTCAATTTGTGCTGCTGAGTGATCCATGGACACACTTTTAGTCACTTTTTTTTGAAGATACGTCTTTGTAACTGAACAGTGAGTTCCTAGTTCCACATATTTACATATGTGCTAGCTCTTATCTGGCCTTGAAGCTGTACTCAGGAGCACTTTGTTCTATGGCTGGACACTGAATTGAGTTTGATTTTAAGGAATTTTTTAAAAGATATGTGATAAATTAGGTCAATGTGCCTGTTACATATGGTATGGCCATAATTTTGCCAGAAATTAAATTGTAAAAGCAGTGATGTAATTATCATTTAAGGATGATTTTCGTAGTTGTAATGGCCACATATTAACAGGCATTGTAACCTGTTTTCATACTTTATATCTTAGAATGACTTGCTTTTACGGGGAGTTCTCTAGGCTGATTAAAACTGCACTTTTTTTCTGAGTATGAAATCTGCTGTTGGAAGATGAGCTTTTCTAGAAAGGGCTGGAGTACATCTTTCCTGCTTGAGCATTAGCCAGCACCTCCCACCAGGTCAAGCTCCTCTGACTACTTCTTTGAGTTTGTTTCTTCTTGGACTAGAAGAGAGTTATTGTGAATGAATATTGAGATGTTAATATGGCTGCTCTAGAGGTGAGTAGGTTATATAGTCAGGTCATACAGAAAGAATGTAATTTTGTGATTTTTCTTTCTCTTACAGGGAAAATACTGTAGTTTGGAATGCAGCATTTTTTCCTTAAACACAAGGCAATGTAGAGCAGCTGTTTGTTCTATGTAGGGGTTTTTAAAAATTTTCTTTTGCATTTTTGGGGCTTTTTAAAGTCGTCTTTACCTTCAGGGATTTGGATAATTATGACAAGTATTTTAGCCAGAAGATAGAAAACAGCTCACTGGGGAGACTCCAGCTGGGACTGAAAATACAGCAGTGTTGGTTCCACATGTTCATAAGTCAACACATGAGGCCTCTTGACCAGCCAAAAATTAACTCAGTCTGTAAAAAAGGAGGCAATACCTTGTATTAAGGGTAATTATAATTCTGCTATTACAAATATGTATCCAAATTTCCAAATTTGCTTATGCATAATGGTTATTCCATGAGTGTCTGACCTTCGAAGAAACTCAGCTCTCAGCTCAAGCGCTATCATCCCTACTGAGTTGTTCAGAATAGATTGCAAACTGCTTCCACAGGAAGGATGAATGTAAGCCGTAAATAATTATGAGAATGATGACAAGGCAAGCCTTTTAGTTAGATCTTGCCTTATCTAAATTGTTTCTCCAATCATGATAAAAATATCAAAGTATACTATAAAAATATCTGAGCAAAATACTGGAGTCTGTTGCATAGAGGAAGATAATTAGCAGATAGTGTACATCTGTTCTTACAGATTCAAGGAAGGGCAGATGAGCTGATGTGGAACTTTGTGTACTTTAACCTGGACTATTTTCAGCCCCTTGGTTGTCTTAGATTTTGTCCACTGCACTGCAGCTGTGTGCAGAAGGCAGATCTATCAATATGTCAGTGTTAGTTCCTATACCATTGTCTTGGTTTAATTTTGACTTTCCCGGCCAACGCACCAAATTAATGTCTTGAGTTTGAGTTGCCAATTTGAATAAACTTATTTTTCTTGTTGTGAGACAGAACCAGGAGCAAAAGAGCAAGGCAGGCCTAAAACTTGAGAGAGTATAAAAGAAAATTTATTAACTACACAAACAAAAAGAGAGGAAAAAAAAAATTCAGAATAAGATTTTTTAGATCACTCCTTCCCTCCCTCTCCCAATCTTCATAACAAAACAAACATATAACAAATACTTCGGTCAGTGCCCAATTTAGTCTTTCTCAGTTCACTTCTGGAGAGAGAAGCCTCTTCTTGTTGAAGTTGTAGGGATTTTTCCCACAAGAAGGAAAAAGACAGTTCTCTTGTGGTTTTATCTTTCACGATTTGCATCCGCCCGGGAACCTGCAACCATGACGCTCCTCCCAACTCTACAGCTGTCCCAAAGTTGTAGATGTGGGCCATGTCTGCTCCATGGGGTATTACTTTTAAGAATGAAATGTTCAACCGCAAAGATTCTCTCTGTCCTTTTTCTCTGCTCAGGCTTTATCTTCAGGAAACCAAAATCCCCTTCTTTTCTCAGGACAGAAATTCTCAACACAGGTGCTCTTTAGTCAAAATCATCTATTAAATAGAACATTTTCATCCCCCCATGTCTCTTTCCATGGTTTATAGGAATATTCAGTACATCAGTTCATTCCTACAATTTCACAAAAAAGATTTTCAGCCATTTCAGCATCTTCTCATTCTCTTTCCATCTTAAAAACTTAGCTCTCACATCACTGACTTTAGAAATCTTCTTATTCCCTTTCATATTCAAAGGAAAGGCTGGAGGCTTTGCAAATCTTATCTGAACACTAAAGAGTTAAAGTTTAACACAACTACAAGAGTTGGGCCAGGCTCAGGCTGTGCTGGGGGGCGGGCAGCTGAGGTGTTAATCAGCCTTTCTGGGGCTGGGCTGCAGCCCCACACTGCTCACGGCCACCCGGGCAGGCCCGGCCCGGCCGGCAGCAGCAAGAGTCAGCCTCCCCCCACGCCAGAGCCGCAGGCCTGTGGAGGAGGAAGCCGTGAAGGTCTTATCACACAACTTTGTCTCCCCCTGGCCATCGGGTCCCCCTCGTTGGCAAACGGGGCCCAAGCGGCCTCCCGAGCCTCCCCCCCCCCCCCCCCCCCGCATGGGGGAGAGGGAAGCTCGGGTGATGTTACCTGCTCAGCCTCCGGAAGACAAAGAGAGAGTTAGTTCCGGACCACCCCCCTCAAAATGTGTGCTCACGGAGCGAACCAACCCCCTCTAATTGGCTGTTGCAGGTATCCCAACCCCCAGAGAGGAAACTCCCTTAGGAAGAATCTCCCCTGAGTCTCCTCTTCCTAAGTCAACCCACCGCAAGCGTATGTGGTAAAGTTCTGGTTTTGTTTGTGATGGGAACAGCTGATGTCAATGTAGTTTCCTGGTCAATATAGCTAAAAGAGATTCAGAGTCTGAAGTGGTCCTGAAGTATGTTGTACCACTTTTGAGCTGAGAGTTGCTGGTCTCTCATATAATACCTGTTACTGTTGATGTGTGGTGATACCCAATCTTTAATACATGGGTTTGTATTCCAGATTTTTGGGAGCATACCTGTGTATGGAGTTTTACCCATGGAAGCATTCTGATGTCATCCATGTGACAGAGTGGCTAAGTGAGATTTTTTACCGTTCAGACAAAAATTTGCGGAGTGTTTTCTTGATTGCTACTCGTAGATGTCAAACATGTAAGGTCAGTCTGCTCCAGTTGCTATCTGGACAAGGCAGGATTTGGTGCTTTGTTCTGTCTCAAGGGGATCCTGCATCCTGTGACTGTTTCCTAAATTTGGTATGAGTGCCTCAGTGTACACAGCATGAAAGCCTTCTTTTCTGAAATCCCTTTTTTCTCAGTCTATCAATATAGCAATGTTTGACCATACAGCATTATAATTAAGGGAAGAAGTGCAAAAATAAATAATTTTTAATATTGATCTGAATTTTAGAATAAACTTTACTTAAACACACAAATAGAAGTTCTCTTCAGTTATAACAGTTTTTGATGAGGAAATTATTGGGTTTTATTTACTGTGTATCTGAAGATAAATTACATATTTTTGCATTTTAAGTTTTTCAAACTAGTGCAAAAAGGCCTTGGGAAATGTATGATCAGATAGCTATCAGAAATTTGTTTTGTAAGAGTAGACATGCTGGCTTATGGAATGCACATGCTTGTGCTTCCATAAATCTTGCTAATGGTTGAATATTTCATCTGTCGACGGGGTTATTTATTCCATATCTATTTTTACCTGTCTGTATGCTCTGTATGACTTCCCTGAAAAATTATGATATCAAAGAATGAAAAAGTTCTGTAACTTCCAGAGTATTTTAAGAGAGAAAAGGTGGTCTGTTGGAATTGGTGCCTGTCTTAATATTCTCTTTTCTGAACGTGAAAGCCTCTAATCTTCCTAAAAAAGGAACCCAGGCAGTTCACTTGCTGCATGCTTGATGTTGATGATTTGAGTTTTCAGGTTGTTTGAATGAAATATAAAAATTTCTGAGAATATCCATTCTTGCTTATTAATGTTCAGTGCACAGAAGAAGGGGAACACTGATGACCACTTTTTTCTCATACATAAATGCAAGGAAAGGTTATCACAGGCCTCTTGAGCAATGCAAAACATCTTGCACATATCTGTAAAATTCCACCTGTCCCTAAATTATCAGAATTTTTTCAAAGCTCCACAAAGTCCACATTCAACAATTTGGTAATCCCACAATGTCCGGATGGGAGCCCAGCACTAACTTTGCAGTTGTTATCCATCTCTTATAAACCAAGTTGACTCCTTTCATGTTCCCATGTTATTTCCAGACATGCTGATTACTTGGAATTCCTTGTGATTTGTGTCATAATTCCAGACACGTTAAATGTCCTGTGAAGTATGTCCGTACGTATGGCCAAACCAGAAGTTTTTTCTTGAGAATTTTCCTAAAAGGATGTCAGCCCACAGAAAATTGGCAAGTAACCTTTATGGCTATGTAAGCAGCTCTGAGCTATTTGGATTTTTGATTGTCATTGCCTTTTTCTATGTTTTCTGTCACCACTTGCCTTTGTAGGAGTAAAAGCATGTATGTCTTTGCCTCCATGGTCTGTTAAGTGGAGAAATGTTATTTTTAGATTTTTCCTTACTGCCTTTAACAATTTGTCCTGGGCTGTGGCAAAAATGTCAAGAGTAAATGCAGTTAGTGTGTCTATTCTGCTACATTATGGGGAATGTCCCCATAACTCCATCTTACTACTGATGGTTCCATGCTGAACCTATTTTTTTTTTTTAGTTCTTGTGTTTGAATAATCAATAAAGATTTGCTCTCCTTTCTAAACCTTATAATAAGACATGCACTAGAGTGTTTGCAAAGCTGGCAGCACAGTGAGAGCTTTCACAATCTGTACCAGCTGAGGAGCCCTTGAGACTGCTGCCAGTACAATGGCACTGTTAGAGGCACAGTCTCTAGAGAAAAATCACTTCTGGGCAGTCACAGTAAGAGTCAGAAATGTTAATGATTTTAATTGAGCAACAGAATTATTTGCCCAATTAGTATTTTTAAACTTCTAGTCTGCAAAATTGGTCAGCTGTCTATATCTCCCCCCTGCCAATGCAAATATGTCCTAATTTTGTGACTGCTTTGCCATTTTGAATCTAACACTCCTGTTCATGAGTGGATCCCATGTGGTGGTGCCTGGCTGATTTCTGAACAGCAGAATTTGCTGGAGGCATTAGATGTCCTATATTTTGACATTAATAAGGTTCCTGATGTTATATTGAATGACATTCTTATAAACAAGGTGGGGAAAGACGGATTAGAGCAAACCGCATTTGGAAAATAACATGAACATGATTATTGTGTTTGCAGGAAGAAACAATTTTTTATCAAGTCCTTCTTCACTGTTTTCATTTAATGATCTGAAAATTATGGAACTTTCAAAACATTTGTGTAGCTTGAAAGGATACAGTTCGGTTTTCATGGTTCTTACTAGAGAGGTGGCCTGAAAAAAACAAATTCCCAGTTTTACATCTAATACTGGCATCTCAGAACTGGGAAATAACTAGGTGTAAATGGCAGCCCAGGGCAGGGGTGTGGGAATCAAAACAAAATAAAAAGCCCAGCCTTGGGGAGATATAATGGATTGTGATGTGACACTGATTCCTTGGCAGCAATAGTAAGGCTGACATTAGGATACATAAATGGAAGTGCTATTTGTAAGATGACTAAATTTTTCTGTTTGGTCCTGTAGTGGCAATAGGTGGTGGTCAGGCTATGTCCTTCTAAGGGCGGCACCTCAAGGAAGAATTGTATCGGTTAGAGAATATCCAAGGCATAGCAAGAAAGTTAACCCAAGTCCTAGAAAACATGACTTAGAAGGAGGAGTTGTTGTGGTTAAGGGGAATTTAAGGAAGACGTGTGAGTGTCTTGTAATATACAAAATGTGGAAGAAGATAATCTGTTCTTTGTCATGTTGGTTAGGACAAGAAGTGAAGATCTGAAATTGCAGCAGTGAAAGTTCAAAGTGGAGTTGATTTAAATACAAAGATAACCACAGTGAGATGCAGGGATGGACTTTGATCCATTGTGGTTCACACCAGGAGGGCTCTCAAGACAAGCAGAAAAACATTTGACAGGAACTATGGAGATACAGTTGCCCCTAACCTTCCTGATAAATAGAATTTGCATGAATGATGGATACATCAGAATGAAATTATCATTGTACAGACAGTTGATTAAAACCCAAAAGTAAGACTTGACAAACAGATGAAGAAGTCTGCTTCTCTTACTCAAAGACTATATTTGTATTTTCCTCCTACTAGTCTGAAGCAGAGCTAGAATGTGTGTCTCCGAGTGTAATCAAGATCATAAAGGTTATTTTCTAGTAGAAGGTTGTCTGCACTTTCTCCTTGTGATGGTGTGCACTCCCTCTTCAGGTGCATACAAGCATCAGCAAATAACAACTATATTGCTGTACGTATTGAGTAGTATTTAAGAATGCATAGATATGTTTATCTTTCAATATTTGCAGGCACAGGATAGGTTGAGCTTAATCAAAGGCTGTGACTTTGTAAATTTGTCTCAGGTTTTCCTGTGTAATAGCTATGGGAAGTAATTATCCTCTCTATTACCTTGTGTGTGTAATTTCTGTGCTATGAAGATAGTTTAAGAGAGAATGAATACTAGAGGTTTTGATGGTTGGACTTTTTTATTTTTTTCTGAGAGGAAAATTACTACCCTGCCATCAGTACTGTGTGTGTTTTCTTTGCTTCTGTTGGTTATAACAGTGAAAGAAAAAGCTGATAATGATATGCAATATTATTTAAAATGTCCTCAGGAACTTACAGTGGCATTGCTAGGTTTTGAGCAGTTTCAGTTTATCTGTATTCCTGACAGTTCATGACATTGGTACTATTCTGGGTTGCTATTTAAGAACGAATATATTTCTGTTACTTTACTTTGCTTCCAATGTTCTGGAAATTAGGGGGAGAGGGGGGTGGGATGTTCACCTTCTTTTTAAGTTTCCTCAGATATTGCTGCTTAATAGGAATTATTCTTTTCAGTATCAGGTGTTGGTTCTAGCTAGTCCTAATACCAAAAAGAAGACCAGCCTGAAGAAGAAATAGTGATGATGTGGTTCCACTTTACAGAGCTGACTCAGCAAGGGAGGGAATGACATGCTGCATCATTTGAAGATCACATATTGCAGCAAGTATTTCCAGGAATTTTCAGATGAACATATAGGAATGAAACAGAAATCTCGTTTTAGATACTTCATGCCCTGCAACTTCTCATCATCTGTAGTTTCAAATCTGGAAGTCATCTTCAGCAAGAAGGGAGAACAATACATTTTATTCAGATATGGATATACCAGGGAACTCCACTGACAGCATGCTTGTGAAATCTGATTTATTCTCTGTGCCATAAAGGGGAAAGAGCCTGTCTGTTTTCTGTCTTCAGTCATCATCATTTTATGAGTGTTGTGTTCTGTCTTGCTCCTTAATTAAAGAAATTCTTTCTTGTGGTTAACCTTAGCAGGTTTCTGCTATGATAGGGAAAGATAGTGACGGCACATTTAAAGAATCGGTGAATTTCATACTATTAACCTGCTGTATCTAAACAGACTGTAAGAAAAGTAACAAGACGTATGGAAGCAAGGTCCCACATGTATAAAATAAAGTATTATTTTATACATGCTAACTATATTTTATACATGCTAAGTATTATTTTATACAGCTAAGTACTTTTAAAACAATATGCAGTGGCAGAATATTTTTATTGTAAAATATTTTTCTTGGAAAAGGCATAAGTCAAAGTGCAAAATATTCTTTTTGCCTTTGCAGTATTGTAGCATATGCTTGTGCTTGACAAAAGTAGTGTCAGAAAGCATGTCAAACGACAGTGCTTAGAGTATTAAAGTTTTAAAAAAATGTCAGAGAAAACTGGAAGCTTGTTAATCCACAGAAATCTGTCATAAAGATTGCATTGTAAGGTGGTTTCAGCATGAATTCTAGTGACATATGGGAGCTTAAAATATAATCTAATGATATATCTCTATCGGTGAGATGTTTATGTAACATGATTGCAACAGAGATGTCTTTTCTCTTAAATTTATTAGGATAATGAAAGTTGCCAGCTTTGTAGAACAATGCAAAGAACAAGTTTTATTCAGAAAAATCTTAGTGTCAGAATCAAAATGCTTTTTATTTCTCTATACATTTATTAAAAAGAGAAATTTTGCATCTAGCTTGAAGCATGCTGAAGACTGGCAGCCTGCTCTGTGGAAATCTGTGTTGCTGCTGGCTTCTGTTCTGCTCTGGGCATTAGCATGTGTACCCAGGAAAAAGACCTGATAGAAATACAAGTGAAAGACAAAACGTTGTTCAGAGAAAGCTCTGACAGAAATAATTTCATATGGGAATAATCAGTGAAAGTCTTTTCCAGTGTAATTAGAATTGAAAATGCTCTGTCTATAATGCTGAAGAAAAATCCTGAATTATTTCAATATTCTGCAATTTATGAACTACAGGTTTTATTACTGTGCTGCTTTGTTTTACAGAAATGAAGAAAGAAATTTTGAGTAGCAATTAGGCTCAGAATTCATATTGGTCCTAAGTGTAAATTTTTTTTGTGTTATGGAAGGGTTTTTAATTCAAATATTTCTTGAAGGACATGATTTTTAATGTGATGGGCTGTAATGTATCACTAATGAACCATCTGATTTTGTCAAAATCCCACATGTGATACCGTTAAAAGGTTTCCTCATACCCTTTATGTCTGTGGCGATACTTACACTCATTAATCAATCCTGTGACTGAGAGCAGAAGTCTCTCTACCATGTTTTTCCTCGAGGTAAATTTGTGCCGAACTCTGTGACAGGCCCTTTGCAGGTGATTTTCATTTCACATGAGGTGAGGCATCTCCTGGCAGGGGCTGGGGGGGACCAGGTGCAAAGCACTATAGAGGGATGGCATGTCCCTACCAACTCAGTGCTCTCTGGGGAGGCATGAGAGCCCTGTCACTTCCTCAAGGTCTCCAGCACCAGGGAAAGGTCAGTGCCCAAGAGGGGAAGTTGCTATCACTCCTAGTGCTGTTACAGTGAGGCCTTGGAAGGGCTCAGTTCTTCACAAATGATCAGGTACTCTGGAGTCTGGCTACTTGTAGAGCTGTCTAAATAGATTCCAGCCACTTTTAAAGCCAGGTTTTTAATTTAATAATTATTTTAGATAGATTACCAGAGGACTGAGGAAATCCTGTCTAATACACTGCTGTGGAAAAGCAGTCCTTTCAAATAAGGATGAAAGTTATTACTACATATATATATTCAGATCACATTTGTTCTGAGTGATTTTCTGGTACTCTGAAAGATTTATGCAACTGAATATTATGCGTCTTTTACATATTCTTCCTTTTTCTCTCTCTTTTTTTAAAGACTCTTGATTGTGGGAGAGAAATCAATGTCCAGTTTTGTAGCTTCTGTAACAGGAAAGAACAGGGTTGCTGTTGAAATATTTTCTGTATCTGAGAGAACAATAAGTCTCTGTTGGCTTGTTATGTGAGGTAGGGACTCTTGTGTGGGTAAAATGCTATGGGATTGCCTTACTATGGGCTGTGTCATAATGCAAGTATACAGCACAGTGAATTTAAGGAACAGATTTTACCTAGAGAGATCTACTGTTGGGCTTAAGAGCCCCCATGTTTTATTCTTAATATAGTTTAGAGAAGAAAGATGTTGGAGAATATTAGTCCTTTTAATGTTGTTCAGGTATGTGTCAGCGGCACACTCCTGTATCTGTGATGCTTTACAATTCTTGAGACTATTAGTGTTCACAGCTTATAGCAAATATAAAAATGGCATAGTTCACAGGCAAATTAAACATATTGTTTCATGACTAGGGCTTAGCTGTGTCTGCATAATATATTTTTAAATGTTTTTTTCCCTATAATATGAGACTAATATTAAAAGTAATCCTATCCTTCAGTTCAGGAGAATGTCCTTGTGTTTTGTGATTCTGCTGAGCTCTTCTAAATGCTGAGAGAAATAAAAAAACAACTTTAGAGTAGCATTTGTCTGATGAGTTAGTATTTAGATCACCTAAGGATAATGATCTAGCTAAATAAATTGTTAGGCCTACCTGTATTGCCAACAGAAGCTTGTACACCCTGAAATTAGGTCACCAAACTTGGTTTACAACAGGATGTACCCTTCTGGAAGTTAATTGTTTCCAGTTTCTGCATATGGAGTCCAGGTGTCTAGTCTGAGTCTCAAGATTAGGATTGTGAATTTAGAGATGCTAAATCTCTCACTGGCCTGAATTGCACCCTTAAAATCCTCAGTATTCTCAGTATGTTAATTCTGTCCTTTTGCACTGTCAACATTGAATATATATTCTGTCTTGTTTATTCTGCTGGCGAAACTGGAAATTTCCTCAAATCCTCATATCCTGTGTCTATGGGATGTACATTTTATATCCAGGCAGCAACTCTAAAATCTGGACAATTGATCATGGGTCTTAGTGCTTGCCCATGAGTACCTGTCTTTATATCAATATATTTGAATCCTAAGAGGCTTTAATCATGGCAGTTCATTCAAAATGAGAATAGTTTCAGGTTAGGTATAATGATGATATGAAGGACTGTATGTCTTCAGTCATCTTTTATTGCATGAAAAAAAACCTCTTATGTGTTATAAGTATTTATATATCTAGATTCTCTCAGAGAAAGTTTCTTAATTCCAAAGTAATCTTTGGAATGATCAGTCATCTGGGCTAGAGGAGCTAATACCATAATGTCAGAAACAAGACTTAATGTCTCTGACATGGTGTGCGCTTTTCCCTTGATTTTTTTTTTTAATTTTTTTTTTTATTTCCAGGATATCTAAGCACAGCCCATCACTCAACACTATTTCCTACATGTTGAGCAGAGCCTTTGCAGCTCACTCCTGTGTTCAGGGATCAAAAGCCAACCTGGTGACATCATGCCATACTCGTATGAGTGGTATTTCTTCGTCTGTATTTGTGTTCTGTAGAGAAGACTGGTGACTAATTGCTAATGGATATGTGAGTACAATATTACAAGGAAAAGGAGCAGGAAATGTTAAATATCTCAGGTGTGTAACCCAGTGCCAGATGGTGCACACTGGCATCAGGCCCTGGAGGCTCCACCTGATCCAAATTCCCATTTAAGGAGTGCTGCTGTAATGTGTACATTACAAGGTGCATTTCTTTTTATAGGTCAGGTCACTGATTGTTGTTATTTAGTTGACAAAAATTTGTATCTCTTAAAGAAAGCTCATTTATGAGAGTTGTGTCCCAGTAAGGGTGAGTAGCTAGTGTGAAAAAGCACCAGATTGGGAAACAGATTTCTGATTCTACATTTGCTGCTAATTTGGTCACTTCTGTGAACTGTGGTGACACTTAGCTATGCTATAGTTTCTTTTTATACTGTATTAATGTTTCTCTCACAAACCCACTGCATGAGTTGAAGCTGCTGTAATCTAGAATGATTGGGTTTTTAGGAGCATAGAACGTTGGAAGAAGCTGCCCATAGTGAGAGCAGTGAAAATACAATATAGCTTCTTGTAGGAAACAGTACTGCTAAGGGAGAACTGCTTGAGTCAATTGTATTTCCAGGTTAGCAGCAATAATTGCTATCAACATTATGCCCTCTGCATGTAATTATCTCTTTATTTAAAGCTGGTTTTGTAAAGCTTTTCCTCTTCCACATGTTTTATGATTCAGGCACCTAATGACTCCCCAAGAGAAAGCACACCATGCACAGATTGGCCCCATTAGTGCAAACTGCATAATAAGATAATACTATAGACTGTTACACATTAATTTTTCAATTATTATTTTTTGCCTTTTTTACAGATTCCAAGTAGATATTGATAGCATTAGGCAGTGTATTGGGGCAGACAAATCTGATTTGTCTCTCCCTGAAGATTATAAGCTATATGCCATCTGGCCTGCTTGAACACAATTAACAGATTATATTATATTCTTGCTACATTTATTTTAAAAATATATTTTAGCCTATCAATATTTGCATATAACATATGAAAAAAATCCAGTATTATTTATGTATGTATTTTTAAGAAAAGCAAATTATTTCAGGTAGTCAAGATATTTTCAATCCCAACAAGATTTGAAAAATAGAGCAGATATATTGAAATCCAGGGGATTAAATGCACTCCACCTGATTATATTTATGTAACATATGCATGAATTCCTGATTTTGTCCCCTTTCTCTATTTCTTTGACTTTTTTTTTTCTTTTTTGTCTTATAAAACAGAGAAGTACTTGGAATTTAGCTAGTTAAGAGAGTGTAATTTTTAGAAACACTCAAACCATCCTTCTTTTATCTGAAACATTCAGTTATTACCTTTTATTTTTTACTGTATAGGAAATTAACTGACTAAAACGAAATACTTTTAATATCGAGGGCATTTGCACATAAGAATGGGATTGCAATGAGGAAAGAAATTCCTGCTTTTTTGTCTCAATCAGTCTCCAACAAGGACAGAGAATTTTTTTTCTTATAAAACTGTAGAGTATCAAATATGAGAATAAATGTTTGTCACAGGAACAAACAGTTCATTTGAAAAACTAAACAAGCCACAAAAAACCCCAAAACAGAGATCAGAATAAAACCTGCTGCCCATATTAGTAATGGCAGCAGAGCTCAAGGAGACATAAGGATCTGGAATATTTCCGTGAGAAGCCCTCAGGTCAGAGATTTTAGGAAAACTTGTGCAACAAGGTCATGCTGGTTTGGATGCTGCAGTTATTTTCTCATCTTTGCAAGCAGCCAGAGTTTTCATCTGGTTTGTATGATAGGTTTGAAAGTGGTTTGTTGAGATTTTTTGGGGGGTTTTGTTTGGGGTTTTTTCCTTCTGTAGTGTAAATCCTGACAGCACAGATGAGAGGTCAGAGCAATTGAGGGGTAAAGATCTAGAAGAGATATGACGCTGTGTGAAGCTTTCTGTTTGACATGGGGTTACAAATTTAAATGATGAGATTATGCTATTACCTACTTTTTAACAGAGTAAAAATCTAAAATTTATGTGGAATGTGTGGAGCATATTTGCTTGAGATCAGTGACACTTAAATCTGATTTTGGAAAGAGGCTAAATTTGATATAGCTGCCTTCACTGTGTAAAAGCCACATATGTTAAGTCTCCAAGATAAAGCCTAAAGTAATAGAGTAATGGTCAGCACTGTTAAAACATGAATCAGCCCAGCTTTTATTGATTAAATATGATGGTTTTGATAAGTATGTGATGAATAAAGCAAAGTCATGTGTTTAAGCATATTCCTTGCACATTTTTCAATTTTCTTAGCACTGTCTTGCCCCATTTCAGTTATAAGCCTTTTCTTATTAAGGCAATTCATTATTAGAATGAAGAAGAAACAATATTATGTGAAAAAAATAACATATTAAAGTGACTTCTCAAGGCTTGCATATTGATCAAAGCTAAATGCCAATAAGGTGGGACTTCTCCAATCTTCAGTAACAGCTAATCTAGCTTAGTGGTGGTTATTCCTAGACAGAAAAGAAACAACTGGAATTATTATTATTATTTTCTACATGAATTAGTGATTTTATATTCCGAATTAGTAATTTTTATTTTCAAGTACATCATTAGGATAGGGGGAAGAGGTCTGAGAGTGGGGGACTTCTGATTTTTTAGTGATTGCAAATTCTTCAATATATTCCTATAGTTCATTATATCCTTAAGGAAATAAAAGGAATTTTTAAATATTCAGTGGGAATGAAAAACTGTATAAAGAAGGTATCCTTTAAATTGGTCTGTGTTAAAGATAAGTAAAGTATATAAATAGAGATTTATGCATATAAGCTAACATGAGGTAGCATTTTTATTTCTTCTAAAGCATCAGTTCCCTATTTAAAGTACTAGGTGAATGATATATGTACAAATGCAGAAATCTTGGATTTAGTTATTCAAGTTAATGTACATAAAATCAATGGAAGAGGTGAAATGTCTCTCTTCAAAGGTGCCATTATAAAGTAGAGGCTTGTATCTAAATCAAGAGTGATCTCTGCATGTAAGTGACTCACAAGTTCCTTTGTGTTGCCACAGAAGCACTTACTTGCTGTTTAAACTATTGAGCAGCCAAAGTGAACTGCTGACAGATTGTTTTATTATTTTGCTATTCTTGCTAGGTGTAGCTAAAAGCATAAAAAGTTCACTGTCAGGTAGTATTGACACCAGTCTACTTCAACAAAGACAGAAAGCATGTAACACATTACTTATTTTAATAAGAAAGATGAATTAGATGAGTGAGAATTTTCCAGGAATTTTCATTTCCTAGTCATTGAATATAAGTGAGAGGAAGGAGTGTGTTCATTTCCCCTTGAAGTTACTTTTCGCTTAAAAATAAAATAAAAGGGTTTCTCTGCTTCTGCCTGTATCAATCTGTAGAGGTCCTTCAGCCATTACAGTGAAATGAGTAAAGGACTGTGAGTACTAGCCTAAGCACCTGAAGGATGTTTCTTCCTTGGCACCTACTTGTCTCCCTAATTCTAGTAACTTCCAGAGCACAGTGGTGCATTGCACATCCTTAAGTTCCCCAGGAGTTTTACTAACAGTAAACTTAGACTTGTTTTACTGTCACATCCCAGTGGCTGCAGAATGAGAGCACAGTGAAAAAAATAGCAATAGTGATCAGCATAATAGCAATTGAATCTTCTTTGATGTGAGAGTGCAATAATGGAAAGTAGAGATTCAAACCTTTGGTACAATTCTTTATTCAATATGCCTTTTGTCAGACAGAGAGCAATTCAGTTTTTCGAGCTGAAACCCCCTTTAAGGTATCTTAAGTAGTGTTTTAGTCGCTTATAATTGTTAATTCCTGCATATTCCTGAGATTTAAAAGCAGTGCTGCTGTAGGAAGAACTAGAATACCTGATTTTATAGATGCAGGTTATAATTGATGCTAGGTGCACACACAGGAATTGAGGCATTTCTTTAATCAACAGCTCACAGCCACTTTTCAGCAGATAATTAAAGTCACTTGCTGACTAAGAACTGAGTTTGGGTAACCAAATGCTCTAGGTGAGAAGGGGCTTGGAAGGAAGTCCACAGTGCACAAACAAATAGCAATCAAACTGCACATATCATGCCCTGGAGGCTTTCTTGCCAGTGTAAAAGCAACTTTACAAAAACAAACGTTTTCAAAATAAATCACATTTGTTAAAGCTGAATATATTTAATAAGACCACTTCAGAACATATAGTAATTTCTATTGCTTTGGATGAGATGCTTGGTGAGATGGACTTCTAAAGCATTCTTTTTTCTGTTCAGGACTACCAGTAATTGTTTTTATTTCATCTACCCTAAGTTGTAGCACTTAGGGAACCAGTAATACATAGATTTAATTCACAATTTCCCACATCACAAGGCTTTATTTTGTTGTCAGTAAAATTAATTGAAAGCAATACCATGCATACATCTTCATTTTATGATGAAATTTTTTATTTCCTAAATTGAATTAAAATTCTTATGTGAGAATTACAGTAATGTTGCTCCATATTTCTGTTATTCAAAGGGCAGCCTTGAGGCAAAGAACTTTTTCTGAAACGCTCTTTGCTTTGAGATTTTAAAAATTATTTTCTCTCTCATTATTTATGTAATTGTCAAAGCTCAAAGCTTTAATCTTGATGTTTCATTTGTCCTATGCTGTAGCTACATGTGGATTTACTAACAGTAGGATTCATTAGTGATGGGTTTCTGATATGTATTCCTTTCATCACTAATAGGATAGGATTTTAACTCATAAGTATAATGCTGATGGATATAATGAATGGTTTAATCAGTCACTTCATCTTTCATCAGTGAGGTAGTCCAGTGACGACTTGTTAATGATAATGAAGTTGCTAGTGAACCTGGAGAAAAGCATTAACTGCAGTCATTAAAGATAGAATTTAATTTCGATTTTAATTCACAATGTTAGTGAATGTAGCAACTTGCCAAATGTGGAAAATGCCCTTATTAGAAAATATATGCCTTCTAGAATTGTAAATGAAGGGTATGTTTCCAGGGATGTTTTGCATGTGTATCAAAGCAGATACCAACTTTTTCCTAAGCAAGTAAAAAAAATACCAGGAGAATATAAGAGAAAATGGTGATTATTCAGTTCATGTGTTTAGTTGATTTTAAAGATTTCTACTGTTGGGAGCACTTAAAAAAATTAGTCATCTGTATTTCAGGAGGTGTTCAAATATCTTTTGGTAAATAAGCATCCTCATTGATACTTTTGGCATGCAAAACATAAATAATTGAATTTAAGAAAATCTTAAATTAATTCAGCTTGAAAAATATGGTAGAACTGAGTTTTCTTAATTCTGCATATGTGGCTGGGAAGGTGTTTTTGACTGCCCTCCTAGATGGAACATTCTTGTTGTATCCCAATGAGGAAGCCAGTCTCACTCATTCTTTATCCTCCCTGCCATTTTGACCTTGTTCTCTGACAAAGGGAACAACCTCAGGGTAGCTCACTTGCCCGCTTGCTATGTGCTGAGGACACAACAATTGTGCCCCCGTGGCTGCTCACAGCTGCTTACGGGAAGCTCTACAGCTTCACAGAGGAGAGGTGAAAGATGCAAATAAATGGGATTTAACTGTGTGCAGAAATAGGAAAATCAGCATTTCAGCATTCCAACAGTATTGCTTGGGTTGGATAAGGATTTTGGAATGCATCAGAGACTTCTGTAGGATCACTTGTAGCTGAGAAAGCAGCGCTTCCCCAGTCTAAGGGAAACAAGGATCTAAATGCAACTGGAGGAACTGTCTAGCAAATGCAACAAAAATTATCACCCAAACGTTTGTTACTACATGTTCTTTGTCACTTTACACTTCAGAACAGGTGTTAGCCACAGTCTTCTGGCAAAATTTTATCTTTGCTAATTAAATTCTGCCCTGCTAAATTCCCCCTGTAATTTTAATTGGATTTTGTTTTCCTCGATGCATGCCATAAATTTTTGTATGAGGCTACTTTTTGCTATTAAATGGCTGCATTTAATTGGTAGCTAGCATACTCCTTAATCCCTAATACATATAATGATAATTTGGGAAGTGATTTTAAATTAATTTTAGTAGCTAAAATCCATGAAATCTTCATCAGACAAAACTCATTCTTGGTTTCCCTTAGTTTTCTCAAGTGATTTTATTTGTCTGAAAACTGTGTTAGAGAATTGTCTCTAGGGAATGTACAAGTAGAATTGTAAAGTGTTTCTTAAAAAAAAAAAAAAAAGCCCACCTTTGTCCATGCTGGGAACTAATTTTAAAAGAAAGTACTGCAGTACAAAGACTGCAAAAGACACTAAGCTGAAAGATTATTCTCATGAAACAGAAGTCTGGTATTAAAAACTGGTTTTCTCTATACTTCAGACAGGTTAGCTCTTCATAAGACTATGGGTTAATTTGCACATACCATAAATATATAGTTTAAGTGAATTTAATTAAAAATATAGCCATAAACACTTCTAGTCTACCAAAGTTGAAGTAAAGGCAGACAGGTTGAAAGCAAAATTGTTTCCCTTGGATTTTCCTAATGTGTTTCTAATTAATTTTCCTTTTTTAAAGGGTTTTTGTTTGTTGAAACAGTTTTTTGTCTTTTCCAAATTTTGATTTTTGCATTCCAGTAATTTCAGTTCTGATACACATCTAATCTTTCCAAACTAGAATGACTTTTCCCTTGATCACAATGTTTTCATATGAATGAGTTTCTAATGCAGCCTAATGTTGTGGTGATGGTAAAAATAGGTGAAAATAAGCACCCAGGATTAGCCCAAATTTTTTTCTGATCACATTCTTCCAAGTGCAGCGATCCTACAGAAAATGTTAACAATATAGAGCTATTTTCTATATTTAATGGCACATCAAATAGCTGTAATGGACAGGTCATGCATACATTTGGGTTAGTGAAGAGGACAAAAGTGTAGCACAGATTTCATTTTTTTTAAAGTTGTAATTATGCTGTCAGGCTGCCTTCTATGTGTTAAATTTCATCCAAAATCAAAACAAATAAACAAACCTTGGAAGTAAACATAGCATTTAATATCATTAGGTCCTTTAAGTGTTCTATAGATGTTGGTGTATTTCATAATCTGATATTGGAAGGCTTTTTATTGGTGATCTCAGCTATGTGTACAGTAAACTGCATGGAAAGTTTAGGTGTGCCTGAGGAGGTGTAGAGGTTGTTTAAACCACCACAACTGAATGTGATGCATCCCCTCAGAGAGCTGGTCCTCTCCTTCCTCCTTTTGCTGGGTTTCTGGTATTCGCCATGGTGACCATGGAATATGGGTCCTTTGTTGGGCATGACCCATTCTTTATGGTCACGTGCATTTATATTTATGGTACTCATTAGTATTTACCATTACTAATGGCCAAGCAGTTCCATCCAAATGAAGAGTCTAATGGGCTTCCAGGGAGAACTGCTCCAGTTCATCTCTTTCAGGTTTGTTCTTTGACGCGGTCAGCCTTCATCACTCTGACTCTAGCAAGCCCAGCTAGCTCGACGGGCTGCCAAAGTCAAGAGTGGGCTATCTCTTAGGTTTCTCCAGAACCCAGAGTACAGCTAGGGCTCCAAGCCCCCTTTGGCCGCTTACGACGTTCAAGGGAAGGTGCAGGATGAGAGGGAGACCTTTCTAGGTTCCAGGATAGGGTTTATTGGGAGCACAGGGAGGAGGGCTAAACGCAAGGGAAGGGAACCCAAAAAGGCGAGGAGAATGGGCTTACATCAACTTAAATAGGGGACCTCCCCTGAGGGAGGGTACAAAGCATCAACCAATCAGGAGAAACGGGGTGTAACACAAGGCGGGATTGCATATGTACATAACCAAAAGGGGATAACATAGGCGGGGATTTCAACATGGTAACAAATCATAAACCGAGAAAAGGATTACTGATGCAGGACATTCTAGAATAAAGGGAGGGGCCAGGAGGGATTGACAATCTATGGGGCAGGGATTAGGGTGAAGGACAGGGAAGTTTCTGGATAAAGGGGCGGGGTTTAGGGCGATGGACAAGGACAAGTGCGGGAAAGGGAGAAACCATTTTATCACAACATAGGGGTACAACTGGGAAAAACCGTTGTAACAGGGGGAATATTACAATCAAATAACATGCAAATTAAACACAAGCTACAACAGTCCTTGGCATGTATCTGTACAATTTTCAAACAGCACTGCATTATTATGAGTTTGTAGATCTGGATGGCTTTTGGTTTCCTTGAAGAAATAGTGTCCTATGTTTTCCCTGTTGACTTGGCAACACTTTTTTGTTTCAATAGCTCTAGATACTTTAAAAAGCAAGAATTGTCTCTTTCTGTATCTGTTCTTGGTACAGGGAAGGTAATGAGAGTGTTTCCTAGCTTCAGCGCTCTACACACAAATTGGATGTTATTACAGATCTTGTGCCCAGAAAAACATTGGACTTGCAGACCTTCCATTTGTCTAACAGCTCTGTGAGATGTTCCAAGTCAGAGTGGCAGTTAAATGCCACTTGGGACAGGTCAGTTTTTCAGTGTTCCCACTTCTAACTTGTGACACAATGACATGATAAAACTCATATGACAGACATCACTATACTCAACTCAATGCCTTCTAATAATGTGTTGTTTTACATTTATTCCTTGCCACACAAGAGGCCTTTTATTTTAAGCTTTGTACAAATTGTTGCTTTATATAATAATAATAATAATAATAATAATAATAATAATAATAATAATAATAATAATAATAATAAATATTTCCTTATAAATACTACAGCATCCATGTGCTTGCAACATAAACAAAGTACAGCAGTAATTTAATGATGCAAAGTTGGGAGTACCACTGATAGGACAATGTTTTAATAACCATGTTTACAAGATGGCCATTAGATACGTGGATATGTTCCTGAGCCGTGACACCTTCCTGGTTCCTGGACACTGAGGATGCTGTAGAGCAGAGAAGGAATCCAATTTTCATATTTATGGGAGTAGAGCTCACTGTACTTTCAGTTTCTTGCTTCTGCACTGAGCAATGTGTTCCCTACAAGTAGCAACTTTTCTGATTCATAAAGCCCACAGATACGTACAGGATAACACTTCCAAAGGAAGGACAAAATTAGAAAATAGGAATATAAATGTAGATAACGGCATGTGTGATGTACATAAGCCTTGAGTTGTAAGGATAAGCTAGGAAGGAATGTCACTGTGTAAGGGAAAAGGCAGTTTAAATAAGGAACAGACAGACACAGGTATGGAATACTGGAGGTTTATCTGAAAATAGTTACAATTGTGTTTTGGGGGGGCGGTTTGTAGCTTGGAGGTGAATTTGACTCATAACTTTCAAGAATCATTCTGTGCAGTTATGACAGGAAAGTATAGTGACTATGAAGTACTAATTATAACATATTCCATTGCTGCATTGTTTATTATACATTATTGTATTATTCATGTGTTTTTCCTCTTTGTTTTTTTCTGAAGAAGGGTATTTATTTCAAAGGCATGAGAGAGGTGCAGTCCACATGGGGCTCTCAGCAAAAAGTAGTAATTCTTTAACTTTTATATTTGAGGCTGATTTCCTTTTATGTATGCTAAAATATTGTACTGGATTCATCTTAATGAACATTTAGATGCAGATATCCTGCTTTTCCAGCCCAAGAGGCAACCTTATGTAATACATATTTGCATATTGACACAGTTGCAATACTAGAGCTAAAGGAAAACAGAATAAAAGTCAACAGTGTGTTAAAATCTGCTTGCAGGGAAAAGTCCCTTTAAGAGCTGGCATTATTTTGTCTCAGTCACATTTACTTCATGAAATAGGCATAGCCTCGAGCAATACCTAGACCTGCAGCTCAGAAAAAAAGTGAATGTTAGAGAAGTTATAGACAATTTTTTGAACGTATAAACTTCTGAAATGTGGTAATGAAACCTAGTATGTTACATCAATGCAGATCAGAGGAGAATACCAGATACTGAGTAGAACAATATATTACCTATAGAGCAGGATTTAACACGGCTTTTTAGTACAAAAAGCTAGGACTAGGACAAGTGAACTTTTCTAGTGAAAAAAATGTGGGATGAGGTTGCATCTGCCATGGATTTGCAGAAGTAGCTACTTAATGATGTGTTTGAGGCTCTCAGGGTTAGTCTCCTGTGCGAGATAAATGCAGAGTTGAAGTAGCTTTCATTCTCCTTTGGCCTTGTCCCCATTCTCCTGTTAAAACACTTGCAGTTCCTGCTACCTTGTGCATACCCATCCACAGCCATTAGCATTGTGTTACCCACCAAATAACGTTTCTCTGTATACCATTTATAAAAGCTGGAGGGATGGGTGTCAAAAGAATTTATTCTGGCCTCTTTCAGCATCCTAGGAAAGCCGTTGGGATACTGCCAACAAATCTATGCTGTCTTTTCTGATAGAGGTGTCACAACAGTTTCCTGCAGGAAAGTCCTCTGAGCCTTGAGGCACACAGCTCCCACTAAAATACTTTGAGGAGGCAGTGATGTGGTTTCTGATACCAGCCAAGCTGTGTGAAGGACATCTACAAATGTTACAGGACTATTGCAATTCTTAGAAAATAATGATGTAGGTCTAACAATATAATGGTTTATAATTAAAGTTGCTGTAAACTTCATTTGCATGGTACGGTATAAATAGCTCTCCACATCAAAGGTACGTGTAATTATCCTTGAAAATCTTGTAGATGACAGAAGACTTATCTAAATAGGAAAGAAAAAGCTCCTAAATCTATACATGTGGATGACTTTAGAAGGAGCATTAATTATAGTTTGCTCATTACTAAAAGAAAATTAATTTTTGCAGGTTCAGTTAAGTGTCCAAATCCAACCATTATTCTACATGTGCAAGAACCTGTGGGGGCTTTTATGTTCTAATGATGTTTCAGTCTTGGCAGTAACAGGTTTTAGCATGTTCCTGCTGGACAGGAACATTGTTCTATGAGACCAATGTTCCTAAACCTTCATAACCAGATTTTTATCTAAAAGTAGAAGTGTTTTAGATACCGTGATGTCCTTCAGGCAAAAATGGATTAATATTTCAGAATATTACTCACACTGCATTGCAAGCTAGCATATCATAATGAATAAATATTTTTCTAAATTGAAAAAATGTCACAGCCACAAACAGAAGGGCTTTCTTCTACAAATTGCAGTTTTCTCCTTGTGGCCTTGTATTTTTATTTATTGTATTTGGAATAATTAAGCAGAGTGGAGTATTAATGCAATGTTATAAATAAGGTTAGGGTTGCCAGATGTTGTTCATTTTTCCTCTCCATTTTTTTAACATGCATGAGCATTCAAAATGTAGGCTGATATTGGGTTGCAGGAAACTTAGAACATTTGGTCTTACATATCTTAAGGTATTAAAAATTGAGCTTGTGGAGATGCTGCTTTGCTGATTCATTTGATTGGATATACCCCTCATTTCTATTTTCACTTTCAAAAAGACCAATTCTTAAATCAGACAAAAGAGCAAACAGCATACACAGTCTTTTCATGAAGTCTTTTCTGAAATAAGTAAATTGTGAGATTCATTTGTCTAATAGAGAAGAATATTCAATGCCTTCATATTGTCCAGATCACATATTGCTTTGGACAGCAATTTTGCTGTGCATAAATAGGTTAATGTAGTCAAATGAGATAAAAGTATAGGAATCAGCTCAAATCATGAAGATGAAATACAGACTGCAGTGATACAATTCATGGTAGAGTGCAAATATAAGTATTTGGTTTCCCTATATGAGCCTTGTCCCTACTGAAGGGAGAGAGGAGAAAATAATTTGTCCTTTACACCCACTCAGTATGGATGTACATTTTACTATAAAAGTTCTGTTCCTGAAATACGGCCTTTCAAAAGTAGAAGATGGTTGCTAATAATTATTTCTAAAGAGCAGAAAGTGTTTAACTTTACACAAAGAGTTCAGGTTTAAGACATTTCCATTAGTGTTCAAAAATACCTTTTCAGAATACAGTTGAAAAATTCAGTGTGTGTATATATATATATATATATATATATAATATATATATGCATCAAAGTATAAAAAATTGTTCCCTCAGCACCCAAGTCAGCTATTTGATATTATGCCAAAAGAACACAGTACCTCCTATTTTACTTATACGTATAGATAACATATATATTATATACTTAAACCTCCTATATTACTTATACATATCTCTCATTTAAAAACACAGAAGAGTTCTTATATTTGATTCTGGGGTTGATGAGATTACCTATACAAATTTATGGACTTTATAAAATGATCCAGTTAGTATAGGAAAGGCATCATTCATTTACTGATTTGTTCAGTTGAATGCTTTTAGCTATGTTTATTAAAGTATGTGCACTTCACTATCATGCTCTTTAAACTGGAGGATTTGAGTATGGCAGAAGGTTCAAGCAGACTTTGAGTAGTCTCTTGGCATTCAAAGTTCTCTCCTCCCTGTAGATATCCCAGTTCAGCTTTCTGGGACATGTGCTTTGTCCCTGAGAATAAATCTCAAGAACTAGAGTAAACATTTGTTTTCCAGTAAACGATTTCTGATACCAACTTTGATATCAACCTTGATATTGAAGGGGGTGGGTTTTGGTTTTTTGGGTTTTTTTTAAAATTTAAGTTAATTTTAACTTTGACTTGTTTTCATTGATTTAAATGTCGAAGAAAACAGCTATGAATTATGTAGTAAAATCTTAAGTCTTTAAACATAGGAAATAATTTATATTTTCACTGTGTTGATCATTCTGGAAAAAAAGCCCATTGCCTGCTTATATCTGATTGCACTTGTCTTTTCTCAGTGGTTATTTTCACTTGAGTTCTGTTCATTTTGTGATTTAATGACATTGAAATAGATAACTTTTTTTAATTTTTTCTTTTTTTTTTCTTTTATTCAGTTTATCCTATTTACATCAGTTCACATTTAAATAGAAATTTATTTCTGCCTAAATGTTGCTTTCCTCAGCTATGATTGGTATCATCTTCATGGCTACATATTGCAATTTCCTATTGCATCTTTGAAGATCTACCATTATGAAAAGTGAAAATAAATTTCTTGGTTCTTCTGTGTTGCTGACAATAAAACTGAGATTTAAGAAAATAGTTCATTATATTAGTTTTCTTAATATTGAGATTCACAGTTTTCTACCATAGTCTACTTTTAGTTGCAAATGAAACTAAGGTTCCCACCATCTTTTATGTCTAGGACAAATGTGTCATGTCTCATGTAGTTACTTGTGTGTTCCAGAACTCCTTTTTTTCTGTGGTATGTGCAATAGGGAAATAATAAACTTTACTGCAGAAGTCTAATGTATACTAATCTGTTTTTTTTAATTTAAAGATTAAGGGGTTTTTTCTTCATAATTTTAGTAGCACTGAAAGTGAAAAATAGGTTTAGCTCTAACTTTATATCGACAACTGTTGCCACCCATGTTTTCCTCACATATTTGTTTAAGGTCACCCATGCTACACTGAAATAACCTTCAAGATGATCCAGACTTAATCAATGTGCTGACATAATGCTGTCAACCTTATCCTCAGAAAAGGTCATCTGCTAAATGAAGTAAGTGGGTTAGGAAATACGAACTGTGGCAGAATAGGGGATAGCATGTTTCTGTGTACTATAAAAAACATGTACAGTTATCTAATGCTATTTGTTTGCCTACACAAATCAGATACAAAACTTCTACAGTGATGGAAATTCCTGAACTTCAGCCATTTAAATAAATAAAACTGAGCCAGATGTGTTATATTTTGTTGTGTTCTGGGATATATTTAATGCATAAACCTAGAACTTGGTCGGCAGGACAAAAGGATGATGGAAATCAGAAGAAAAAGATGAAGAGTCTTCTTGCAGGAAGGATGTGGGAAAGATCTGTGTTCCAACCTCCAGAGAGAGTGTCCAGTTGTCCCTGAAGTCCCAAAAGGAACTTCACTCTAATGCTGTGGCACCTTCTCTGTGCCAGTCAGCCACCCTGACCTTCCTTTCACCAGGCACATTTTGCTCCACATACTCTTGTCTCCGCTGGGTGAGGAGCTCTTATGCTTGCAGGATCTTCACAGCGTTGAATCCAACAACTTTTTAGATCATTCATACTGGTGGGAGTAACTGAACTAATGGAAGCAGAAAGATTGCAAGAAATAGCTGCGTTCCAGGAGAGAAAAGGTTTCTGATTATTATTGCATGGATACAGTTCTCCCTGTCTGTTTCTCATCTCTCTTTCTTTTCCTAGAAATATTGTAGCAGTGGAAATATATTTATGAAAGCATTTTGCAGGAGGTGCTCTAAAGTATGAATGATTTTCAGTGAAATCATTAGGGGGAAAAAAAATTAATGAGTTCTACCAGGATACCTGTTCTGTAAGTTACTGATGCCTTAAGTTTTAGCTTTCATCTTTTCCAGATTCTGTACTGCATTAGTGTGTAACTCTGAACTTCATATAAAGTGTTAGCAAGTTCTTTTTACAGTGTAGTTAGACAAAACAATCCTTTTCCAGCCTGAGAACCAAGGCACCATTGCAACTTTGGGCCCAAAAAGTGCAAACAACAGCAGATTGAGGAGAGCAAACTCGGAGGATGAGACTTCATAACCTGAAACTGTAATTGGACAATTAACCCCAATATGTAAATGGACCAAAACTTATAAAAGTATGAAAACTCATGACACACTATCCATCTTGGGTCCACCTTGGATGGAGTCACAGCAGGCTCTTGTATTGCCCAAGGTGTATCTTTCGTAGGCCTTCTTAATAAATACCTACTTTATTCCTTTAACCCTATCTGGACTTTGTTCTAGGTAGCCTCTTTAGGCATCATTACCGGGCTTCTTGTAAGCAAGAATCAGCCTGATGTACCTACATGAAAATTAAACTTGATTCTGCTAACATAATTAAAGTCCTACTCAAAGGCCTGGAATCAATTTTGTCATTTCACTGGTTCATCAAAAGACACTTTTTAAAAAATAGTTGTATATAGTAATTACAGCATCACATTTCTGTCTCTTTGACCCACTCTACTCTCCCCAGTAAGGAGCCATTTGAAGAACTTGAAGATGATTGTTTTTTGAGAAGGTTGCCAATTTAATCTAAAAATCAATTAAATTTCACGGCAGTTAAAAAATCCTCTTTGTATCCAAATCCTCAGAGCCTTAGGGGGAAAAAGCCTTTGGAGTGAAATGTAAGAATTTTAATGTTTTATGCAGAAAGACAGAATTTAGAGGGGATGAGAAAGAAACAAGTGTGATGTGCTTTTTTCCAGTTGCTCTGGCATACAAACTCTGTTTTTCCCACTCACACTTGTTTCACCCCACTGGTTTCAGCACCTCATGTCTTGTGTTCTCCTCAGCTTCAAACATCGCTGCAAATTCAAAGAAACACTTTAGCTTTCTCTTTCTAGCTATGTTTTTGAATGAATAAGTGAATTGAATAAGTGAAGGCTGAAGTGATGCGGTGAAACAAGTTTGAGAGATCTGAAAGGCTTCAGAATTTCAAAACGTGCTTTGCATGTAACTATGGTTTTATAAATAATTTTGCTGTTTACTCTATGTAAATGCAGAACTGCTGAAGAAAATCTTAAAAAAGGAGGCAGTAGTGGTTCTATGTTTAAAAATAAATCTATAGCTATTGCTACTAAAGGTATCCTACAGTCTATTATACAAACAAGATTAATCAATTTAATATTTCTTTATAGCATTCATCTCTTTTACAGGCCCTGTAGATGCCAAGTTCTCCAATTAATCTGAAAATCTATGACATGCATTCATATAAATTAATGTATTATGATTGCTAGCTAACAATATATTGTATAGTTGTAATCAAAGCATTTACTTGGGTATAGATACCATGCATGAGTTCTCTCCATTTCATTTTGGGAAGCTACCATATTGTGAGTGGCTAGGCAAAGAAAATCCATTTGATAACAGCCAAAGAAATTAAATAGTTGTTACTCATTCCCTATATATGACGCCGTAGGTTTATGCATATAGTAATGTACATTTGTAATTTCTTATCCCCCAAGAATGACATGTGTATAATGCAGCTCTGTTATTCTCCACCAAGTATACAGTATTCATCTTGTAAATGGTTGCTTTGTAATAGTATTTAAGTCCAGAATCTGCTGTAAACTGTGTTCTCATATGTTTTTATTGGTGAGCAAAAGACAAATACCTCAGTGATAAAAGGGGGAGTGTGCTCCCTGCTCTCATCAAGTCTTCAGACCTGCTTAGCAAAAATTTTGAAGCAGCTGAACTATGCTTCATCATAATTCCATATTCTCAATGCTCAGAATCACAGAAATAGGTTGTAACTGAAGGAACAGTTAGTTGGATAAGCTTTAACAACTGGAGTTAGGATTTAGACAGGTGCTAACGGAATGCTTTTGTCTCATGTGTCTCCTTGTCAATGCTGAAGTGATTCTCCTTAGCTCAGAGGTGATGCAGGATGTGTGCATGTATTGCCCAAGTTCACACAAATTGCTCATGGTTCGGAGCAGAGAAAGGTTAGGACATGGCCTCAGAATCCTCCCTTTGTTTTAGGCACATTTTCACTGTTTTGCATGTTTATATCATTTCCTCCCTCTTCCCGCCCCAAAAAATCAACAGATATCTTCAGTCTCCAGGTGCTGCCACAGTGTCAGTAATGTGGACCACTTGAATTCCTACACAGTGCATGCTGTAGATGTGTAGATGTAAAATATCTCCCAGCTGTCATGTATAAACTGCAGCATTGTGAGGCAGTTAATCCTGATAAATCCTGAGTTTTTCAGAAAAATATACTTCTTCTATTGTATGGTGTTTCTGATAATTATCTTGTGTCTAAATATTTTCATTTTCAGCCAGTAATGCTTCAGCTTTCATTTTAGGTTGTTTATATTAGAAGAATTTCCTATTTTTGACTTGTCTTGAATAGGCTGGCAAAAATTGGTACTTTATAGTTTCTACGTTAAGGGGTTTTTATTTTATGTTCTACTAGCTGTTTGTTTTTTCTCTACAGTGCTTTGTCATCTATCATTCCTCAATGTATACAGGATGATAAATTCCCTGTCTCTGTTAATGAAAGTCAAGAATGCTTTGCTTCTCTCAGGATTGGTGCCATATTACCAGGACAATGTATTGATTTGGTTGACTGCCAGTGTGTGATGCATGACAGAAATGAGAAATTGAACTTTCTGAACGTGAAGTAAATCATGCTGATGATGATATATAAATGATTGAGGGAAAAGTGATCAATCAGATGGTCTCCACTGGCAACAGAGCTACATACAATTTAATATATAGTAAACTAACTGTTGTTTTACAGTCTAAATCAAATAGTGTTCTGTGCTAAACTTACCTTTTTGCAAAGATTACATGGAACATTTTTGGGTTTAGTATGCTTATGTTTCTACTTCACCAACATGTGGTCTGATAATTTAGAAGTACTGAACTGACTTTATTAACTCTTGTTTTTTTCTTGTCAAGAGCTATAAATTGTTTTTTCTAGAGTGCTTATTACTATTTTAAATTGGTTGATCTTTAAATAATTTTAACTAGTAAGTAGAATTGTTTTGAGTCCCACCTTCCTGCAGAAGGAGTTTATTAGAGCCTCACGTAATTGGACTTTACTGTAAAACATCCACTAGAGAATGAATAGGCCCATTCTCTCTTTTGGCAGATGTTTTCAGATATTAGACTTGTATCCGATTATCTATCTCTGGGTACTTTAGCAGTACACAAGAACATTCATGTGCAGATGACTGTAACATTCTTTTCTCTCCTCCACGCTCTGAAATGAATGGGATAATTTTATCCTTTTTGGAAAGAGGGAGAAATATTTTAATGAAAGCTTAAACAGACTTCTTGAAATTCTCCTTATTGATACCTACTAACAAGTCTTGTCATTCTGAGTCTGTCTCAGCTTATCATTTGCCCAATGTAGTTCCCTTAAGCAGCAGGGAGTTCTCCTCAAAGCCACCCAGAGCTGCAGTTTGGAATCTTGGGTTTGAACCTGTGGGTAAGAGTTTCCAAGGATTCCTCTCTCCTAAGAAGTAGTTGTCAATGTTTGCTTAGTGTTAAGGCTCTGAGAATCTAGGAAGAAGCTGAATCACGTCTTCTTGGTAGAGAGTAATGCTGAAGCATTTGGCAATCAGCTGGAATGTAAATCCTAAAGTTCTCTTGTGTGAACCCAAGTAAGATTAGACAGTTCAAGTCTAAACTGCTCATAGGCAGTTTGGCAAAAAAGTTCTTCTAATAGATATTCTAAAAAATACAACCAAATAAAAAGCCTTTTAGCACTTTTATAAACTTTTCCCCTTACATAGAAAAGTGGTGTTTTTCCCTTCTGAAACTTATTTTAACATTTGTGTTTTTTTCAGAAATAAACAAAATAAAAATAAAATATTGATTTATTAGCTGTGAAGTTTAACAGTTTAGTTACTTAAGAATTAAATAAATTACCTTGATTAATCCCACCAAGTTCAGTAAATGGTATTACAATCTGGAACTTGCCACTGGAGGGCAGGGTAGATGTCAGAATATCAGCAAAACTTGACAATATCACAAAGATACTCCCAAAAAAGTAATATCAAGCTTCCTAAACTCCCTAAGGATGTTTTGTTATATTTTTCGTAACATGAAATGCAGTAAATGGCTTTTACATCTCAAGATCAGCCAATATAATTAATCGTCCTTATTTTATTTTAGACTTTATTTTATTTTAGATTTTATTTTATTTCTCTCTCTGAAAGCCTAGAAAAAGACTTGAAAAATATAAAGTGGTGCTAGGCAAGGAGACATAAGTAAACTGTTTGCCTCTTTTCTGAAGATTGTGACCAGGAAAGTAAAAGGCTCTCTTATACAAAACTCTGGAATTGCTATCAACATACTATTGGAATGTATCTACCAAAACACTTTTTAAAATTCTGTGTATTAGATATATTTTTATAGTTGGTTCAGTGTTTTTACAGATTATTTGGTTCATGTCTTCAAACTTGCTTGCGTTCCGCTAACACTGTACACCTGGTTGCTACTTGGATTATCAAAAATTTATGATGCACAGGAACAGTTTTATAAGTTCTATGCATTATTCCTTGAAATTCAGTGGTATTTGAACACTCTAAAATGGTATTTAGTGAACAATTTTGTTCTTTGTCTATGGATGAGGACTTAAAATCAAGGTGGTTTATATTTTTATTATCTCAATTTGCAAAAAAGTCATGGTCATTATTTTGTGTTTTAGTTGATTTTATTTACAACTTTCAATTACAAAATCTTTAGATTCATTCATAATGAAACATTAATGAATATTGTATTTCCTGCTTTTGCAATAGATTCATTTCTGATCTCTCATGATCATTTCTGTACACCAACTCTGTAGCATGCAGCTTGGCTCAGCTACCACTTGGGAACCCAGTTTCCTTTTTCATGGATACTTTTTATGACTGTGCTGTGTTCTGGGTGTTTTTTTAGGTGGTGGAAATTTTTTCCTTTGGTTGATTTCTTGTGGATGGTTTTTTTGCCACTGATGGATGTTGCATCTGCTATAGTTGCTTCCTACGAGGCCTCTTACAAGCCTTACTGAATGTGGCTGTCTTTTACTGCATTCAAACCTTTTTAGAAAAATCATTATGCTATTTTTTACAACTTAAAACTAAACATTGCCAGTGCTGATGTTTCAGCTCAGGGACAGAAATTACAGCAAACTCATGCCATTTTATCCAGCTTTGGGATCAGAAGTTACCTTAAGCTGATGTACAGCTGCGATCTAGAGATGGAATGTGTATAGTCTTAATTTGATTTTAAAGGCCTGTCTTGTTAATACATTCATGTATTAACGTATCTTTAAAAAAATACAAAGCCAACAAATATTAAAATACACATAGGATTGCCTTTTGAAGTTATATTTGGAATGACCTGTGTCTGTATGTTTCTAAATGGTTTAATTTTAGAAATATATTTTATGTATTTTGAGTTCATGAACTGTTGCCCATGATGTCAGAAGAGATTTGTATCTCACTTGTTTATTCCTATTTTTATAGATGGCTATACAACAGATGACATTGAATTTTACTGGCGTGGGGGTGATAATGCAGTCACAGGAGTGACAAAGATTGAACTGCCACAGTTCTCCATTGTAGACTACAAGCTTATCACCAAGAATGTTGTTTTCTCTACAGGTTTGTGGAGGGGAACTTAAAAGGGGAATTATTTAAAAAACTTTTAAAACTGGATTAATTCTCTGTGTGCAGTTGAGAAGCAAAACTTTTAGAAACAGAAATAAAATAGAATAGCAACTGTGAATTTGGAAAGCAGAAGTTTTTATTACAGCTTCCATAGTGTATAAGGCATCATTCATTAACATATGAAGAGGGCGCAGTAATCTGTCATGTTAAGGCTCATCGAATGAGCTGCATTTTCTGTTTACCTATGAAAACTGATTAAGCCACTTATTCCTCTGTGCTGTAAACCCAACCCAGAGTGTAGGAAATTTAGGAACCTTTTCTCTGTATTTTTAGACGTTTGTTTTGCTGAGTTAGAGATGTATTAGACTAATTATTTTGTCTTCAATGTAAAATCTTTAAAATGCTTTTTCCAGGATTTCCAGTTTAACCTATTCTAGCAAATGTATTACTTTCTGAAGGCTGAAAAGATGCTTTCTGAAAAGGAGCAGAAAATCAGATTGGATTTCATGAAATTAAAATAAAGCAAACAAATAACTAACATAGTTCAATGACATTAAATTGTTCAAGAGAGGGAAGAGTTGGATTCGGCTGTTACTAGGAGATATTTTCTACCTACTTGAGAAACCCATTAGGTGTGTTAAAAACAATTATCTTCAAAACTCACTTTCCAGATGTGGGCAGAAATTATCTTTGGAGGGAATATTGAAGGATTTTACATCCCAAATTCTTCAAAATCAAGCAGAAATGGGAAGAATGATTTCTAGGTACCCATATTAACAAATGTTTTATACACTACAATATTTCTGGAATCCAGTGACAAAAGACGAGTGTTGCCATTCTTGGGAAGAGGTTTAGGATAAGGATTACACTGAAGCTGACATACACCAGTTTGTCAGAGAAGAGGCATTTCTTTGTTGCTTTGTTGCTCTGATGTGTATTTTGGCTGTTGATGGTTGAATGTTATGATTACCAGCTGATAAACAACTAGAGCATCTTTGTATCCTTAGCATAAAAGATGATTTAATCCTAATTCTTGCTGGAAATTTTGCAGCTGAATATCCTGGATATTTCAGCTCTGAGTGTACTATGTTGAATGAAAATATAACCAAAATGACAGAAAAGAAAAATGTTTTCAGGCATTATACAAATAAATTATGGCCATACCAAATATTCTCTTTTAGGTGCCTACCCAAGGCTGTCTCTCAGCTTTAAACTTAAGAGAAACATTGGTTACTTCATTCTACAGACCTACATGCCTTCTATTCTGATCACTATCCTTTCTTGGGTTTCCTTCTGGATTAATTATGATGCTTCAGCTGCAAGAGTTGCTTTAGGTAGGTATTTTTACACATTTCATGTGATGTGCATTAGCTGAATGGTTTTTCTGGCTTCTAGCTGAGTGGATAGTGCATGATTTGAAAATAAAAAAATATATGTTAGATCTTTTTATGTTTGGCTTGTTAAGCTTTGTATTATTTGAATCAGCATTTAACACATCAGAATTTAAATAAAAATTAAAATGATTTCATGTCTGAATCATCTAGCTGTATAATCATTGTAACCAAAACTAGCCTAACTGTCTCAACATATTCTGTTGCTTTCTTGCTGCTTGTTTTTTCTCTGAAAAGAATGCACTTAGTTTGCTTTTGCCCGTGGCAGTCCAGAACACACATTCAGCATTGTGTTGTGGATTATAAATTGCTTTTCCTTTCAGGAATTAAATAAAGTTTTATTAGGGTTGTCCTCTTTGAGGGAGGAGGCTGTGCCTCAAATCCCGTGTCCAGTTCTAGGCTCCTCCTTTCAAGACAGACATTGAGGTGCTGGAGGGTGTCCAGAGAAGGGCAAGAGAGCTGGGGAAGGGTCTGGAGCACAAGACTGATGAGGAGCAGTTGGGGGAGCTCAGCCTGGAGAAAAGGAGGCTCAGGAGGGACCTTCTTGCTCTCTAAAACGTCCTGGGAGGAGGGTGCAGCCAGCGAGGGGTTGATCTCTTCTGCCAAGTAACAAGTGAAAGGACAAGAGGAAATGGCCTCAAGTTATGGTAGGGAAGGTTTAGATTAGATCCTAGGGGAAATCTCTTCACCAAAAAGGTTTCCAGCACTAGCAGAGACGGTTCTGGGAAGTGGTGGAGTTACCATTCATGAAGAGATTTAAAAGATGTGTAGATTTGGTGCTTGGGGACATGGTTTAGTGATGGCAGTGCTGAGTTAAAGATTGGATTCAATGAACTTAAAGGTGTTTTCCAACCTAAACTATTGTAAGAATCTGATTATTTTTTTCTTAATTACCTTACATTCCAAAAGGAAAACTGTTTCCCTAATTAATATCTAAAGTATGTGTAAATATCATCAATAGTCCCATGTGTGCCTGTTTATTCTGTGCCCCTCATCATAAGGAGTATGTTACAAAAATAAGTATCTCTATCTGTTGCCAAATTTTGTCTAAATCAGACTGATTCCTGCCAGTACAGATCTTATATAGCTAAAACAAGTAAATGCCTATAAAATACGCCATTGAGAATTTGACATTTTAATGTTATAGAATATATCTGAGTTTTACCAGACCTTTCTGTGTCGCATTTTGCCTTAAGAATTTGAGACTGCTGGCATCCTGAAAATGCTGGAGGAAAGCAAGATAAAGTGACTGTATGTAGCCTGTAATTTTTAAGTGAGACTCATTACAGAAGGTTGCAGTTTAGGTGGTTGAAAATATACTTATGGAATCCACCTAGTGTTTGCTTGACTGAGCTCAATTTATTACAGGTATAATGTTTTTTATGCTATGCAAAAAATCCGAGTCCAAGATAAGGACTGAACAAGATGTTCCTGGAAAAATTCAAACACAGAAAGGATATCTATAGAGAGTGGCAGCAAGGTCACGTAGCCTGTGAGAAATACACACAAAAAATCTGAGCAGCCAGGAATCAGGTTAGGTAAGCTAAAGCCCTAAGACAGAACTAAATCTGTCCAGGGATGTCAAAGGCAACAAGAAAAGCTTCTATATAGGTACATCAGTGCTAAAAGACAGTAAGGGAAAATGGAAGTCCTCTCTGAAAGGAAACAGGGTCTGGAGAAGACTGAGGTACTGAGCACCTTTTTAATGCCTTGCTCTCATGGACAAGTGCTCCAGATACGTTGCCAAGTTGCAGAAGGCAAAGGCTGCGGCTGGGAGAATGAAGAACCACCTGCTTAAAGGATCTTGTCTGAGACCATCTTAGTAAGGAACCTGGGGATCCCAAGCACAAGTCCTTGAGACCTGATGAGATGCATCTGCAGATCCTGAGGGAACTGGCAAATAAATTGGCGAAAACTATCCATCATATTTGAGAAGCCATGGCAGCCTGGCGAAGTTTCACTGACTGGAAAAGTGGAAGCAAAGCCGTCTTTTTAAGAGGGGGGAAAAAAAGAAAATTTGGGGAACTGCAGAACTGTCAGCCTCACATTGGTACCTGTCAAGGTCATGGAGTAGATCCTCCTGGAAACTATGCTGAGGCACATGGAAACTAAGGAGGTGATTCACGAGTGTCAACTTGGCTTCAGTAAGGGCAAGTTGTGCCTGAAAAAGTCTGTGGCCATCTACAACAGGGTCACAACAATGGTGGAATGAGGGAAAAGCAACTGATGTCATCTACCTGGACTTGCACAAAGCATCTGACACTGTTATGCATGAGATCCTTCTCTCCAAACTGAAGAGTTATGGATTTGTTGGATGGACACTCAGTGAATAAGGAATTGGCTGGGTGGTTGTACTTAAATAGTTGCAGCCAACAGTTTGATGTCCAAGTGGAGACCAGTGACAAGTGTCCTCAGACATCTGTGTTGGGATTGGTGCTTCTTAACACCTCTGCCAGCAACATGGACAATGGGATTGAGAGCATCCTCAGCAAGTCACTGAGCGGTGTGGTGCTTTCCACATGCTGGAGGGAAGAGATGCCATCCAGAGGGACCTTAAGGGGCTGGAGAAATGTCTCAAAGATAATTGAGTGACTGGAGAACCTCTGTCTATGAAGACAGGGAGTTGGAATTGTTCAGCCTGGAGCAGAGAAGGCTCCAGTGAGACCTTACAGCACCTGTGAGAGCCTAAAAGGGCTCCAAGAGAGCTGGAGAGGGACTTGGGACAAAGGGATACGCCTTTAAACTGACAGCGTGTGGATTTAGATTAGATTTTAGGAAGAAATGCTTCACTGTGAGTGTGGTGAGACAGTGGATCATGTTGCCTGGATTGGGGCTTTGCTATCCCTGGAAATAATCAAGACCAGAGTGGATGAGGTTATGAGCAACTTGGTCTAGGAAAGTTCCCTTCCCATGGTACTGGATGGTTTTGAAGTTCCCTTCCAACCCAAACTTTTCTAGGATTCTATGAATATGGACAGAGGTTAGAGATATCTTTTTTGCACCAGGGGAAAAATATATTTTTCAATCTAGCATTTGAATTGTATAAATTATTATTCTGGAAAAGAAATTAAAATTCTTTCAATCACTAGACTTCTCAATTCTTTTTTCCAGGAATCACAACTGTGCTTACAATGACAACAATTAACACCCATCTTCGAGAGACTCTTCCCAAAATTCCATATGTGAAAGCTATTGATATGTACCTTATGGGGTGTTTTGTCTTCGTTTTCATGGCTCTGCTGGAGTATGCATTGGTCAACTACATCTTCTTTGGCAGGGGACCTCAGCGTCAAAAGAAAGCAGCAGAAAAAGCTGCCAGTGCAAACAATGAGAAGTTGCGAATGGATGTCAATAAGGTAAACTGTAATGGGGATAAATTTTTAGCATTTCCCCAAGGAGGCAGACTCTAACTTCTGTCAGACAGTGCTTTAAAATGTGATTTCTTGTAGAAAATGAGTGGAGTGTAATTATGATGACCTTGTCTTAGCTCTGCAGAGCAGTGTATTTAGCCACCTCAGCAATGAATGTTGCCCTCTAGCCTGGAAAGCTGAATAACTTGTTTCTAAAGCATGCAGTCAGTGAAGCTTTACTGAGAGATGTTTTCTTAGTCAGAATTTAGACTTGAATATGTACAATATGTTTCCAAAGGAATAAATCCAAAATGATGGCTGTATATTCTAGTAAAATCTATATGGAACATTGCAACTAAAACCTAAATTTAATCTGCTTTCATAAATCTTTCAGATGAGCTGGGTAAGAAATATTTGCCACAGGAGTGTTTAAAGCTTGACAAGTTTGCATATTTTCAATGTATAATGGGCCAGGATACTATTGACTAAATTAGGAACTCAGAAATAAGCCATCAATGTGCTGTGTACTTAATTTTGAATCTAAAAGTGGCCCCCTAGGGATGGAGAATTGAGGCAGAAAAGATATTTGCCAAGATACACACTTCAGGGAGAAGTATCCATTATGCTTAATGAAAATGGGGCACTTATCATAAAGCACTTGTAATTTATCACTTTGACCATTTTGGGATGAATATCATACAGTGGCAAATCTGTGCTGAATGCAGAAATGTTCTCAGTCTAAAATGTATAAACTTTCACACATATGCAAAATTGGAAAGTTAAATGAGGTTGAATTATGTTTGGGGGGACTTTTTTTTTTTTTTTTTTGTCAGGAGAAGCTCTTTGAGTTGTAATTCATAAGGACAGCCCAAGGAGAAAAAAAGTCAAAGTCAGAATTAAAAAATAAATCTGCATTAAAAAAACCTCAAGGGATTATTTGTCAATCAGAAACTTAAGTTTCATACAGCTGTAGTAGTGAAATTTCTAATGTTTGTTCAGAACCTCTTCACACATAATGGGCCTAAAGACAGAATAATATTTTATTCCAAAAATCCATCACATGTTGATAGCACAAAACAGTTTTCTAGGATATAGTTTGTAAGAAGGACAGTTATATCGCCATGGTTCAGATCTCATCCATTCATTGGTTTATTTTTTTACTTTTTGATTGGAGAGAAACATATTTTAATGAAAGCATACTCATAATGATGAGTTTAATTTTGATGTTAATATATATTAACTTTTAACATTGTCAAGTTCATGAAGACACTAACGTGTTTTTGTTTCTAGTGGTGACTTTTCAGAAATAAAAAGATCTGTGAGTTTTTATTTAATATGGAAAGGGGTTTTTTTTAGTTTTTAAAATTAAATTTCACTTTTTAAAAAATGCTATAAACTACCCTGTAATTTTGTAAGACTAGACCTGCATTTACCTGAAGCCTTTCCTCTAACATCAGTAGAAACTGAAGATCCATAAGTGTCAGAATACCACCTCTAGCTGAGGTATATTTTTATACACTTTGCTTCACTTGTGGTGTTTTCAATATTCTTGCTCATGCAATAGTTCTTTCAGCTGTGTAACAGAATTGCTGAAGTCCGCTGGAAAATTGCTAACCATGAAAAAGAATTTGAAAGCAGTAAGTGATATGCTAATCAAATTCGCTAGGTAGAGTAAATTAATTTCAGTAACTGTTGCAGAAATTTACCAGCTTACACAAACTACACTGTGGAACAAAAGTAACAACTTTACATTACTTTTTTTTTTTTTTTATACTGAACTTTTTTGCTAATGTACTAGGCCAGTATGGTTAACAGTTGTCCTGGTTTGAAAAAGACAGGTGTGCTAGGGAAGAGCGGGGCCTTCCCTCGAAATGGAGCTAACAAATCCCTCTGAGTTAGTATAATTTTGGAATTAAGGGGTTCTCGGGCAAAGATACAGGGATAGAAATAACAGTTGTTTGCTAGTATATCTAACAAGACAAGCAAAAACAACAACTATGAAATTAACAGAGAACAGAACAGTAAGCCAGTTCCAGTCCTTCTCAGCTGCAGGCGCCCTTCTGTGCGCTGCAGTTACCGTCACCATTGGCATTGAGTTTGGCAGGTTCCCGAGTGGACAGGAGCAGCTGCAGGGCTGCTGGGGATGATGGCGGCAGTGTCCCAGATGGGAAAGCGATGGAGGAAAGACTTTGCTCACAGCGTTGGTCCCGGTGCTCCAACAGGATGCTTGGAGATAGCAAGCTGAAGCGAGAAAGCGTCCAAGCAGGGCAGCAGTGCGGGGTCCAACAACAGAAGAAGCAGCTCCTGGCGTTGGGATGGGGGGGGCGGGGGCGGCGGTAGCATCGGCCTTCCTCCTCTGACTCCAAGAGCAAGTGAGCGAGCAACTGCCTCCCAGCCTCCTTTACCTGCTTCTAATCTTCTAACACCCCCCCTTCCCTCCACCCTCTGAGGGTCTCAAGGACTCAGCCTCAATATCCCTTAGCATGTCAATGGGAAGAAATTCCACAGACGGAGAGGAAAGGAAAAAAACCTAATCCCCAACAACAGTCTGTGGCAGTTCCACTCTGGGATTGTCCAGATCCACTCTGATCTGGTAATCAGGTTTGCCATCTTTTAAGCCAAAGACAGGGAATCAAATAGGAGAGGCTCAGAGAACTTGTCTTACTGCACAGAGACTGCTCAGGGGAGAAGGAAAGGAGCTAACAGCTGTTCTTGTTGTTTGACCAGCAGAAGAAAATGAATTAGTTTTTAATGGAACTGAATATTTTCTCTGTTAAAGGGAGACATATTATGTAATTGTTTTCATTTATAAGAATCAAAAAGGGGTCTGAAGTGCTGAAATTAGTTCAGAAACAGTTTTTCATAAAAACCAACATATTTTATAAATGGAATCTCACAAACATTCCATCTTTAACTAGGCTCCAATAGTGAAGGATTGATTTTACAAGGTATGAGTGTTCTTTTGTGATATTACAAGATTCCTCTTGAATCACTATATGCAATATTATGAACATCAAAATCAGGTACTATATGAGAGAAGATTGATGCTATGAGGAGTAAACCTCAAAATGTGAGGATGAAAACTTTTACTCAAAACAACTTCCGTTACTGCATTCAGCATTGACACTGTAAAAGAGGTGGATAAATAGTTACTGGAACTGCTATTTGTAGCGCAGCATCTTTGTTTATACTTTGTAGATCAGAAAATCTGTAATAGTTTTCTTGAAATTCCAACAGTCTTGTTTGGTAGCAATCTCATACAACTTTCAATCAACAGAAGGTGGTGAGAGGAGAAGTGCTGACCATTCCTCTCATCCACAGCTGTTTGCAAAATTGAAGGAGAAGTTAATTTATGCTTCCTTTATGCTGTTTAATTCTTTTTCATGGACTGATTCCAGGGTGGACATGGGCACTGGTAATCTCTATTTTTGCTTGGTGTTATTCAGAAGATACTAGAGAGCCTACAACACAGTGTGCAATGGAACCTTTTTTTCCATGACTGTGGTATCTGCTGAATCCATTGCAATCTCTTGGAGATTTGGTGACTCAGGTGTCCTGTTTTTTCTGTTAGCGTGAACTCCATCAGGCTGGCTGCAGACCTTCCCCATGGCTATTCCAGATGAAACTTTGCTCAAATATTTTTTTTTAATTTCATATCAAGTGCATATCATATGCAAAATATGGTAGTTTGGGGTTTGTTCTGTTAGGGTTTTTTTAATCATGGAATTGTTTGAATCTGCAGGGACGTTTAAAGGTCACCTACTCCAACCTTATTTTAATGAGCAGGGTCATCTTCAGCTAGATCAGGTTGCTCAGGACACCATCCAATATGACCTTGGATACCTGTTTCCAGGGATGGGGCATCCACCACCTCTCTGGGCAACCTTTTCCACTGATTAATCACTTTCGTTTAAAAAAAATTTCTTCCATCTATCTAGTCTGAATCATCACATAATATATATTGCATTTTCAAAGACTGTGGATCCAGTTTGGAGTAATGGAAAGGTAGAGAAGGGATTGGGCCTTTATCTTGATTTGCTTCTTGGATACTGAAACCTGAGTAATAAAATCATATAGAAATTTAAAGAACATAAAATTCAAGGAAGAGTCAGACTCAGTTACCAGCAGATACACTGCCACAGACTTTTTAAATCATATTGTACTTGCTTGATTTTCTTTCCAGTGAGTTCAGATGAAAATGGCTGTCAGCATCATCATTCCACTCTTGAAACTTCTCAAGCTGCATTTAGCAGTTTGTTCCTTTAGTCTAATTCATCATCTTTTGCCTTGTCAAGACTAGTTGTTCTTTCTGTAAACAATCGTGTTGTTGCTTCTAGGTAAATCATTGACTTTATACTTACTCTAGACATCTTTCATTTATTTGAGATAGTATCCACGTAATTTCCTCACCTCTCTTTTCAAGTTTTTCATCTTATGTCTTGAAATGCCTTTCTTGCCTTGGTAGTCTCAAGTTTCCTAGTCTCTTCTGTTCTGATTGGCACAGTACTGCAAGGTTACATAAGGATAGGCACATTGGGAGTGGGTATTATGGTATAGATAGTCGAAGCAATTGTTATGTCTTTTTATTCTGTGAGCTTTTGTATTTAAGATAAGAATGTTGATGGTCTTCAGTGTCCTTTTGGTACTTTGCATTTCATGAATCTTCATGCTAATATTGTCTATGTTTCTTCAAGATGATTAACAGATACATTAAAATACAGGGCCAAATTACAGCCTCTGGCTTCCCAATATCACTTACCTGTCTTTCTATGGGTAATTGTACATGCATCTGGGACGTTATCTCTTCTGTTTTAAGATAATGTGTACCAAAGGCTTTACTGAAATCCATAAATCGTATCTTTTTATTCAGTAGCTACATACAAATGGTCTAGAAAGATTTGATCTAGAAGCCTCTATGACCCTGTTTTTTCTTTTCATTGTAATTTTTTTGTTCTTGTTTCCTTTTGGGATAGAAGGGTGCAAGGAAAGGGAAACAAGCTACATATAACTCTTCAGGTTTTCTGCCTATGAAGTCTGGCTTTGTCTCCAAGAAGATGATTCACCTAACAATTTCAGTGTAGAGCCTTGTACAACTGTAAATGATTTCTTATGCAGATCCCCAGCATTTTAATAAGTTTCATTTCTGTTATGAGAGCTCAGATAATGAGTTTTTTGGTGCTCTCTCAGACCAAATTTATTCCCCTTAAATTTTTTCCGGAATCCAGGAGCCAAGTTATTTTTGTTTGTTTTTAAATTTACTCCTAATTTGTTGTTTCTAATGGTTTTACCTTGGATGTTTCCATCTTGGAACTCTGATTTAGATGAGCTTGCTGATGCTGACCATTGTGATGAGTCTGATATATCTTCTAGACATTTGCTGTCTGATCACCTGCCAAATTCTGTATTTTCAATATGTGTTCTGTTACTAAATTTCCTGTCAACCAGCTGCATAACCTGCTGTTATGTCTATTGCTGTTTTTTCTACAGTTGCTCATCTGACTCATTTGATCCAAACTACTATGTACATTAATAGACTACTCTCAAGGCATAAGTAGGATGAAAATGCTTTTAAATATCAATTAAATCTATATTTGTTATTCTGGATAGTTCATAAAACCTCTGTAGTGGTAAAACAAAGACTGTCGCTTTAAAGATCATGGTAAATGAAAGGCTGACTCCTCTTCCTCTGTAAAGAAGTGCTTCTTGCCATCTGTATGTTTGGCAAGAAGTGATTCCCATGGAAAAGCAGCTGTATGGCATCCTCTTCCACAGCATCAGAGGCTGAAATGTGTCAAGCAGTAGCAGAGATGATACTTGCTGTGAGTATTGGGAACACTTCATACATGAAGATTCTCATAAAAGGAAGAGACAGATCTGTCTCTTTAAGGAGGTCCTGGTCAGTCTTTTCTTCAACATCACTATTGTTTCCTTACTGGGATATTACCTAGAAACAGGATACGATGCTTTCTTTTTTCAACTCAGATATCAAACCTTACAGAGGCATTACCACATAATGATTTGGTGCACCTTTCTTCCATTTCTAGTCTTTCTAATTCTTACCTGTATATCATATAGGTAGTGTATATCATATAGGTAGGGTTTAAGTTATTTCTAAATTACTAAATTTTTTTCTTTGTAGTTAAATCATCTAGGTTTATAAGAGTTAATTATTGCTAATTAATATTCCTTATATAGAATTTCTTAGCTATGTTCTTTCAAATCATTTGATCTGCCACTTCACAGAAGCAGCATTATGTTTTGCATAATGTAAAATATATGTAAATACATCACTAAATGTGGTTTTAGATTGGATGCATCTGCAGTAATCGTTAAAGTCTACATTTCCAACTTAGCTTAAGTACAGAGAATGCTCCAATGCACCAGCAGTATACCTGAAGTACATGAAAACATAGGTCACATAAATAAAACTACCTTTAATTTTGCAATCATATTCTGTTACTGTGAGCAGTAACATAGCAGTTTCCATCTGGGAAAGAGGGGGAAAATGTCATTGTATTATGCAATGCTTTGTAAAACTGTTTATACAGATTTATTCAGTCATTTTCTTTAAATAAATGTGAAGTGACATTGCTAACCAATGCATGTTTAGATAAGGTTTCTTTTCTGAACGCAAACACTTTTTTAAAATATCCTGAGTGTATTTTTAAAACAATGAGTAATTCTTTACTCAGACCTCTTTGTATTACATAAGGTATTCAGTCAGCACACCTGAAAGGGACAGTGCATTGCTGCTGAAAGTGCAAATCATGAACAAGGGAAGCTGTCAGACTAATGGCATTTTTCAATCCAAAATTTGGGTACCAAGAACATGGAATATGATAATGGGTTTAAACACATATTAATAGATTTGAATACAATAGAAGTGTTCTCAAGAAATAAATGAAGGGCTTAGGGAGCTAAGAAGGATAAAACAAGTACAGGTATCTTTGCAATTCATTGCCCTCTTGGTCCATTGTTGTTCTATCTGGACTAGCACAGGGTTGCTAAAGTAAGTGAGATGGCAAGCCAACAATACATAGAAGCTTAACCTGCCCTCACTTTTTCCCCTTCAAGTTGTCTCAGCTGCTGGTTTTTTTCCTGCAGCTTTTTGACCAAGGAAAGGAGTCTGACCAAGTTTATCTGGACAAGTTCAATAGTTTTCCTCAGATCTTTCACTAAAGGGAACTCCATTGTGTTATCAGAGCTTTGAGAGAAATAAGAGCATGCACCTGTTTCACAAGTGATTACACCTAGTTATTTCAGCTATGCAACTGGTAGTCTGAGGATGAACTGGCAGTAGTATAATCTAGCAGGCAAATGGGCTTCTAGAGCATTCTGCTTCCCCAGATTCCTACTTTCAGATTCACTGTCTAATGTATGGGTGCTCTTGGAGCAAGGAGACTCAGAACTTTCTAGTCCATTGTGCCAGAAATGCCCTCTGATACAGCAGCACACTTGGAAATAGCACAGACAGCTCAGGTGCTGGTGTGCTACCTTACATTTCCCATGACAGCTTCCAAACTTTTCACCACTTTACTAGAGAATAACTAGAAGAGTCTTTGTATTTTTTTTAATCTGTCATAGCCATAGATGTCTCTAGAAAAGGAGGGGTGAATTAGATGAAGGAGCGTGTTAACCTGAGTCAGAGTGAATGCACTGATCTGCACCTGTGGCTTTTTGCAGCTTGTGATGGCTTTCAGTGCACTGCAAACAGACAAGGTCATTGTCTTCAATTTCCGGGATGTGGTGTGAAAATGCATTAGCAGGGCTATAGGCCCGAGGTAATAGACCTTGCTCCAAAGCAATGCTCCAAAACAATTAGGCTTGGCTAATGCCTTTATTTCCCCACCGATTTACTGCTGGCTTGCCATTGGCCTTTTCAGTTCAAATAACAGTATTTGTTCATTTCTATCTGAAGAAATTGTATCATGCATCTTCAGGGAGAATAAACTATTGCAAAGGTACCTAAAACCAGTCAGTACCTATTACATAGAATGGCGCCTTATACCCTAAGGATGAGAGGTACTTCTAGTATAAAACATGAGTGAGCATATATAACACATTTACAACAAGATATAAAAGCTTTTGGTAAACAGAGGATTTTAAAACCGGTTATATGCACAGACTCAGTTAATAAACTGAGCAGGATATTAAAACACTAAGGCAACCGGAAGCTCTTAAAATTTCAGTCTCAAATCCTTACTGCTCTATATTGCTGGAGCTAATGCTGCCACTGTCCAGATGTCGGTGAAAGAATTACATCCCCTTTCTTTCTCTCTAAGGAGAGTTTTCTTTTTGTTTGCAGAACAGGTAAAGCTGCATGAGGACTCATTGTTGATCCAGGATCAGAAGGTATTCCTTACACAGCAGTTTATTGAAAGACATGTAATAAAGTTGTCATGGATTATAAAAGCTTAGCGTTTCTCCTAAATTTGCATTAATGCATTCTCAAGGAACAACTTGCATGTGAAACAGTCAGTGATGCACAGAGTATTTGGCCAACCTCTTCGTGTTTTATCAAACCAGAGTTTGGATAGGAGTGAAATTTGAGGAGGTTCCAGTGCTCACAGCACTTTGCACTTTGCAGAAGCAGTCAGAAGGGGATTTTCCACCTTCTGTGCTGGTATTCCACATGACATCCAAATAAAGGTCAAGTCAACTGCATGAGAGTTTTTTTGTCCAGTTGCACTCCTTTGAATGCCATATTTAATTAATATAAGACCAGTGCCTGTACGCTTGTTTAAAGCACATTCTCCCCATTTGCTTTTGTACTGCATCTACAGCCTGTGACCCTGAGCAGAACACGAATTTTAGTTCATAAAATAATCTCTTAGTGCAATTTAGGTTATTATATCAAGTTGTGACAAAATAAGACACAAAAAGACAAATTATGTACAGTGAAGTAGAAGAAATATATGTAGGTAGAGTCCAGAAGGTGTGTCTGGCTAGGGAATATGGTGAATTGATTTCCTGAAAAGCATCATTTCTTAAGAGTTTATCAAGGTTTAATTCACAGCCAGGAGCTGGTAAATTTCTATCCAAAACATAAGTTGTAACTTCAAGTAGTATGTACTAGGGAAGGTAACCTAGTTGTGCTCATGAATTTTGAGGTCACTGGATTATGTACACTTGGATGTCACTAAGTGGTAAAAATATTATTATATTGTTGTTACAGTGCCTGTTTGTCAGTCTCTTTATTTATATGAGAATACATTCTAAAGACTCCATACATTTAGATGCATTTAGAGGCATCCATTTAGACATGCGGAAATTGAATACTTACTTTTGTCTTTTTTAAAGCATGTTAGGGTTTGTAGTGCTTACACATATGCTAAATTTAGTGAAACAGTCAAGCTGGCCTATGAAGACCTATGTTTCTTGGTAAATTCACTTAGTTACAAATTCTTTTGGGTTCCACTCCTTTCCCAGAATTCTGCATATGGGGAAAGATAGACATTAGGAGTTAGTTTTGTGTAACTTAGGAAAACGTTAGGTATGTAGATTGGTAGGATTATGCCTAAACTCAAATATGTGTATATAGAGAAAATATATGTCTAGATATGATTATTTCTTTTTTACTTTGTAGAAACTAGTTTTAAGAATACTTTTGTAATGATAAAAGGTTGTACTAGAACATGGAATTCTTTATCTTTTTCTATTCTTATGTCTCTGTTCCTCTTTTAAGAAGTATTAAAGACTTGAATATAGTTTTCTTCCCCATGTAAAAAATTGGTGAGACTTCTCCCTGAACTTAGTGCATCTTACAGCTATGTGCAAAAAGCTACATACCTGTCCTTGCTCATGTTCTCAAAATAATCTCTGTGTTCTGGTAATGAGCTTGTCAGAAACTTAACACTGGTGGCCTGAGGGATGCAACAGTAAAGGTCACAAAGCCTAAATCAATATGATTTTTTTAATGTAATGGGTTTTTTTGACCGCTTTCTATCCATGTATTTTATAAGTATTCAAAGTATAATATGTTTAACTAACTGAACTCAAATTTGATTGAAATATACAGACACAAAAAGCCACCATATTGTGAAGAAAACTATAATCTAGCTTTTATTTTCCCTAGAATTGATGCATACACAAAAACAATCAAAGTATAATACAACTTTTTAAATTATACATATCGGTATATATTTTGCATATACAGAAATTTACTCAGATTTTAAATGACTAACCATATCTTGGAAAGAAAGTTTCTTCATTCTTGTCACTCATTTTGAAATGAGTGACAAAATGTTAGAGTCTCCCCAGGAAAACAGACTATCAGTGTATGAATAAATCATGCCAGAACATTTTAATTTAGTCAGCTTTTTTTTTTTTTAATAATTTTACAGCAGAAGACTTTTCATTTTAATAATGTCAGGACTAGTCCTCTGAGCCTTGCAGTATCTATAGCTGTGTAACTGTCTCTGCTTCAGGCTTCTAAATCAGCACTGAACTGATCATATGAAATACTTTTCTGGATTTTTAAAATTTGGATATTTATTATAAAATGTTAGAAATTAATCTTTTTTTTCTTTGTAACAAAGTATTCTCAGTGATTTTTCCATAGAAAAAACTCAGAAATTTTCATATAGTTTTGTTGTTGGTGTTGTCGTTGTTGAATTAGTTGCAGTTTCTTTCCAGAGTTTTATCCTTGGACCTCTTGCTGTCTCTGAACGTTTGTCTTTGGGCTGGGCCCAAGAATTATGTCTTCCCCAAAACCACAGGCCTAAATTTGTTGACAAGTGAGCATATCATGGTCAGATACATGAAACTGGTAGACTGCCATTCAGTCCACCCACCCTCATGAAAAGGATATGCTGTATAGTTCTTTGCACATTATATTTGGCTTCAAACAAGAAAAATAAGAACAGACAAGAAAGCAAGAAAAACATCTTCAGTATATTTTTACAGAAGCTGTTCTAGAGGAGCAACTTAACAAGCTTATTTTTACTATCTATTTTATGTTTCAAAACCATAACTATATTGTCTTGGTTTGAAAGACAGGTATTTTGTTAAGGAAAGGCGAGAACCCCTTTCCTGAGATGCAGAGCGCAACCCCCTCCCTTCTAATTATTTTAGTTTCAAATCAGAGGCTTTCAGGCAGAAGATATGGGGATAGGAATAACAGTACTTTACTAATATATCTAACAAGGCAAACAGCAGAAACAACAACAGCTATAAAAATTGACAACAAAGCAGAACAGTATAGCTCAGTTCCAGTCCCTTTTGGCCAAGGCCCTCTCTCCCTGTGCTCAGTTACCGGTGCTGTGGGCAGGGCAGGGCCCGTGTAGCTGAAGGGGCTGGGTGATGGCGGCAGCGGCCCAGGGGTGAGAGGGATGGAGGAGGGACTCCCCCCTCACGGTGTCGGTCGTGGTGCTCAGCAGAGTGCCCGGAGGTAGTAGGATGAAGTGGGAGAGGAGCAGAGCGGTGTTGGACGGCAGGGAACGTGGCTCTCAGCACTGGGATGGCAGGGAAGATACCAGATCGGAGCACGGGGCGTCCTCCTCTCACTCCACAAGCCAAGCGAGAGAGTGAGAGAGAGAGAGCCCAGGCCCCTGTCCCATCTTTCCTTTTCCAGTCTCCCCCTATCCCCCCCCACCCCTGCGAGAGAAATCTACTAGGTGTAGCCACAAATACTTAGCATAGCAATGAGAAAAATTCCACAGAAAGAAAAGAGAACAATTCAACCCCCAACATATATCCAAATTATACCCTAGAAATTTTGCCAGTTGGGGTGATAATCATGTGCTCGATGCATTTTTTATCTTTCATGACATTTTCTTATACAACCAATTTTGCTCTGTTTCTGTAGTAGATTTTTGGTGCTAGATATATCTTCTAAATTATATTTTGTAAGACACCATAATGGGAAACTTATGATTGTCATGGAGCTTTGATGAAAATTTGATTTTATTTATTTGTTTTTATTTATCACAGATGGAAGTAAGCATCTTTTAAGATGCACGTTCTTGCTGGTGTATTCTTCATTTATATTATCTTCAAGAAAATTAATTGTATATTTGTAAATGGGATGATATTTTAAAAAAGAAATAACAAATAACTTCATCAGAGCAGTATTACTAAGATTCTGGACTCCCTAACACCTTGGTTTTTGTGAAACAGTAGGATTTTAGCTATTGTTGATTGCTACTCCAGAAGTCTTCTGTTTCAGATCACCTGCCTTTGCTTCCTCCTCTATGTTTCAGTAGTAAAAGAATGGTTGCTGAAACTTGTATTTGAGAAGGCATAAGGTATAAACTTCAAAATTATTGGATTCTCTGCAGCAGCTTCAACAAGTTCATATTTCATGGGTTTTATTCAAATGCCATCAAACCAAAGATGCTTTAGCCTCTTTCATTTTATCTGGGCACTCATTCTTCAGTGCCTTAATACAGAATCCCATGTTTAAGTAATGCATGCCAACAGTTATGTTTTCAACCATTTCTCCAGAATTCTACAATACTTTCAACTAAGTTATTGATGCATTACTAAAGAGAATGGTCAAGAAGTCACATATATCAGAAGGTAAAAATGGATGTCTAGAAATTTATTTACAAGTATATGCAATGTAAGAGCAATGTTAAAGATCCATGTTCAGATCTTGTATTTTTTCCTCACCTTCTTTTTTTTAAACTCTTACAGACTTCTTGTGGGGGGCAGGATGTACTTAGATTTTTAATCTTTGAAAGATCAAGAACATGAAGAAAATCCTTCTATTATTTGCAGAGTTTTTCTGAATTTTCTGACCTGAAATTAAGTGAAGCAACCTGAAATTATAAGCCTACTCAATTTTACTGTCCTCTAACTGCATTCCTTACAGCCTGATCCAAATCTTAGGTGAATAACAATGCATGTAGCCTGGTTTCATATACTGTAATTACAATACTGGAAGTAAATTAAATTTTGTACAGGCAATGGAAATTGTTAAAGACATTGTTTCATATATGGATATTTTAAAATATTAGGCCTTTGTGTCTCATAAATTTCTATAGCTTTATCTCGGTAGACTGGCTTATCATGTCAAAAATACCAATATAGCTTTAGGTAGGTGCCCTTTGAAAATAATTAATTGTTTTTTCATCCAGAGTGAACCCAGCAGCTGCTTACACTGAGCTATCTACTCCCACACATTGCCTGTGTAGTCAGGGAGGCTATCCCCAGAGCTCAGTGGTTCCCACTCAGTAAGTCAGACCTTGCTGATGAGGTAGAAGGTCCCTATTACACGTAAAGTGCAGGCCATACTTTCACCTGATGTTGCTAGAGCTCCTGTGACTAGTCAGGAATGGAATATTACTGGTTTTCCAGGAAAACCTCAGCTTTTAAGAGGTGGGAAACTATGCTATAGATAGTAAAGTCTTTATCTATAACAAATTTAATTATATATCTAGATGTGTCATGTAAGTCTTCATTGAGAATGGGATCTTTGTTTCTGTCTTAATTTCTTAAGAATGCCACTTCACAGGACATATAACTGCTAAATACCAGGTTTTAATCTTTGTGATAGACTGGGTACTTCCAGTTTAGGCTTCATGGTTTAACTCACCAGGTTTTGTTTTTGTCTAAAGGCAGCTCTACTTAACAAAAAGATATTTCTTTTTGATTTACCACTCTTTTGTTTCAAAGGGCTTTTCTATCAGGAATTCCATCCCTACTGTCTATTTTATATAGTTTCTGAGCCACTCTACCATAATATGAGCCATCAGTTCCTGCCTGTTGTTGAAGGTTACAGGTGAAAATGAACAGTGTATGAGAAAGGAGAAGTGTCAGTGTTACATCTTTTTGATTCATCAGTATAAATTTATCTTGTATTATAAAGCTGTGTTTGGCAGAACAGCAGAGCATAATCACTAAGGAACTGATTTACTAAAAGTTAATAATTTGAGAGGTCTAGTCATCCTTGGAGGATTCCTAATGAATGTGTGTGGGAGTTGTATTTTCCTTATGTTTTACAGTTTCTAATGTATTATTGTAAGAGGAATTCCTCAAGAAAGCCATCATTTTGGAGTTTCTAGGTATCAGGAAGAATATATATTGGTAACAATTCCGTGCTTTCCTCTGTATTCCCTTTGTTTGAGACCTTTAAAAAAGTCATGGCTGCTTTCAAGGCTCCAGAGTCAGCTTTTCTTCCATTTGACCTGGACCTATAAATTAATCATTTGCATAATGTATTTTTTCATTCACATATAAGATTGATTTATAAAAATTCCAGTGTCTTGCATGGTTGCTGAGCTCTGGTAATTTAATCTCCACTTCTGCCTTCACCTTTTATTTCCATAACACTTGCTGCTGCTTTTTCTTCAACTTCATCCTCACTTCCTTTCTCATCCTGGGAATTTCTCCATTAAGTTTGAACTCTCCTGTTCACCATAAAGAGACTAGTTCTATGGTTGAACAGTCCTTCAGCACCAAGAGATCTTTTTAACCTTCCTCCACCTCCTTTTGAAACACCTTTTACACTTATTTTCCCCCAGAATAATTTTAATAATTGTTTTCATATCATCATATCTTCCTTGGTCAAATGACCAATTGGAAAAAATACATTTACATCACAACATGATGTTACCTTGAGGAGCAGAGCAAGGCAGTAAAAGCACCTCTGAAGCCAGAATATACCTAAGCTAATTGTTGGCTTAGAGGTCCCTATATATTTTAATTACTTGTCCTACTATTATCCTACAGTGCTTTAATTTTAAATGAAAGATAATAGCTGCCTTATCTCTAAGGAAACTGGTCTTGATTTTATTAACTTACAGGACAGAAGAATAATTGGCACATATCATTGTCCAGAAATGTATTCAACAAAGGTATCTTTCATTGTTTTCTAATGTTTTTATCCACAGAGGTGTAAAATTCAGGTCTTGACCAGTTATGGTCATTAAAGATCCCATGGCACTTTTTTATAGCGTGGTCATTTCAACACCAAGCACCTGGCCAAATATCAATTTATGTAACTGTTGTGCTTACCCAACATTCCCCACCACCACTCACCCACCACATAGTTTCAATTGGCTACAACATTCTCCATTTTGTCAATTAAAATAAAGTGTGTTCTGCACTGTCAGTCACCACATTTCACCTCAGAGGTGGTTGTGCTTCACTGGGATGTGAAGTGGTTCTTGTTTCCGATGCTTGTAAAGCGCTTTGGGATCCTTTTGAATGGGTAGTGCAGTGTACAATAAATGTAGTTCACTGTCATTCTATCTCAGGCATCATTTTGTTACGAAAATATGTTTCAGTTAGAGTTGGGCGAATCTACTTAGTGGAAAAAGCATTCCAAGCTCTCTCTACCTTCCTTCCTTCCTTCCTTCCTTCCTTCCTTCCTTCCTTCCTTCCTTCCTTCCTTCCTTCCTTCCTTCCTGGAATCCTGGAATCCTGGAATCCTGGAATCCTGGAATCCTGGAATCCTTCCTGGAATCCTTCCTGGAATCCTTCCTGGAATCCTTCCTGGAATCCTTCCTTCCTTCCTGGAATCCTTCCTTCCTTCCTTCCTGGAATCCTTCCTGGAATCCTTCCTTCCTGGAATCCTTCCTTCCTGGAATCCTTCCTTCCTTCCTGGAATCCTTCCTTCCTTCCTGGAATCCTTCCTTCCTTCCTGGAATCCTTCCTGGAATCCTTCCTTCCTTCCTGGAATCCTTCCTTCCTTCCTGGAATCCTTCCTTCCTTCCTGGAATCCTTCCTTCCTGGAATCCTTCCTTCCTGGAATCCTTCCTTCCTTCCTTCCTGGAATCCTTCCTTCCTTCCTGGAATCCTTCCTTCCTTCCTGGAATCCTTCCTGGAATCCTTCCTGGAATCCTTCCTGGAATCCTTCCTTCCTGGAATCCTTCCTGGAATCCTTCCTTCCTGGAATCCTTCCTGGAATCCTTCCTGGAATCCTTCCTTCCTTCCTGGAATCCTTCCTTCCTTCCTGGAATCCTTCCTTCCTTCCTGGAATCCTTCCTTCCTGGAATCCTTCCTTCCTTCCTGGAATCCTTCCTTCCTGGAATCCTTCCTGGAATCCTTCCTTCCTGGAATCCTTCCTTCCTGGAATCCTTCCTTCCTTCCTGGAATCCTTCCTGGAATCCTTCCTGGAATCCTTCCTTCCTGGAATCCTTCCTTCCTGGAATCCTTCCTTCCTGGAATCCTTCCTTCCTTCCTGGAATCCTTCCTTCCTGGAATCCTTCCTTCCTTCCTTCCTGGAATCCTTCCTTCCTTCCTTCCTGGAATCCTTCCTTCCTTCCTGGAATCCTTCCTTCCTTCCTGGAATCCTTCCTTCCTGGAATCCTTCCTTCCTGGAATCCTTCCGTCCTGGAATCCTTCCTTCCTGGAATCCTTCCTTCCTGGAATCCTTCCTGGAATCCTTCCTGGAATCCTTCCTTCCTTCCTGGAATCCTTCCTTCCTGGAATCCTTCCTTCCTGGAATCCTTCCTTCCTGGAATCCTTCCTGGAATCCTTCCTTCCTTCCTGGAATCCTTCCTTCCTTCCTGGAATCCTTCCTGGAATCCTTCCTTCCTTCCTGGAATCCTTCCTTCCTTCCTGGAATCCTTCCTTCCTGGAATCCTTCCTTCCTGGAATCCTTCCTGGAATCCTTCCTTGCTTCCTGGAATCCTTCCTGGAATCCTTCCTTCCTGGAATCCTTCCTTCCTGGAATCCTTCCTTCCTTCCTGGAATCCTTCCTTCCTTCCTGGAATCCTTCCTTCCTTCCTGGAATCCTTCCTTCCTGGAATTCTTCCTGGAATCCTTCCTTCCTTCCTTCCTGGAATCCTTCCTGGAATCCTTCCTGGAATCCTTCCTGGAATCCTTCCTGGAATCCTTCCTTCCTGGAATCCTTCCTTCCTTCCTGGAATCCTTCCTTCCTTCCTTCCTTCCTGGAATCCTTCCTTCCTTCCTGGAATCCTTCCTTCCTTCCTGGAATCCTTCCTTCCTGGAATCCTTCCTGGAATCCTTCCTTCCTGGAATCCTTCCTTCCTGGAATCCTTCCTTCCTTCCTGGAATCCTTCCTTCCTGGAATCCTTCCTTCCTTCCTGGAATCCTTCCTTCCTTCCTGGAATCCTTCCTTCCTGGAATCCTTCCTTCCTGGAATCCTTCCTTCCTGGAATCCTTCCTGGAATCCTTCCTGGAATCCTTCCTTCCTTCCTTCCTGGAATCCTTCCTTCCTTCCTGGAATCCTTCCTTCCTTCCTGAAATCCTTCCTTCCTTCCTGGAATCCTTCCTTCCTGGAATCCTTCCTTCCTGGAATCCTTCCTGGAATCCTTCCTGGAATCCTTCCTTCCTTCCTGGAATCCTTCCTTGAATCCTTCCTTCCTTCCTTCCTTCCTGGAATCCTTCCTTCCTGGAATCCTTCCTTCCTGGAATCCTTCCTGGAATCCTTCCTGGAATCCTTCCTGGAATCCTTCCTTCCTTCCTGGAATCCTTCCTTCCTGGAATCCTTCCTTCCTGGAATCCTTCCTTCCTGGAATCCTTCCTTCCTGGAATCCTTCCTGGAATCCTTCCTGGAATCCTTCCTGGAATCCTTCCTTCCTTCCTGGAATCCTTCCTTCCTTCCTGGAATCCTTCCTTCCTTCCTGGAATCCTTCCTTCCTGGAATCCTTCCTTCCTGGAATCCTTCCTTCCTGGAATCCTTCCTTCCTTCCTGGAATCCTTCCTTCCTTCCTGGAATCCTTCCTTCCTTCTTTCCTGGAATCCTTCCTGGAATCCTTCCTGGAATCCTTCCTGGAATCCTTCCTTCCTTCCTTCCTGGAATCCTTCCTGGAATCCTTCCTGGAATCCTTCCTTCCTTCCTGGAATCCTTCCTTCCTGGAATCCTTCCTTCCTGGAATCCTTCCTGGAATCCTTCCTGGAATCCTTCCTTCCTTCCTGGAATCCTTCCTTCCTGGAATCCTTCCTTCCTTCCTGGAATCCTTCCTGGAATCCTTCCTGGAATCCTTCCTGGAATCCTTCCTGGAATCCTTCCTTCCTGGAATCCTTCCTTCCTGGAATCCTTCCTTCCTTCCTGGAATCCTTCCTTCCTTCCTGGAATCCTTCCTTCCTGGAATCCTTCCTTCCTGGAATCCTTCCTTCCTGGAATCCTTCCTGGAATCCTTCCTGGAATCCTTCCTTCCTGGAATCCTTCCTTCCTGGAATCCTTCCTTCCTTCCTGGAATCCTTCCTTCCTTCCTGGAATCCTTCCTTCCTGGAATCCTTCCTTCCTGGAATCCTTCCTTCCTGGAATCCTTCCTGGAATCCTTCCTTCCTGGAATCCTTCCTTCCTTCCTGGAATCCTTCCTTCCTGGAATCCTTCCTGGAATCCTTCCTTCCTGGAATCCTTCCTGGAATCCTTCCTTCCTGGAATCCTTCCTTCCTTCCTGGAATCCTTCCTTCCTTCCTGGAATCCTTCCTTCCTGGAATCCTTCCTGGAATCCTTCCTTCCTTCCTGGAATCCTTCCTTCCTTCCTTCCTGTCAATTCATTATTCCAGATGCAAGAGAGTCAAATTAGTACTCAAGAAACAACTGAACTTTGTGGTGTTTACCTGGGTATTGTAACACTTGAAGGTTCGCCCACCACTAATATTTATTGTATTTTGCATTATTTCTTCTGAAAAAAGTCTTGGAATGTTTAAAAATGTGCTTCAACTCTGATATGAGTGTGATATGTAGAGAAGATGTCATTTTTCCATAGAAGATAGTTTAGAATATTGCTTGATGTTTTTTCTGCCCAGCCTCACTAATCTTACTAACTGCTTCCAAGATTATCAGACATCTGCAGCATTTTTCTGCATTAAGGAAAAAAGTTGACTGGAGTGATACCATGTCACTGAAACATGCCTGTGTTTAACTCTAGCAGACTAATACAGTCTTTTTGCATGTGTGTTGCATAGAATGTATGCAAATATGTAAAGTGAACTCAAATCTCTAGTATCATTGCAGATCAAAAGGATAAAATATTTTAAGTAAATTCATCCTAAGAAGATTTAAGATGTGAAAAAATTGTTGGCACTAAAATCTTTCCAAAAATAGTATCCTAGAATGCACAATATTAAGGTGAAAAATTACCCAGCCTCTGGGCTAAGGGGTAAACTCATTACATTATTGGATGTTATATCAAACTTCCCCTGATGTCACTGGAACTAAAACTTATTTTCTTGAGGTTATGTGAAAATATAGAAAATGTAATTTCCAAATGACTTTGCACCCCTCATGTAGAAAAAATTTACCTCTTGTGATTTTAGACACTTTGGGATCAATGAATGCCATGTGCTGGTAGTTAATTGCTTTATTTTTAGGACCTTGAGAGTCTTAGGATTGGTCTGAAATCTAATAATAAAAAATGAATCCCCTTTTGTTTTACCCCAAAAATCACAAAATAATTTTCCAAATAAATACACTCATTAGAAAATAATATTTGAAATCCATCTTGAGAAGTTTCATAGATCTATTTGAAAGCTTTTGCAGATATATGCTCTTGTTGGAATTACAATAGCAGAATACTACTTTTACCTTAGTTTTGTCTGATGCAGATGATAACTGATTTGATGGCCTTCATGGATAGAAGCAGTGTTCCTTCACTATGCTCAATATCATGCTAGAGTTCTTAAAGGAGTTTTTCTTGAGTTCCAGCCCAACTTTCCCATTTTTCCAGTGCTTTTCAAGTAAAGATTGATTTCATGTGGCTTTGATGAAAAAGAAACAAATATGAAAGATTTTGTCTGTTTCACGTTGAGTTATGACATTTGATTTATAACTAAAGTATGAAACTAGAGGGGTGCAAACTCACAGATTGGGGGGGAAAAAGTGAAAGAGAGGGAAATCTGTCATCTCAGCAACACTAGCTTTTGTGCATCACTTCTACATATGTAATCACTCAAATGACAGTGTTTCAGTAGGTCCAAAGTACCTTTCTGAGTGTCTGACTTCTCAGTTCATAACACTGTGCAGGGGGTGCTACTAAAATGCAACTAGTTTAAACCCAGTTCTCTCATCTTGCCATGGTAAATATTACGTCGAGGGTTTAATAATGGCAAGTACAGTCTGCACTGGGCAGTGCAGTGCTGCTGATAGCTAGTTTCTACATATTAAGGAATATACTAATACCCTGTTATTGTTTAGAAATCCACAAAAGTCAGTTTTTGCACTTCGAGTAATAATCATAGAATATATTCTGTATATGATAAATTAATAACGTGGCTGAGTTATTCTTAAAAGAGCTCTGGGACAGTTTTTCCTCTTATTTGGCCCGGAGTATATCTGAACTACCATCACTAATTGTGTAATTAATTAGTTTCTCATTAGCTATTATTGTTTTTAAGTACTTTTAGTTAATTGTAATCTGTTATCACACAATTCAAAATACATGCTTAGAGGGAAGGCTGAGAAGAATTAGAACTTCCTAAATAACTTTTATTTGTTTTCTATTAATGGATTCTTTTTAAAATCTCCTACCACATTCCAGATCTTCTTCAGATTGCCTAAGAGCAGAATTTAGTTCCTTATCTTTGAAATCCTCTTGATTATCTAAGGGGTTTCTCTATGATATTGCTTTAATATTTTTTTCACTGAATTGCCTTTAAAGAATGTAGAGTAGCTAAATATACCCATTGAAACAACTGTTCAATGCACATTTGATGTGATTACATTCTGCATATCTTTCTCCTTGCTTGAAATTGCAGATCTCTGCTATTACAGCAGCATGCTATTGCAGCATGCATTGTATTTATGAAATTTATTAGTACTGGGGCATGGAGTTTCCACATAGCTATAGTTAGACTATGCCATTGCCTTTCCCCAAGTAACCATCACTCCTGTTTGGACCTAAAATGTGCATTCTCTTGTGCAGTGCTCTGTACCTCATTCATAGAGGCAGAGAGATCTCACGATTAATGAAAGTTCATGTCAGAGCCAAAGCTTTAATTTGAAAGAAGAAAAACCAAAACAAAGCAGATCCTTTTTCATTCAATTTCCTTCCAAAACCTCTGAAAAGTTTAATATTTGCCCCAGATATCCTACTTGGTGGCAGAATTTTATTTTCAGGACCTGAACGTGTTCTCTGTTTCCAGTTTGTGCTTTCAAGTTCAAGTTTGTGCTTGCTGAACATCAGGTCTAGGGAATACCATTTATTGCATTATACTATATTGGCCTTATTTCTCCTTGAGGTCACAAATAAATGATAATAAATATAATCACAGCTATGCTTAGAGTCTTTTACAATAAATTAGTAATATTAGATATGGCCCTTATCAGCATGGTTTCAGTTTGCAACTGACTGGAGTCCCTTTCTCTCCTGCTAAATCTGCTTTCTTATTTTTTACAGATGGATCCACATGAAAATATTTTGTTGAGCACACTTGAAATTAAAAATGAGATGGCTGCCTCTGAGGCTGTGATGGGGCTTGGGGACCCTAGGAGCACAATGCTGGCCTATGACACTTCGAGTATCCAGTACCGGAAAGCTGGTTTGCCTAGACACAGCTTCGGCCGCAATGCCCTGGAGCGACATGTGGCACAGAAGAAAAGCAGGCTACGGAGACGTGCGTCCCAACTGAAAATCACCATCCCTGACTTGACTGATGTAAATGCCATAGATCGATGGTCTCGCATATTTTTTCCTGTTGTTTTTTCCTTCTTCAATATTGTCTATTGGCTTTATTATGTGAACTAAGAAACAAAGCCACACAGGAAACAAGAACTGGATTTCTCTTCAAATCGGTTGTACAGCCAAAAGTGGGACTTGGAAAAATTCTATTCAGGACAAAAGTTATTTTAAAACACCTTAGTTGCTGGCCCACTCTCTGGTCTGTTTTTATAATGTTTTGGTTGTATCTGCTAAACCGTATGTATGTTAAGTTGCAGTATGGACATATCCCCTTATCAAAATATAAGTACATTTAAGTGTAAAGGCAAATAGGGTTTTGAAAATCACTTCTGTCTCATTGTCCTTCAATCTTTTTTCTTTTTTTTTTCTTTTTTCTTTTTCTTTTTTTTTAATGGCCATTTGAGTTTAGTGGTACAAATTATAGAGCAACATTTGAGAAACAAGTTTTAATTTCAACAGCAGTACATGCCATTCTAGGGAAAGTGACATGCATATACACTTGAGAGTATACTGAGTTATCATGCTTATGAAGCACATACACTTTACTTTTTAAATGTGTAAACTTGAAAACAAGTAGTGCCTATCATCTTTCCAAGATGATGATGGTCAGAGGCTTCCCAATCATATTCAGGTATTTCCTTTTATTTATGTACAGAACTGAACCTTTGACTGATAATATTGGGGTTGGGTGTTTGCACAGAAGCTGAAACAAGAAGCACTAGTTTGTATTTTAGAATCACAGTGACTGTGTTTGGGATGAATAGAGGAATGTAGGGATCGTATTAAAATGCATCAGGACTGAATGGATAGATGCTGCTGGGTTGTGTTGAGGAAAAGGAATATGTCTAAAGTGCCAAAATTGATTGCCTAAATAGTAATCTGTAGGTGGCTGACAGAAACCAGTGGTGCCCTGTCTTTCTCTAGGGCAGGGAGAGTGAGAGAGCAATTACGAAGTGCAGGGGCAAGGAGACAGGAGGCTACATATACATAAAAGTGTGTGTGTGTGTATATATATATGTAAATACACGGTACAGATGAATGTTGTCAGTTGTACACAGCTTAGTTCTGAAAGAGTCATGTGGAGTTGTATGATTTCTTCCAAGTTTTCATCTTTCCAGCATCATGCTTCCTGCTGTTTGTTAAAGGTTCTGTACCTCTTTCAGCAGTTGTGATCTGAGCATACATATTTCTGTACAAGAGATAGTAACAGAGTTTTTGTTTTCTCAGCCTGGATTAGGCAATACCATTTCACTTTTTGTTTTCCATAATGCACTGCTCTAAAGGAAAGAAATTCGTAGCAATCACTTTAAGAGTTTAAGTACACTCGAATATTTTCAGCTTTAGGGTAATTTCCATTAAAAAACTAGAAAATTTATTTTTCATTGGGAAACTTCTTGAATTAAAAGGTTGAGTTTTTTCAGTCTGTTGATCTTTATTTTTACAGGCAAAATAGAATAGAAAAAAATAATTTAGACCAAAAAAAGTTTGTCACTTATTCCACTGTGGAACTTCTTTTGTAATGAAAACAGCAGTCACAAGAACTGTATAAAAAGTAAAAATTCTTGATGGCCTTTACTAGATCAGATCCCCAATATTGTTTGACATAATGTTTCAAGAAGAAAAAGCCACATCTGTTGCATCCATACTACCTCTCATTTATGTACAAATTTTTGAAAGAAACTAGAGAGTATAAATGTTTTTTCAGGGTACTAAAAAATTCTTTAGAATATTTTTCATAAAATATTTTTTTAAATTTTTTTTGTTCCTACTTTAAAAGAGTAATTTTCGTACAAGTTTATGTGGTTTTATTTTTGGTTCTCCTTCCCCCCCCCCCCCCCATTTGACAGTGAACAGCGTGAATAGGAGGAGAACAGTTCTGAGAACTAGTAGGCAAACATTCTGACTTTTTCTTTGAGCATTTCATATGCTTATTTCTGATTCAAATAAGAGAGGATATTTTCAGAGCCTGCAATGGGATTTGCAATGCACCCTACCTGCCAGGAAGTTGTGTACATTCACAAACTGCCTCCAGGCTCAGACTCTGCAATATGTGGAGATAGGTTTCCCTCATGTGATTAACTTTCCAAGTCAAAATTTTGCTCTTTGGTTCACAAACTTAATTTGTGACTTCATTTCATGCATAACGCAATAACCTTTGTAGATGCACTTGGGATTTCAGCTGATAGGTATGAGTCATGTTGGATTTTTTCCCCAATTTTAAGAAATGGAGCATATAAAAATTTAGTATTTCTCTTCAAAATCTGTTCTTTAAAAATTATATTAATTATCTTAAATGAAAGCAGTTTTATAGTATTCTTCTGTACAAGCTTTTCTTTCATTGCAGAAATTGGTGACAGCTCCTTTTACTGTTTCACAGAGGAAGAGTGTGACTGCAGGGAGTTCACAGCCTCTCTGTGGTTGATACACATTAAATATAAAACCTTACAGGGAATATGTTGACTCTCTGCATTGGTAACTGCTTCAGCTACGAAAACCACAGAGTTTGAATCCTGGAACTGCTCATTTACTTTTCTGAAGCTACAGTACAAGCCATAATACTCTCTGAGATTGCTATTCAGAGAGTGAAAGAAAATGTTTGGTTTCTGCTCAGGAGTCACTAGGAAAGATAAATTATCTGGGGGGAAGGAGCACTTTTGCTTTTACTATGTTCTTCTGGCTATTAATGTGATGTATAAAATTAGTAAAAGAGAAAGACTCTACCATTTTGTACTAAGGCTTAACACTGTGATATAAAAAGATGGTAGTGAGAAAGGTTGGTGAGGCACTGTCAAGGAAAGAGCATAACTTGAGCCCAAGGTAAGCACTTACTCCTGAGATACTTGAGTGAAAGTGGGAAATGATGCCAAAATACATGAGATACGGGGTTTGCAATGTGTGCTACCCTCCAAGTAAACTAGAATAAATTTGCTTTTACTTTAGAATTAACTGAAAATGAGTATTCTTGATATTTTTAATCATGTCAACTGTTGATTTCAATTAAAAAATAGCAAAGTTAATAATTTAGATAAAACTTGTAATATAATCATAGTTGCACATTTTATCATTCTATTAGACATAATAGCCAGCAATTAAGGTGTTTTTCATCTTTGTGAAATTAATGGGGGAATTATGACTATAACATGGCACAGTTTTAATGAAATCTTTAAGATCAATCTGTAAATATATACTGTACATGACTGCTAGTAAGTATGATACACATTTTCAGAACTGAAAATTCATGAAACATATTTCTGTGTTTGCATAAGGAATGTTATGTTTCTATCCTATTGCAGCTCAATGACTGGTAAGAAAGACTCAAGCAATGACATTGTGACCATTTCTTTTCTCATTCCCAGGAGAGGAAAACAGAGTCCTAGATAACAGCATGTAACTGAGTTCTTCAGAGAGTTCTTACATTCTAATAAAAAAACCCATAAAATCTGGAAGGAACAAAAGCACAATGCATAGAGAAAATGAGTGGTGGTCGTACACTTGGGGAAAATTTCCTATTTATTTCAGAAAAACATGCATTAAAATTAAACCTCAATTAATTTTCACTCTAATTGTTAGACTGTGTTCCAATCCTATAACACAGTGCTAAATGTAAGTGAACAGATGTGAAATATTTTCCAACTGTATGTGCATATGGACGTACCCCCCAATGTCTGTATGGACATATGTGTGTATATATACACATGCTGAGTATATATATATATATATATATATATGCACACACATTCACATGGTGTGTTAAAGGAATAAGCCAATAATAGTTTTGTTTCTACCATCAACCAGTGTATGAATATATTTTTGAGAAAAAAAAGATTAATGTATTTAGAAAAAAAGCAAACAACTTACTCTACAGGGTAGCTGGGCATTTCTATATCAGCAGATCATTGCTTATGATTCATATGGAGTATTGCACCGTTTGACATGATGATAGTACTGTACCTCCTTGCATCTGGAATTAGACTAGTCCTCACATTGCTTGCCTATTTCTTCTCTCTCTTTTTATAACAGCATTGTCCACTAGTAAGTTTTCAAAACCAACAAATTCCTTAGGGAACCAAGAAAAAAAAAAGGCAAAAATAGTAACTATTTCTAGAAAATAATCTAGGGTGAGATGGCCAGGGTGCAATACCATATCAGTAGTGATCAAAGCATTTTGCTATGTGTATATAAAACATACAATGTGAGCAACCATAACTTAAGCTGAACGTGTGTAAATACTATCAGATTTCTTAAACATTTTTAACTTCTAATTTGTACTTTATGGTAAGGCAAAAAGCTAATTCTACTTATGGTTTAGGTTAATGTGTTCTAAAATTATGTAAATAGTTAAATAAGCTGTAAATGAGCAGTTGATAGATACAGTATTTGTTTAGTGACTTTTTTTTTTACTAAGTACAATAATTACAGTGCTCTAGCAGAGTAATTTAAACACCCTTTTGCATAAACAGATTTGGATTCCAGATACAAAATAGTACAGAAAGTGCTATAGTGTAAAATAGCCACCGTGGCAATGTTTCTGCTGGTACAGATGATTCTTTTGTATGGTTAAAATATTCAGGCCACACACTCAGTACTCAGATTAGCCAAGACAAACAGGGCCTGGTTTTTACTTACCATAAAGCACCTTTATGTTGCTCCAGTGAGTGAAGAGGTGAAGGTGTCCAAGGGTAAGTGAGAATTCAGCTGTCAGCGATTTCATTACAGAAGCCTGCATATTGCATCTGTCTCTTTTGGAATTTAATAGTAGACTTATATTCTTTAAAAAAAAATGCAGAATGTTTGACTGTCATTAGATAGCATGATCCCCAAAGCCAAAGAATCTTCACTCTAGAAATTGTTTAAAAGGGAAATCTAAAAAAGCCACTGCTTAACACCAAAGGTAAAGTTTAGTAAAATGCACTAGGAACTTTGTCTAAATTTTTAAGAAGGAAAAGGATTGTTGTTGATCAAAAAGACTGCCCTATTCTACTTTGTAAAAATCCTAATAATTTAAAATCTATTACATAAAATTGAAATAGTTCATCTCTACAAGAATATGCAACACTACCATTTCATAAATATAAATTTATTTTCTTTGTAAATGCTTTCACAAAAAAATGAAATTTAAATGATGAAAAATCTCACCTCTACTTTCATACTAAGGGTTGTATTTTTTTAATGTTTTTCAGACATTAGGTCATCTATTCCAATTTGATACCATTTTGTGTGTTTTCACTGTTCCTGTCATTTGGCAGATACTCACCAGGCTGTATGGTTCGTGCTCTGTCCTGTTACTTTCAGTTGAAGACAAAAAGAACATTTGAAACATGATTAATTCTGACAAACTGCCTACGATTTGATTTCTATTCACGTTTTTATTGGCATGGGTGTTTAAATGGTTCTGTTAGTACTGTCTTTGCGCAGTTCTGAGTTATCTTTTACTTAGTACTATTTATTTCATAATGTAGTAATCATCAGCCTTACTAATAACCTTGTAGCCTTTCTTATATGCACATAATGCACATTTTCCAATGGCTAGAAAATGCAAAATACTAATGGATATCATTGCATCAGATCTTCATGTCTTTCTCAAAAGGACTGCTAACCTCTGGGATATATGAGGTAGTAAATTGATGATTGTAAATGAGTAGCACATAAGAGATATTTTCTTGAATTTAAATTATTGCAGCCAGTTTCAGCATGTAAATATATAATAATGTTGGCTAGTGTGTAATTCTTGAATTTGAAAATATAAATAAAGAAAACCTAAAATATGTACATGTAGTTGTGTCATGTTGGGCAGGCTTTTTCCTCAAAGCTGCAGTGAAGTGAGTAACTCTGAGTTTGGGTCAGAAAGGGATTCAGAAGTTGGATGTTGAGGCACCTGAAATGTAGGTGTAGGATGGGAAGGGGGAACCATACATGGTGTTAATTTCCCTGTGCAGCCCTTGGGGGACTTGAGTGTCTGAGGAGTATAAGCAATGTACAGAAGCCTGGTGCTGGTCAGTATAGAAATGCTGAGAGGAGGGGGAACAGCTGAAAAATCTCAGAAGTTCAGTAATTCCTCCTCAGAGTCAATTCTTTTGAATTTGTTACTGATGGTGAATTGCTGGTGTCCCCCTTACAGAAATATGGAAGGGTCTGTTTGCAGGGGGGGTGGTATTTCCTTTTACAGTAAATGGTCTTAAATCTGAATATACGGACTTCAGATATGTAAGTCCCAAGTTTCATGCCTTCCTGTTCCTACCTGGGCTCTAACAGGAGAGATTCTGCATGACAAATTATTGTCCCTTTCAGGATGGTGGATTTAGAGTTTCCTGTTGGAGAGGTTCAGTTGAAGACCAATTCAAGAAGAGCAGAGCAGAGGAGAGAGCAGTCAGGCATGGTCATGAGAGGCTCTGACTGCTTTGGACAGGACTGTAGCAGGGATTAGAAGCTAGGTCTCTCATTGTGCTCCAAAGAAGTCAAATGTCCACTAATACAGGTTTGGTTTTGCTGTTTCTTTCTGTCTTAGTGGAATCTTAAGCATTAAATATACTTCAGACTTACACTTGTTTGCTGGCTGTGCTGAGTGAACAGTTCATGTCTATTAGTTTCTCTTCTTGTCTTCTGTCTCATCTCTAATAAAAGGAAATCCATAGTTATGTTTCCAAACCCCAAGTATTATTACATGGGGGATATTACAGAGTGCTTATTGGTAGCTTTAGCTGCATACACCCGCAGATGATCCTTTGGCAGATCCTACCAGGGGGAGCAGATGGAGCACCAGAAAAGGGAACAAATGGCCATCAGATAAAAGACTGCCAAAAGCAAAAACTGCCAAATTCTCATTTTTGTCTGGAAATGCAGACAGCAGTTGGTAATTCCTTTTGAAGTTATCTACCTGGCTACCAGCCCCACAATAGCACTGTTTTAATGATTGATCTAGTCTGTATTTCTGTGGATAAAAGACACCAGTTCTGCAGAGAAAGCAGAGGCTGAAGAAGGGAAAACTTAAGTCTTACAAATGGGACTGAAGTGAGGAGCTGCTGGGTGCAGGGTGCTGACTCTGTGTCAGGGACATAGAACACGACAAGTAAAATCTTCCAGACTGTTAAGGAAAGCTCAAATATTACTTTCTTACCTCACCTTTTAAAATACCACATCTTTCTCTGAAGCTTCTGAAAAGGAGAGCAAGGTTCTGAAAAAAGACTGAAATGTCAGCACAGTTGCTTTGTTACGACTCTGTGATATACTGTTACCCCTTATTTTCAAGATTATTACAAGCTAGGAAGCAAAGTATTTCAACTTTAAGACTGGTTCATGATTTCAGAGACTAAAAATATTTATATTAATTGGTGACTATTATTTTCAAATAAAAAATGTCTATCTACTGTTTCATTTGTCTGTGTTTATAAATGCATATTATGTTATCACATCCTAACAAGAGTTAAATCGACTTGCACAAAAAGAAGGCTAGTACTGTAGGATATTTGAATAATTTATTTCTTGTACTCTGAGTTTTAACACTTCATGATATGTGTAACACAGCCTCTCCTTAATTTAATTTACTAGATTGTAAATTAGGAACCTTAGTAGTGACTTCTTATGTGAAAATTGCACTGTTAACTATATCTTGATAATCTGAAATTAATAAAACATGAGAGAAATTATCTAAAATCACAGTTCTTGATTTATAAATGGAAAATAAGTATTTTAAAGAATGAAATTATGCATCTGTCAAATACTGAACAGCTGTGAAACAGGGAAATAATGGGAACTGGCATCTAACACATTATAATAGCTGCATATAAATAAATGCAACATTATAACTACATGGCAAGTATGTTCACTAACATAAATGCTGTGGTTATCAAAATTAATGGCCAGCATGACATTATTAATTCATCATACTTGTTATTCTTGAGGGATATCTGGAATGACTCATTTATTATGGTGTTCATATGAGTCTAATCAAGGGATATATTAAAAAAACCCCTTTGCAGTTATGTGAAAAAATGTGTGTTGGCTATTCAGGTGATGAAGATTGCTTCCCTTGGCTGAGACTGGGCCAGGTTTTCTGGGGAAAGGAGGAGTGCTTGTTTCAATGTTAGGGCAAAACTTTTGAATACATCTTATTCTTGGAATGGAAGTATTATTTTCTCTCTGACAGATTGTCCGAGCTGACATACCGTGTTCATTTTGACACTCTAATGACTAAGGGCATGCTTCCAGCTAAGACCACTTTTTTAAAATAAATCTCTTTTTTGGGAAAAATATAGCCAAGGAAACAAAGCTTGCTTAAGTTCCCTTACAAATGCTTTAAAATCTAAATTATGTAAACTGCACATTTTTTGTTTTGGTGCTCTTTTGTTTTCAGATGGGACTTGAGTAGAGCTCTGTGTATAACTGTGGGTATTTATGGTCACATGTACTCACATTTTTCAGCTTGGTTGATATATCTGAACTCTGCTGCTTTCTGAGCCCACATGAAACTGGACTTTGACCTTTGAGATCCCCTTGTTAAACATTCCCAAAGATCTTTTCTGAAGAGTCTGACTGATCATGTCAGTGTTTAATCTTCAACCCTTGGTTGAAATTTCATGGCATTGATGCTTATGTAGGTGCTGTGAAGAGACATCACAGGTAAGCATAGGAGTGCAACGTCACACAGGAGACAGGGGATGAAGTCCCATCATACATTCTTTGACAGTAGCAAAAAGGGCAAGATGTGCAGTGATAAACCCACACCTCAAAAGCTAATGTGGTCAGTGCAGTTCCATTACTGAGGGTGATATTTCTACTTCCATGTCATGCAAAGAAATTGTTTCTTCAAGTGAGAAGACATTGACAGGAGAATGAATGTGGATAATAGATCAAAACCTACATGTCAGGACAGCAAGATTTATCTGCAAGATTTGCAGCCAAATTGGATTGGTTTTGATGTGCTTCTGTGTTTTAGGTTATGAAAAATCGAGGCTTTATATTGTTGCTGTTGTTAGTCATCATTCAAAAGATATCTGAATTGGAAATATGTGCCAAACAGGAAAAAAATTGCTGGACAGAAAAAGGGGGGAAAACCAAAAAACAAACAAACAAAAAAAGAAAAGAAAAATAAAAACAAAGCCAAAAAATAAACAACAAACCAATGTGGTGAAATCCAACAAATTCCCTCCCATTCTCTCAAGCAGCCATGAAGTGCAACATGCATCACCTAATTTATTTTCTTATTTTTAATCCCACTCATAACATGCTTTAAAATTAGAAGGTTTTAAGACTGTAGGAAGGACAAATTTTTACTTTCTCCTTCCCCAACCTTAATTTTAATGTTTTTTTTTTCTTAGATAAATTTGGAAATTTAGCGTGATAACTTTGGCTAATTCCATCGAAAAATGTAAGCCTTAATTGGTTTTGGAAGGATCTCTGGATCTCTTTAAGAAAGGTTAAGCATTATTTATTTGCCTTCATTACTAGACAAAGCAATGTGATTACTGAAAAGGTTTTACATTCAAACTAGTTAAGGATGATAGAAAGAGACAGGGGGAAAACTTTCTATGAGGTCCAGACAAAAGAAAGAAACATAAAAATGACAGACAGATGAAAAGAAAAGATTGTTTCCTTACTCATTTTAAACTAAATACTACCTGCTCCTCTGGCATAACATGTTTCCCTGTATTTTAACTGTAGTCCAGCCCTCCATCACCTGGGATTTCCCATTTCAGATTGCTTACAGGAAAGTGATATGAGATAATAGCTCCTGGTGTTGATGAAAGGAAAGGATATCCAGTATCCAAATCCTTACATTTTCCTTAGACGTGTATTTTACATTTGACAATACTTGAAAGCAAATACCAAGTCCTGCTCCCTTTTACTCTTCCCAAAGTATTTTCGAAGGTGTTAAGCACCCATTTCCATTTATTGTGCACACCCTGAGAAATATTTGAGTGGTTTTATCAATGAAGGAAGGGAGGGAAGAACTTTCTGCTTTAAAAACTGAGATAATAAGACAAATCTGTTCCCCTGTAAATGAAAATGCTTTGCCTCGATTTTGCAATCACTCATGTATATTGATGAAATAGAAACCACACTTATGCAAAATCTGTACACTGCTGAGAAGAGAGTTGGCTTTGCTCATTTCTACAAGAATTAAAGTGACTTATTAAATTCTAATGAAACAGAATGATATGGACATCAGAAAATATAAAAAGTCAAACTGTAATCCCCCTGCACCATTCTTTAGCAGAGGCAGAATACCTCTTGCTAGATTCTGTGTTTGAGACCCAGCTCTGAAAGAGGATAATAATTGTGTGCAAGTACTGACACTTTGCTACGAGGAATTAAATTAGGATTAACCATAGCTTTTGCATATTGTGAATTTGGAAAGAAGTTCTGGGATTTCCAAAAACATTTGTTTGATAGACAGTAAGCCTGTTATCAGATTGGGATTTGCCTCAGGTTTGCATCCCATGTGGCATCCCCCTTTTTCTCTCCTAGACACTTTACCTCCACTATTGTTGAATTAGATGTTAACTATCACATTAATAGTATAGCTATACCTGTGCCTTAATTATATCATTAATTGTTAACTGTAAAGTATTATTTAACTTTGTTACTATTATTTTGAAGGGACAAGTGACAGAATTGGAGAATGTTAAGTGAAACTCTCATCATGTTAATAATATCTTTAATAATTTCTCATGTCATCAAAAGCTTGTAAGAAATTAGGATATAGCAATGAAGTTTTCAGGATTCGAAAAGCAAGAGGTTAATCTAAATTTTCATTAATTACAAGATGTGTAGATCACTGCACTGAATGGACATGCTAAATATGCTGTTGTGTTTTGGAAAAGAGCACCTTTAATCTGCTTATAATTTCCCATACTCTGTACAGGTTGTTAGGTATCAGTCCCTGGTGGCCATGAACAGAGCAAATAGATACTCACAGTCTACCTGCAAGGACCCTATGAAATAATGAAATAATAGATATATCAAAAATAAAGAGTGCCTTTGTAGACAGCTGGGGCCTAATTAGTTTGCAGTGCAGCTGAGGAAGGCAGAGCCCTTGGCCCTGCAGGTATCAATGGATTTTGTTACTGCACCAATTAGGATAAAGCGTTGCCAGCACAAACAGCAGAAAGGCATTTGCTGTACACTTGGAGAAAAGGGTTGCTAGTTATCAGTCTGCTGGAAAAGTGTATTGTGATCCTTTGTATTTTTTCTTTAAGTTCTTACTCTAGACAAACAGGAGATTTTCTGTTTTGACTTTTTCCTTTCTTATTTCTAATTTCCTTTCTAATTTCTAGACCAATAAACTGACCTCCCCACTGTTCTGTCTGATCCCGGACAAGTGAGATCTTCAACATCATGTTCCTATAAGACAAGTAGACCAACATTCCTTATCTCATTGGAACCAGCTCCTTTTCTGACTGCTATGGTTCATTATGGTTAGTCCATTATAAATTACATGATGTCTCCAGGGACCTGTTCTATACTTGAAATATCACAAGACAGCTGCCATGCATAATGCTGCAGAGAGCTGCTAAATTTATACCCACTAAAAATGTGCTTTATGTTGCAGAATGACCCACTTTAATGCATAAGTGCGTTGGTTTTCCTTTTCTTGTAAGCATTATCTGTTATCTTCTGTTTGTCCACAGACTCAACTTACTTAGAAAAGGCCTTAGGAAATCTGTTATTTGTGCTTGATGTATTGTGTGATTATCATTATTTTATAAAACTTGGACATACTGCCAAATTCCCCTAGAGACAAAGCATGCAAAGGGCAATTTTTTTCTGCCAGCACATGTAAATTCTATCAGACTGCATAAAGAGACAACAGTGGCAGATTGGCTCCTGGAGCTTATGGTTTCCTCTGCTCCTAAGCAGTTTGCACAGCAAATAGACAGAAAAGATTGTGTCTATATGTTAGGATAACACAAGTTAGTTTTCAAATATATAGTTTTCAAATGTGCCCTATGAGACAATTTTTAAAGCATATTGCCTTTTTTGTTTATGAGAATAAGAATCCTTCAAATTCCTCCTTGTTTTTAACAACATTTAAAAAACAAAACATAACTCTGATTCCATGTTAAATTTTCACCCTCTTAGAGGGGAGAAAGGGAGCAGATTTATGCTTAAAATGCCTTCGGGACACTATGTACTATAAATCATTATCTTCAAGAAGTATGTCCACAGGAATTCTACCAGAAAGCTTACTTATAATAAAAAATATACAGTAAGTCATTTATGCTATTAATTGATTTGTCTTCTCGACAGGGTTAAATAGCTGATAATATATTCCACTCCATAGAAATTTATAGTAGTTTATAAAACTGTAAACATAGAGAAGAAAAGAGGCAAGAAAATCTGAAAATTTTCTGGTTTGATTTTTTTCTAAACCACCTTAAGATGCCAAAAATGGTCACGAGCAATTTCATTCCTTTCAGGCCAGAAATATCTCCTTGGTTCTAAGTGACTGCACACAATCTAAGAAGTTGGACTAGATGAATGCTGCAAGTCCGTTCTAACTGAAGTATTCTATTCTGTTCAATTCAATTCAATTCCTTTTTTTCCCGAGAAAATGGCATGGCATCTACTGGTCCTGAAAACTGTGGAATTGATGTACTGTGATAATGAACTCTTCCAGGCCATAAACGCGCTTCCACTCTTGGACAGTATCTTAGGTTTTAGTGTAAGATGTAACCAAAAGTATGCGTTCTATCATCATCTTCATAAGTTGTTAAAACAGATGGGGCAATGTTCCTTATCTCCTCCATGACTCATCCCTGGTAACTCCCTCCCGGGGTTATCTGCACAAATGGGCCATCAAGTCTCACTGCATGACTCCTAAAATTACATCATCCCATTGTGAGCAAGGATTCCTACCTGGATATCATCTGAGGCTTCGAACACCAGGGGCAGCCTTTACCTGCCAAATTGTCAGAGATCTTCAGAGGAAGACCTGATCCTTCCACAGGATCAGAGTTTCAACAGAACCACATCACTTTAACAGGACTGCAGCCACCATTTAATCGGACTGCTACCACCACCCTGACTAACAGGGTGTCAGGTTACATCCTGAGTGTCAGTTTAAGCCAGTGTTATATGCCTTGATTTTATTTTTCCTATTAAACTGTAGTTTAACTTGAAATCTCCCAGTTTTTTTTCAAACTAGTACGGACAGGCTGAGATGGGTGATGAAGGTCTCTTCCTCCAGATGTCTTGGCTTCATATATTATATTAAGTTGAATGTTGGGCTATGGTACAGTGGTAGTTTTTGCAGTAGTAAATGCCAAACTGTCCCCACTCTTACCCCTTTTTCTCTTGGAGTCCTTATCAAGAGAATAATAATCTCTCTTTTTAAAACAGAAGAGAATTGTGGAGTTACTTAAGGAATCCAGGGGAAGGACTCCTCACTGTCCCTGAATGCTCCTGCACTATTCAAAAGGGAGAATATCATATATCTCAATGTTTTAATTTAAAATTTCAAACTCAGAATGGTTATCCTGATCTTTTTACAACATTATGTGTCCAGTCTTCTGATTTTTGAAATAGATTTAAATTAGTTGTGTTTGTTGCCAACAATGCACAGGAAGAGTTGCATTCAATTGAATTTAAAACACATTTTCAAAGTGTGAGGGCTAAATAAGGTTTGTTCATGTGAAAACTTGAAGTGGTACTAAAGTACACACTAAGACTATTCTCTAACAAATACTTTTCTTGCTCAGGTAATTTGCTAAACTTGTCCTTCTGTGCTTGCATAAAAAAAACCCTATTTATGCAATGGTGTTTGCAAATTTCTTTTGACTTTAGAGCATTTTAGGAAAAAGATACACACAAGTGAGGGTCAAAGAAACATACATAGGTATCACCATTTCAAATGAAGTTAGTGAAAATGTCAGGAGTCTGGGGCAGAAAGTTTGGAGGCTTTAAAATTTGAACCTTGTAGACTGTGTGGAATCTAGAAGCTAATAAGGTCTACTTGATCAGTTTCATCTCAGGAAAGTTCATGCATAACCTGGAGGTTCATAAATTATTTAAAAAATTTTTAAAGCTGATTTTAATGAAGAACCAGAGCATTCATGGGTTAGCTTTTGAATGGTAAAGGTCAATCTGCCTCGTTTTTGTTCTTGCTTGGGCTACTCCTGGATAGGAAAACAGCTCAACAATCTAATTAGAAGTCTTGTCAGACTTGGAAACACCAGAATTTATTGACTAGATCTGATTATTTCACAGAAGGTATTTAAAACAGTTCAGAAGAATATTAACAAGAACCTTTTTCAGGACTGTAAAAGAGAATGAGAATATGAATTTTGGGTTCATATTCACACTTTGGCTGGGAGTAGTACTTTCCTACCACTGGAAAGCACCATTGGTGGCCTGGAGACCTGGGGACAATAAGCTGAGTGCAGGTTTGCGGTGTGACCTTGAAACTGTGACACCAGTTGTATGTTGGGCAGTACTAGCAAGGCTTAAGGCAGCAGCTAAAGGGGAAAGTCTCTCTTGGCATATGATGGCTGTGCTTAAACAACACACAGTGGTCAAAAAGTCCTCTTAATAAAAGCAAAACAAAACAAAACAAAATGAAGGAAAAAAAGGAGTGGTCTGTTCATAGACTATTGCTCCAAAATCAAATTGGTCATTTTTGTCCCATTTTTCTTTTTCATTTCATTGATAAAGGTATAGAAAATTCAGTGCAACTGGAATTACTTCACGTTCAATACAAGCAACTTAAGTTCATTTTTCATACAAGTACTTCCTAACATTATGAGTATGTTTTGTATGTTCAGTTTCACATTACTGCAGCATAAGAGGAATAATTGAGAGAAAACTTTTATTTTTCACTAGACTATCTCTTTACTCAATTTTGTGGAAGTCTGAATTGACTGTCATCTCAATGTTAAGAAAATGAAGTATCTAGAACAATTTATATCATTTGAAGAAATAAGCTGCACTTAAGGAAAAACTCTGAGTTCAAGCATTTAGTTCCATTGCATGAAACAACAGCTTACTTATCTGCAAAAGTGTGAATCAGATCCTTAAGCACTGTGTATTTTCTGGGGATTTAGGCTTTAAATTTCAAGCTAGTTTTTTCATGCAAGCTGAAAACAAAATGCAAATAACCTTATGCTAGGCACAACATTTTAGCTGCATCCTTATTTTCATTAGCTTTAAAGTATTTGTTTTAGAAAATTATTTTATCATTTATGATGGTCTGAGCCACACTGCATATGAAATTGTGGGACACAAATATGTACTCGAGATCTTTGAGACTGTGAATATCCTGGTGATTAGGAGAGAGGAGGCTGAAATGGTCAGGTGGCTCAGTCCAGGAGATGTTGTGCCAGCTGGGGTATCAATTGTTATTCATTAACAGAGAAATTTTTTTAGCATTTTTTAATGCTCTAAGCTAATCTCTTGCCGGTATTTTTGACAACTTGTCTCCTAAAAGTGACAAGAGTTCAGTTGCACTTCAGTGAGTGATAGCAGAAAACCTAGTTACTTTTACTTACTAATAGTCATGGGGGTTATGATAATAATAGAGTGGTGGATGAAAAATGGATATGACAGCAACTACATTTTCCTCCCCTTAAATTTATCCAATGAGAGAGATAAAACATACACTGTAAGTGGGAAGAAATCCAAAGGGAATTAACGGGCAACAGAGTTACTACAATACAAAAATTCATTTTACTGGGGAGATGAGAGAAAAGATATGGTGTGGGGGTGAAGTACAAGTATCAGAAGAGGTGAGGCCATGGACTGGAAATAGTGAGGCCTTATGAAGATTCTGTAAATATTTCCTTGGAATTTCCCTTCTTTACCACTGTAATAGCTGCTCCCACTGTCCACTGACAGTGTTTTCTGAACTTTCCTTGATACTCTTCTTAATTCCTTAAAGGTACCACCTGTGCTCCTTGCCTGGGGTTTAGAAGGATGTTTGGAAATACTGGGTCTTGTTTTGGCCTTAATGGGACAGTGTGTTCCTCTGCAAATCAGTCTGGAGCTGACTGTGCTTGGCTCCCTGCAGCCTCTGGGAAAGGTTTAACCAGAATTTAGACAAATTGCCCATTTATACTGGTTTGGAGGAGAGCTATATTTCATGGGACTGTGTTTGGATTTTGCCTATGACAATGTGAGTCCTCTGGGCCATAGGAAAGGTCTTCAGAAATGGTAGGGAAGCCTGCCTGAAAAATGGATGCTCTGTTAAAATTAGAGAGGTTTCACATTTGTTCTTTATTCTGAACTGAAACAAATTAAGACCATGCAAATTAAGTTTGTGAAAACATCAGAGACCAACAATGGGCTGGCTGCTGGGAGACCAGAGTTTGAGAGGTTGTTCTTCCTGATTCATTGAAATCCTCCAGGAGTTGGAATTATCTTTTTCTACCCAGCTCCAATTATTACTGTTTATGGATCTCTTTGCAGCCAGATATTCCTCATTCTGTGAGTTCTTCTAGGCAAGAGCTTTGGCTGGAAAAAATCGGCAGATATTATCACTGTTATTGTGTCATTTCAGTCACAGAAAGGTATGGCTCTCCTGCACCATAAATCCCAGCTAATTACCAAATCCCTGGAGTTAGATCTAGAGAATTAGACTTTATAGTAAAATGATGACACTTGAAGAGCCTGAACCATAAGAAATTGAATGAGATATAGGTCCCAGAAAAAAATAGGATTGTTTTAACCAGTAAGACTACAAGGTCTTGTGGTAACCAGTTCCACTTATAAACTCAGTGTACCACCACAGCATTCGAGCTCAGCTCTTTTGCAGATATTCTCACTGAAACAGGGAATTTTCTCTGGAGGTGTTGAGAAAAGGGTTTCAGAGGAGGGAAACTGGGCAGCAGCTATACTTGGTCGCCTGGATCAAAGGATGTAGGCCAGAAGCAGCGGTGAAAGAACAAAAATTCAGAGTGAATTCAGTGATAGCCTGGACTCCATTCAGTGTGTGGTATCTGCACCAGCCCTGGGTGATGGAGTTCTGCCTGGCATCTGCCCTTTTTGATCAGAATTACACTCCTAGCTCAGTGCTCAGCAGCTGCAAGCTGGTTCAGTAGCAGAGCTGGCAGGATAGGTAGGTGCCAGCCGGGCGGGGGGGCACCCCCGGCTAAATCCACCTCTGCAGCTAAATGGATTGCTAAAACAATCCTTGTGTTGATGAGGCTTTGCAAACCAGGCTGTGGGAGCCAATCACTGACATCACTGGTAGCTCACAACATTCCAATCACTTCATGCTCTCCTGGGGCTTTTGTTCTCCGGCTGGTACTGAGAAGGGATTGTTGCTGTCAAACCAGGCTCCATCAGAAATGATCCTTCTCTGCTTATTTCCCTGCCAAATCAAACTTGTTAGTCTGTTTTGTCCTGTAAATGGACTTCAACACAGTTTCATTTGTGTTCTATTTTTTTAAGGATTTCAGGGTTTTTTCTTCTCTCAGCTATTTATGAAATTAATCCAAATATTAATTTCTTTGATTAAAAGAAAACTTATAATCTTTTCTATCATCCTATATTCTGTTAACTCCTTTGGGGTGCTGTCATGGGCAATGTTCCAAATCACCCTTCATTAGTTTGATGCATATTTAAAGAAGTACTGGAAATGGCACAGAATACCAATACGCCAGTGATTAGGACTTCAACCAAAGGTACCAGAGAGATGGATATTTGTTCCTGTTTTGTGTAAATCCTTGGTCTGACTACAAGTCCCTGTTATTCCAACTCTGAATAACACTTCTTAATTGTTTGTCTGTGCAAAAATTGTTCACAGGAACCTCATATATTGAAAACATTTATTTTGTAAATTTATCCATGTATTCTAACATTGAAGAGCCATAAAGCTTTCTGAGAATTCTTTGGAACACTTCACAGACAAACACTGACAAAATTCTGTAATGAAACAGTACTTGAAATAGGTTTAATCACACTGTACTTTATCTCAAAAAAATCTAGTATCTTGCACATTGAGGTAACAAGTCATTACCTCGATCTGCAACATTGCAAAAGATAAATGGAAGTTTGTTACACATCCCATGTAAAAAGAATTCTTCCCTCAGATGTATGGCAAACATTAAAAAATTCACAGAAAACCTGATGTGTCTGTAAATGAATGCCTGAAAGGCAAAAATAACCATCTCAATTCAATCCCATAGACTGTAGACATAACTGAATCCTCTGAGAAATCAAATGTACAAACTCTGACTTTTAAAAAGCTAGATGTTTTTCCTAGAATCAAGCCAACAATATGCAAGAAGCAGCACTATTTATGTACTTAAAGGCAGAGTAACAGAGAGTGACACTGATCCTATGAGATAATAAAAAAGTCTTTTTAAAAATCAGGCTTCTTTTTTTCCCCAACCTTTTCTTTGTCTAAAGTATTTCTTGGAATTCATCCCTTCCTGATTAAATGAGCTCTTCTAGAAGATAATTGTTATTTGGTTTTGTCAGAGACTGAAATATTATAATTTATGACTGAAACATCTTCATGAATCACCTTTGCCTATTATAGCAAAACTGCATTACAAAAGCTGCAGAGAAACCACCACACCCTGGATAGGCTTCCAGACTCAGGCCCTGAACTGCTCATTGATAGAGATGAGCTAAACTCAGGGCTAGGGGAAGAAGAATGCATTCACAGAGAGATCAAGCTTAGCACCTTTAGGGTGGAGATCACAGCCCTGACGTTATCAGCTGCCAGGCTCGAACAGACCCTCACACCAAAGGCTTGGGGGAGGCAGTGAACATCCATCCTCCACTGTGCAGGTCAGTTGAGGGCCCCTTCACCCGGGGAAAAAGCTGCATCCATGTGAAGGACAGCAGAGGGGGTGTCATGGCCCATCAAAGGTCCCCAGACCCTGCACCACAGCACCAGAAATGATGCAACAGACCCTCAGTGTTGCAAAGGACAGTGTCAAACTGGCCCCCTGTACCTGGCACCTGGGCGTTCCCACCTGGCCAAAGTGTGCATGAATCCGCTAAATTCTATACTCTGCAGCGAATCCACTGAATTCTATATTCTGCAGCGTGGCATGGCAGCGACGGGGGACCCTCACCACTGTTATGAATGGTTTTCTGTTTTTCCAATTAAATAAACAACAAAGATTAAAAGTAACAACAAATTTTTAATAGTAACAATTATAAATGAATACAATCAAAAGTATTAAAGATGATTACAGAAATTATTGAAACTGAATACCATCCAAGTAAAGTATTACAGTTGTATAATTTGGGATGGATAAAATTTGAGAGTAAGTGTTTTAGTATAATTGAGGTTCGTATAAAGCATAAGCAAAACTGACTGGGGGTACGGGGAGGGGCCTGCCCTTCCTCTTGTACCAAAGCATTTGGGCTAACAATCCCACTTATATACTGTAGGCTACAGAAGTTTCTAGGAAGCTCCTCCTAGTTTCTATTCCTAAAATCTACGTAACTATACTGCACGGCACATGCTCTACTAATGGGTTAGGGGTCTCTTATCCTTTTGAGGGTCTTATTTCCGGTGAAGGCTCATCATCTTCATCAGTGACCGAGGTGTGACCTACAGGTAGCGCAGGCGCCCTGTGTGACTGAGCAGATGTTTTCCATAACATGACTCTAATTAAGTCCCATGCTTGGAATCATTCCATTTTTGACAGCTTCAAGGTTGAAGCTGTATTTCTAGATGCTGCTTATCAGACCTACGTCCTTCTACTATTCTTATCTGACTTTCTTCCAACCTTCTTCTTCGACTCCCAATATCTGGAAGATGTCTTTTGTCCTGTCTCACCCATCTCCCCCCCTTTCACTCGGTAACAATGGTCTTCTATTGATCTAAATACAATTTTGCTAATATAGTTACAATTTAATTAGCACGAATCACATTTATCACACCACCAAGAAGGCCAGATAGGGGGAGCAACGAGACTTTGTTGGGACCCTCAGATGGGTGATATGCTTCCACCTAACCCCTGCCACTTTCCCCCTGTCCCCCCCTGTTATAGGTGGGTGATGTGATGGTTGGCCCTCACAATTAAGAGATGAGTATCATGTGTATCTTAAGAGAAGGTGGTTTTTTAGATGTATAGTTATATTATTATAATATGTCTTCCCATAATCCTCTTTCCCCTCTCCCCCTTGTATAGCCTTGGTAATCAGGGCATTTGGGGAGGGCTGGCTTGTTACTAGGAGGCATGGCATAATAACTCCTAACCTCCAATCAATATATAAGAAAGTAATATACACCAATGGACGGCAGAGAAAGAGTTGACTGACAAGACTTTGGGAGGTGCTAAGACTATAAAAAGCAAAGCATCCCTTTTATAAAGGAGCACATGGCTGCCAGTCACGGAGACTCTCAGTGCTGCTCTTTTTCCTTATTCAGTCTTTTGGTGTATTTTTTGTTAAGGTTTAATAAACTTTTGAAATTCTAAACGTGAGGGTCATTTCTCCCTCCCTCCCTCCCTCCCTCCCTCCTTCCTTCCTTCCTTCCTTCCTTCCTTCCTTCCTTCCTTCCTTCCTTCCTTCCTTCCTTCCTTCCTTCCTTCCTTCCTTCCTTCCTTCCTGGAATCCTTCCTTCCTTCCTGGAATCCTTCCTTCCTGGAATCCTTCCTTCCTGGAATCCTTCCTTCCTGGAATCCTTCCTTCCTTCCTGGAATCCTTCCTTCCTGGAATCCTTCCTTCCTGGAATCCTTCCTTCCTGGAATCCTTCCTTCCTTCCTGGAATCCTTCCTTCCTTCCTGGAATCCTTCCTTCCTTCTTTCCTGGAATCCTTCCTGGAATCCTTCCTGGAATCCTTCCTGGAATCCTTCCTTCCTTCCTTCCTGGAATCCTTCCTGGAATCCTTCCTGGAATCCTTCCTTCCTTCCTGGAATCCTTCCTTCCTGGAATCCTTCCTTCCTGGAATCCTTCCTTCCTTCCTGGAATCCTTCCTTCCTTCCTGGAATCCTTCCTTCCTGGAATCCTTCCTTCCTTCTTTCCTGGAATCCTTCCTGGAATCCTTCCTGGAATCCTTCCTTCCTTCCTTCCTTCCTTCCTTCCTTCCTTCCTTCCTTCCTGGAATCCTTCCTGGAATCCTTCCTTCCTTCCTGGAATCCTTCCTTCCTGGAATCCTTCCTTCCTGGAATCCTTCCTCATCACTTTTACTATTAAATAAAATATATCAATTTTTCGGCACCAACATCTAACCTCATTTGGTTTTTATCATACTTGTTTAGGTATATTTCAAACCTTTCTGGGTTTAATCCTTTTATTAGCAGAGATTTAGTTTCCTCTGCTCTTTTGTGTTTAAGCTGGATTGTAACAGGTGTGCTGTAAGGAAATCAGAATGGAGTCCAAATTAAATTGGCAGTTTCTCATTTAGCTCCTATTTGGAGACGGGAAGGTAAATATCAGTGTATAGAGAATTCAAAGATACTGTCTTGATTTGGTTTATCTTATATGAATTTTTGCAGTCTGCAGAACATAATTTTTTTCATTCAAACTGAAGAATGGAAGACATTAGGAGCTACATAGAGAAGGTAGGATTAAATACTTGTCTAAATGTAGATCTTGAAATCATTGCAAATTGAGAGATGCAATTGCTTCAGTACCAGACAGCAAAGGGCATGATTATGTTCCACATTTCACAACCCATGGATCAGGCTGTAGTAGTGGTTCTCACACACTAACCCTGAGGGACAATGGTTCAGCAAAACCTGGAACCCTGATTTTGTAGTAGCTCACTTTATTGAGATAGGAATTGATTATATGAAATACTCAACTCCCCCTGGGTTTTATTGTTTTTGCATGGTGCTTACTGAAATAGGCCACAAATGTGAACCTAACATCCTATGCATTGGATGTCCATTTTCACATTTGTTTAATATTTGCCTTATTTTTTTTATTGTGACTTCAATGGTAAAATATTCAATAAACTCTAGGCACAGTAGCAAGGTTTTTCTTAGGAAAGCATATACATTATTAATACATTATTTTCTTAGTAATAAGTAGCTATTCTACAAGATATAAATGTACGTATTAAATCACAGTGGTAAACTTTTATACATAAACATGATATATACTCAAGAATTTTCTCTCATCTAAACTAAGGAAGTAGTCTGACTGAAGTATTTAAATTCATAGTATAGCAATGCTGACAGGAGAAGAATTAAGTATTACATGTGCATTTCTGGATTATGTAACTGTTGTAAACTTCCTAAAAAAAATCCAAAACAAACAGAAAACCTGAGTGATCCCAATTCACTTTGTTGGTGACTTTGGCTTTGACTTTTGTTGGAATTGTTTTGTCTGATTTGTTTTTACATATATGTAACCTCCTGGTTTTCATCCAAGAATAGTTTGGAAACAACAGTTATGCACCAGGAGACCTACAATTTCACATTCAAGTCTAAAGCTTTCATGGCATCAGTGTTCAAATGATGTAGATCCTAATGGCTACTTGGTGCTTTTGGATAGAGTAACTAAACTTCCCAGGGAGAGGAAGGAGTACTGCCAAAACATTTGCTATCTCAGCAATGTGGAAGAATTGGCACTTCTCACTGTTGTTTTTCATTCTTGAAGTACTGTAAATGTGTGTTGAAGAAGTATTTCAACTACCTGAGAATAGTAGCATAATACTGGTTAAACTCCTCTGGACTTCCTAATTTTTTTTTTCTGAATTAAGACACTATACTTGAAGAGAAAGTAGTGCTGACCCAGGCAGTCAACAACAAAAGAGAGAGTGCCCTTTCCATTGTTGTTACCCAGATCTACCCCAGATGTCTCCATCATATTTTCTAGTATTCCAGGGATATCCTCCTTCCCTCTCCCCACAGCCAGGTACTCCAGAGCAGATATACAAACGTCTGTATTTCCAGAGAACAAATGATAAACTCTTCTAATTTTCAGATTTCTTGATTTGTCTCTGCATTTAATCCAGGAAATGGGATGAGTGTATTATTGCAGTTTAGCACCAATGTATGCATTGACTCAATAAGTTCCTGAATTCCTGGAAGAGATGTGTTTTATGTATATCCTCTGCCATTCGGAGTATGGGTGGAAGGCATGCTTGAACTAAAGGTGTTAAAATGACACTATTAACTTTTTTTGCTGATGCTCCTTCTGTAAGAACAAAATAACTTCAAGTAGTTATTTTTTTTGTCTGCAAAAAAGTAGAAAACTAATTTATTACTGTCCTTGAAAAGGCATATGTGCGTATGTTTATGTACAGATAGAAATCTATATATTTAAACAGACATACATAAAATAAGTAGTTTATTGCACTGAGAAGGAGGGTGATTTAAATGATTTCTCTAGTATCCTTATTTATTTTTCATGCTTTCTTAGCGTCATTCTGTCCTAAGCTACTTAATATAAATAAAAGAAGTAGAGAGGTCATGATGCCTCCTTTTTGCCACCTTAATCACTTCCAGCTGTGTGAAAAGAAACCTCCAGTCCACATGTTTATGGACTGTACAGGCAGGTGAATCTGCTGCGTCTGTAAGAACAGTGATAGGACACTTAATGTGACATTAATTCTCAGTGTTTCCTCTCTCTTTTCCCCTATTACTTAATTTGGGCTACTGAATTGACACAATAATGATTCTGATATAAGGCCCAGTAAAACATAAACTGAAAAAGAAAAAACAAAACAAATTGCTGGTGCTATAACTAGAGCATTTATTCTATTTGTTTCATATAAAAATTAAATTTCCTGCATGTAGTCCATGTACAAAAACTGTGCTGAGCAGCTTACATGCCTGTTGTCAAAGAGAAGGTGGAGGTCCAGGTAAGCAGAAGACAAGATTTTGGTGTGAAACAATGAATAAATTAAACTTTGCATTCTATGCAAAGAGCTCAAATCAGTACTTCTAAAAGAACAATCACTGTGTTTTAGCAGTAAGGAAACTGTTGCTGGTTTAGCAGCAATATCCCTGAGCCCCTCTTCTGGAGCAGTATGGGAAAGGATTCTAAGGTTTATGGCTACTTTTTACAATTTTCTTTAGTAATTATGTTTAAAATAGTAGTAAGTTATTCTTAACAGATCTTTTTCTTAAACTCCATTCTATAGTGTGGACTCAGCAACAAATGTCCTGACAAACTGGAACAGAGAAAACACCAGTGGCAGCCAACTTTCCATAGCAGGCTAAGTGCCAATTCTCCAGAGCCACACAAGAACCTATCTCCTACCTCACACTTATGATTGAAGACAAACTTTCTGACATAGATCAATGATTTCTCCTCCAAACCATATTAAAAACACCTTCCAGATAGATTTCGGATTACGTTATTTTTAATTTAGACACATTTGAAACAACAGCAACAAGAAATCTTTTGCTCATTCTCTCGTTTCTTTCTTCAGGTTGACTTTCTTGTTATTAGCTTTTTATTTTTCTTGTTTTCATTTCACACTTTGTGCAGGTTTGTGCCTCTCAGAGCCAGAGAGAAATTGCTACTGAGTCGTGCTGAGAATGCATTGTAGTTACCAAGGAAGTGGTTTCCCAAGCAACAGTAACCACATGAAATTTGACATAGTTTCTTCCTCTGTATCATGTTTGCTGCTTTGCAGGAGGCAGTGTGTGGGCAGCATAAGTGATCTCATTGTTAACTTTACTTTTTTAAGCAGATATGGTCATATTTCTGTATTTGTTAAAGAAAGACAACTTCAGTTAGAGTTGAATGCTTGGTTTTGTGTCTGTATTATTTTTTTCTTTTGTGTTTTTTGCTTGTTTATTGTTTGTTTTAATTTGTTTTCCTGCTAGCAGACAGGTTGTGGATATGCCAGATAATCCTGCAGCATGTGGGCAGATGCTAGAGGCAACATTCTCAGCTGTTACACAGTCAGTGATGATATTTACCATTCAGGAAAGCCATGTTGGCACCTTGGTTTGCTCCAGCAAATTGGATGAGACACTTGCCAGCTTGATGATTTCAAAAAGCGTAGAAAATATGCACATGTTCAGAATTAGTGGAAGGCTGTGAACCAAGGTAGAGACAGGAACAGAAGTCCCAACTCCTGTATGGAGGGGCAAAAAAAAGACTATGTGACAGCTGGGCCTGAGTCAAATAAGATTTTCAATAAGTTCAATACATTCAGCAGTCTCTCTTAATATCCACTTCACATGCATGATGAAATCTTAAAAAAGAAAATGTGGTGGTATTTACATGGGCAGAATCCCAAAGGAAGGTGTGTATTTGAAGCAAGAATTATATTACTGTAATACTTTGCATTCATGTTGTAAATGCTAATTTCCTTAAATGCTTTCTGAAAGGTTAGATTTCTGCTTTATCTTGGATAAAAAGACTGGGTTTAATTGTCTGTCTTAAAATATCAAATGTTTAACTCTCTTATCATCTGGATTGCAGATCACTATGGATAAAATGTTTCAGCTACAAAAGCTTTTAAAGTGTGTGAAAAAACATTATGAAAACATTGAGGACCATGGATCTTAGCCAGTTCTTTGCATGCCCAGCTCTAATGAACCTACTATTTACTGATAATTATAAGGCTCCAAGTAGAGACTCCAAGTGGAGTGAATGAGCAAGGAGATTATTAGACTCTTGGCTCTGGATCTGTATCAGCCTCACCAGGTACAAGACGGTTCATAAAACCTTTTATTCTATTCCATCATTAACATTTTTTTCTACTTTCCTGAACTTCATATAAAGAAACCTTTTACTCTGACTTTTTAACCTGTCTCTCAACCCTTATTCAAGATCCAGAATTAACTTAGCTAACTATCATGTTCTTTTCAGATAAAGCTGTCTTTATACAAGCAAGCTTCTCATTTTACCAGGAAATATGTACTGGAGACAGACCTAGTCAGGGTCTACATTCAGTTTCAGCTTGTGAAAGTATGTAAAAAATAATTTCAGATTTAGAGGATAAAATGTTTGAGATCTAGTGCTGTTTACTTAAAAAGTTGGGATTCTCCCTCAGTGTGGTGTTATGTGTGGGATAATATTCCCATGGACTGAATGTCAAAGGATACTTTGGCATTCAGTCATGTCAAAGAATACTTTGACATTGGCACATTACAGTGCCAAGACCTGGAATAAAGTGTTTTCTCCATGAAAAGTCAAATGATAGAGGCCTGAGGCTGCTACTAAAATAGACATGAATGAAAAGCTCTTCATTCCAGAAGGAGGAGGAGCTCCTTTTTCTCCTCACCTCCTGGAATGGCAGTAGTACCTCAATTCCATGACATGTCAGCTGTTAGGTAGAGTCTAATATCTAAGCAATGAGAGGAAATTAAAGGAACCAAAAAGCTCCAGCTTTGCAGCTAGAAAAGTTTCTTATGAGATAAACATAAAAGGTCTGTAACTGTGTTTCAGGACTTTTTCTTCCGAAAGTGTATATATACCTATGGATAATAAAGTTTTGTGAGAGGCTAGATGTGAAGGTTGAATTAAAATTTAACATTCAGAGAGCTTTTAACTCAACAATTATTTATCTAACTAACCTGCTTGTTTAATCTCCAAGCCATCTACCACTTCACCTTCTCCTCTTCTTGTCTCTGTTCCTCTATACACCACTCATTTACCTCTTTGTGTGAGATGATTTTTCACCTGCTCTTCCTATTCTAATCTATCAATAGACAAATTGCCTCTTCCTTCTCTGTATTCAATATAATTTGCGCTCCTTTAACTCCAGAAATTATGGTCTATATTCCTTACTCTTCCTTGTCCCTTTTTCCCTCACTCACGCTCCAAATACACTTGAGGCTTTTCTTCGAAGTCTCTTTTCCTTCACTTCTGCCAGCTTGACCTACAATCAAATTTATTCTTCCTAATTATAACCATTTAGGTTTTTATGGAAGTGAAATAGCATTCAGGTCATGTGATCTAGACTGATCACCCTAAATGCCTACTGTTGAACTAGTATTTTTATGAACTGTCTAATGCAGTGCCAAACCCTGCTGGTTTGAGTGCATTATCGAAACAGGTGGTCCAGGCATAAACAACAGTGGGAAGCCTTTAACTGTGTATTAAAAAATGGAGGACATTGGCTGGAAGACAAAACCCAAGCAGAAAGGGTAGAATTAATTTTTACCCCCTTTCTTTTTCAAAGTTTTCCCTTCGCCTTAAATATTAGCACCTTTTGTGTTTGATATGTTGCAAGAACACTGATTTAGTTACTGTTTTGCTTAGAGTAGGGAAACTTCTCTCTCCTGGGGACAAAAAATGTAAACATGAATACAGAATCAAACATGGTGCTAAAATGCCAGATATTCAAGTGGCACCCTTCAGTGAAAGACTTACAGTTTTACCTTAAAGTAATTTATATTTTTTCTTTTTTTGCTTTTGTTAGTTAATGGAACTTTATTTATATAATTAGCCCATAATTTAATCTGCTTGATTTTTATCTACAAGATCCTTTGATTAAAAATCAAAAACAAAACAAAACAAACCCCAGCAACAAAATAAACCACCCTGACTTACTGAAGTACTTGATATCTTTGTTCAGAGTTCACTACTATTTGAGAAGTAAGAGACCTTTTGTATACAGTTTGCAGGATGTCTGGTCATTCCAAAATTATATGTTGCAATTGCCAACACGTTGCCAGTTAGAAGAAGGCAGACAATAGTCCCATTGCAGTGTTAAAACATGTACTTTGCGTTAGTTTTTGAGTTAACGAATTTCAGCATCTCCTTGTGGGGTCAGGGTGAAAATATGAGGGAGATCTCTAGAAGAGGGCAGCTTGGGTATTGTCATCAAAATTTTGGTCAGTAAAAACAATATCCAGGCAGAAGGTCTTTCTGTGTAAGGTTTGCAATACAGATCTGAGTCCTCTGTAAGCACCATGAAATGTTTTAGCTAGCTGATGCCACTTGAAATTGGGAATTCAGATATTTGCTTCCCAGGGAGCCTCTTTCAGCAAGTGGCAGTAACTAGAAATCCTGTAATTCCAGGTTAAAATACTTGCAGAAATCTTTTGCAGTGACAGGCATTAACCAGAAGATTGTCTCTGGGGGATAGGACAAAAGTTAATAATTTGAGTTCTGCCTATTCATAACATCAACTATTTCTTTATTTTTGAAAAACATTTCACTCTATTCACCTATTCCACCCTATTGGACTCTAACAGTGGTATTGTTTGCTGAATACCATTATTTCAGAAAAGCCTAAATTCCACCAGCCCAGTCTTCAATGTTTCCTCCTCACTGGCTGGAATGACTATCTTTCATCCAGCCCATGAAACCAATTTTGCTTTTAAATTATGTGATACTGAAAGGATACTCCTGATAAAGTCTTTGCACATTAAAAGCCTTGCTTGTTGAAGCCCTGGTGGAATACTAAAGTTGTAAGAATTCAGATGTAATCTATGACATTTATATACTTTCATTAAACAGTAACCAGATTTACCACCTTCCAAGCCCAAATATCTGAGCAGCTAACATCTCTTCATGTGAAGACTTGTCCAAACTATGCCCATTTTTTACTCAGGTCTTTTGGGATGCATACCATTAGAGCATTTTCATAATATGTAAATGCTTTTTGTTTACTTATTTCCTTCTTGTTCTGAATAACCCAGGAAGATGAAAAGTATTGCTCTTTTCATATGTAAAAATCCTTCACTCGGATCTGCAGGGTACATGGTATCCTTGAAATTCATGGAAAACAGTACAGGTCTGAAAAATACTATTTTGCCCATTGTTGTGGTACATAAGAGGTACTGAAAAAAACAGAGCTTCTACTGATCTGTGAAAATAAGAAAATCCTTTGTATGTTTCTCATAGTTTATATGAGCCACATTTATTGTTAAGGTTAGGGGAAAATTATAGACCTTTTTTATCCAGGCACTAAGGGTAAAGGCTTATTGCCTACATTCACATAATAATTCAAGCATTCTCTAGCTCCTTTTCTTCCAACAGGTGGAACCACTTAGCTATTCAAATTGACAGACTTTCCCAGCAAAACCTTTGTTTCACTCTGTGCTTTAGCTCAACTGTTGTTCTACAGTCACAGCCTAATTTTAAAATGTCATTTCTAAATCCAAGGAGCTCTTATAATCACAATCGTTTTCCTTCTTTCAGTTCCTGATTTTCCTTGTGTCTATCACACTTTAAATTGAATATTTAATATTAAAATGGGAATGTGTGCCTATGAGGGATGGTTCTGCTTTCAAGTAGTGCTAAGTTCTTTAAATGGTATTAGCTTTTAAATTCCACGTGGGTTTTTTTTGTGACAGATTAATTCACTTTAAGCTACATTCATTCATGAACTGTTCAAACAATAATTTATGAATGAAGCTTTTATCTTGAGGATTTAAGGAATAATACAAACACCTTCTTGCAACTGCTTTTGTGCAAATTTCTCAGAAAGATTATTCCTGAAATTTAAAAGACAAATTTAACTTTAGACTTAGCCACTTGTTATCAAAAGTTTATGTAAGTATTCTTACTGGAAACTTTCTAGACAGTGACTGTCTAGTTAGTTTATACTGATTGATAAGCATATTAATGTGTACTGATTGATAAGCACATTAATGTGTTTTGGTTTTCATTGAATATATTTTCTAGAACATTAGCCTTGATTTTATAATTTATGCTAACTCGGAACTGTCTGCAGTACATTTCATATTTAGGTTATTTAGTACTCCTTACAATAATGAAGATATAGTGTTTTCCAGAATAAGCCCTTATGACTGTTGTATTTATTGTTCATGTTTTTAAATGTTAAAAAGTGTCAAATATGGAAACAATTAGGATGCATTTCATTAAATAAGGCAATAAACACAATTTCCAGGAATAATTGCTTGCAGTTAGTCTTCAAATAACTAAACACTTTCTTCATAGACTTCCATTTCTTTCATCTTGGATTGGTAAAACTTTTCTGTCTCAGAGAAAGCACATAATCTGGTTTTGAGATATTCAGAACTTACTGAGATACCATAAATTTTCATTGGCTGAGATTTGAGGTTTATTTATTTTTAACAGAAATTCACAGTTACTATAAGTAACTGTTAAATTCAAGCACCTGTTGATATTCTTTGTATAAAACACGTAAGATAAATTAAATGAAATTGAATTCACCTGAATCCATCTGACCAGTCTAACAACTTCTACATTTGACAAGAGAAGTTAAAAGAGAAAATTAAAGTGGTATTGATGCCTTAAGTTTTAAGTTTTTCTATTCTGCTTGGATGTGCTTTTCTGATGTGCTAGGGTGATGAAGACAAAACAGTCCTATTCCAGTTGAGAACTCAAGGACAGTTTCTGCAAACTTCAGGCCCCAAGCATAAACAATGTGGAAAGAGGAGGCGAGTTTGACGTGGCAGCCTTGACCACATGAACCCTGGCAAGCCCAGCTATCTCCACTGACTGCTGACATCACGAGTGGGCTACCTCCCAGGTTCCCAAAACCAGGAGTGTAGCTAGGGCTCCAAGCCCCCTTTTGCCGCTTCCAACGTTCAGGGAGAAGCAAAGGAATGAGAGGGAGACGTTTTCAAGTTCCAGGGTAGGATTTATTGGGAAGGCAAGGGGAAAACTGGATGCGAGGGAAGGGAACCCAAAAAAGCAAGGAACACAGGCATGCAGCAACTTAAATAGTGGACCTCCCACAGGGAGGGTACAATACAGCAACCAATCGCAACAGTTTAGGGGTGTAACACAAGGTGGGACCAATTATACATACAACCAATAGGGGGAAACATAGGCGGAGACTTATACATGGCATCAAATCATATACTTAAGACGGAATAACTGACATGGAAGGTACTAGAACAATAGGAGGGGCCAAGAGGGATTGACAAGGGCTTGGGAGGGGACTAGGAAAACTGGCAGGGAAAGCTCTAGTAGAATGCGCTGGCCTTAGGGTGATGGACGGGGTACTGGCGGGAAAGGGCAAAACCATTGTACATTGAACTGGGGGTAACAACCAAGGGAAAAACCATTAGGAACAAGGGATATAATAATTTATACAACATATAAATTAAAACCTGAACTGCAACACGAGTTCATGCAAATGAACCAAAACCTATAAAAGTGTGAGATTTTGTGACCAAGCTCTCCTTCACTTCCATCTTGGAGCCATCCAGGCAGGGGCCTGCTAGGGTGTGACCTTTTGTAGGCCTTTCATAGGCGTCCCAATAAATACCCATTTTATTCCTCTCAACTCTGTGTGTAGCCTCTCTTCCAACTCCTCAAGGCATCAGCATATTAGACAGGAAGACACTGTCCCAACCACTATTTGTCTAAAACCTTCAAGGGAGACCAGATAATCGATAAGAATTTCCTGGATTATCTTTGATTTGCTGCTGATATTACTGCTATGACTAAAACCTCATAAAGAATTTTTGGCATTTACTGTAATATTTGCCTGAAAAATCAAGAGGATCTGTAGAGCACTAAGATCTCACTGAAACTGACAGCAAAAGAAAAAAATTACTCATGTGAACACAAAGTTAGAATGTATTGTTATCTTGGTTTGAAAGTTTCTGTTGAGTCAAGAGACTGATTCTGAACAAAACAAAGGATTTTCTTACCTGAAGTCTTTGTAGTGCCTGTGAAAGGAAAAATATCTTCAAAGTTCCTGCTCTCAATACAGACGATGGAAAACTACAACGCAGGTTCCCTACAGCCTATGTGAATATCCAAATAGTAACTACAAATGTAGTTTTGGTCTTTTCTTCCTCTTCTGCACTCTTTCCTTTGTCAGGAAAAGCTTTGAGAGTGCTTTATTTGCTGTAATATACAGTGGGAATATTCTGAAATTTCAAATGTCTGTAGCAATACAATTCCTGCCCTACTTCCTCCTGCACAGTGTAATCTTCAACTCTGCTTTCCACAGTTCACTGTTGGGGGTTGAATTGTTCCCTTTTCTTTCTGTGGAATTTCTCCTATTATTATGGTAAGTATTTGTGGCTACACCTTAGTAGTAACAGTTTCTCTCACAGGGAGATGGAGACAGGGGGAACACCAGAAAAGGAAAGGTGGGATGAGGAGCTGCTCTCTTGCTCTCTTGCTCACTCGTAGAGTCAGAAGAAGACAGCTGGGGCTCCTACCTAGCATCCTTCCCGCCATCCCAATGACAGGAGCCACGTTCCCTGCTGTCAGACATTGCACTGCTTCCTTCCCACTTCATCCTACTACCTCCGGGCACTCTGCCAAGCACCACGACCAACACTGTGAGAGGGGAGTCCCTCTTCCATCCTTCTCACACCTGGACTGCTGCCGTTATCACTCCAGCCCCCTTCAGCTGCACAGGACCTGCCCTGCCCCCACCACCAGTAACTAAGCACAGGGAGCAGGAGTCTGTGGCCATAAACAACTAAAACTGAGTCATACTGTTCTGTTTTGTTGTCAATTTTTATAACTGTTGTTGTTTCTTTTGTTTGCCTTGTTAAATATATTAGTAAAGAATTGTTATTCCTGCCTCGCATATCTTCTGCCTAAAAGCCCCTAATTTCAAACTATAATAGTTGGAAGGGAAGAGGTTGCACTCTCCATCTCAGGGAAAGGGTTCTTGCCTTTCCTTAGGAAATACCTGTCTTTCAAACCAAAACATTCACTCCAACCAGATCAATATCAATAATTGGTAATAGTTTTGTTCCTGTAGAGGGTTGACCCTGACTGGATGTCAGAAATTCACCAAAGCCTCTCTGTCACTGTCCTCCACAGCTGGACAGGAAGGGGAAAATACAACCAAGGCCCTCATCATATATGTGGACCACAAGACTAAAACGATTAGGAAGAAACACAGACTAGGATGGTTTAGAAGTTTTAAGACATTAGAAATTACTCAATAAGTGATGAAAATTAGCAGGACATGATCTGGATTTGAAGGACGGATTACCTGAAATATATCATATACAATTGCTTGCATTCATATTGTTTCACCATCAGTCTCTAAGTTTAGTTTCAGTGCAAGCACTTACCCATTTCATTTACTCTTGGGATATGTGAGACTGGGCTGCCTGTCAGTATTGGGGGATTTCAGTTTTGTCTTTCTGATATGAAATGTAAAATGGTATCACAAAAGCAAAGAAGAATGGCAAAGACTGCAAGTCCAGACATAGGAACCTTGACTCTTGATTGCATTCTAAAATGTAGGATCTCTCCCAGGTTACCCACGTGTGCTACTGAATGCAGTGTAAGAGCTAAGTTCCACAGCAAAGTAATTTCGTTAGCTCTAGGTTTAGCTTTGAGGGTTCACAGGACATGTAGGTAATTTGTTGTAGCTCATTCACATGCTTTTCTGAAAGATTATTGAGTTCTATTACCCGCTGGGAAGGTGTCTTTTTCATTAGTGGTTTTAAATTGATGTTTTATTAAGGAATTAAATACAGTGCTTCCATTTCTGCAGTTTTATGCAGACCTTCCAACAAGTTTCATCATGAAACAACAGGGGTTTGGTCAATCGTATGCAACAATTCAAAAGCATGAATTCAAGCATTCTGCCTTCCACTTATTTCTAGCCATTTATATTGCTGAGGACATAAGCAAAACATTTACTAAAATAACATAAAAATTTGTACACACAGAACCTGCACTAAAACTATAAAAACATACCGATTTTATCTTACAAGATTAGCATGTAGGGAACCCATTGTATTTACCCAACAGATTTTTGTCCTGTGAACTGAAATTACTGACAGCAGTAATGATTCTGATAGGTGTTCATTAGCATTAAATGTGTTGAAGGAGCAGAACAGCTAATGGCTATGTTAGTGTTCAGAACCGTAAGTGTCAGGAATCTTGGCTTCCGTGTGGACTGCAAAGAATTTCCTCTCATAGCCAAAGGCTTTCTTGCTTTCTCTTGCATAAGTTTTGTCCAACTTATTCTGGTTCTGGAATATCTTCTCGACCTCAGCTTCATTTTCTTCACCTATTTACTTACGGGTTCTGTTTCTAAGGCTTATTGACTCCTTAGCAATCACTGTTCAGGTCACGGTGTGCTGAGCCCACCAGTTTTTCTTTCTTCATAGTATTTCATTATATTCTTTTTGGTGGCTTATGCATTATGTGTCTTCCCTCCTTTCCATATCACAGCACTTCCCTCTCCATCGCCATATTTCACTGCTGGTTCCTCCCCTGTTTTCTCAGAGCAGCAACTTTGATTCCTTTGGGTTTGTCATGGACTGTATTTTGTGCATGGGCTGCACAATGAGCATCTGGCTTTGTTTCCTTCAGTACATGACTGCACTGGAATTTCAGACCAAAGTAAAAGCAAGACTCGGTGCAAATTCAGAACAAGACATGGCACAGGTGTCAGTCAGCACTTGGCACTTGGGAAGATGGCACCTGCCTGGGGAGCATGAATCATAGACAATTTAACTGCTATGCAGCATTTAGGGAGTTAGGGAGAGGAGAAAAATTCCTTACGACTTAAAAATGAGAGATGAAATAGATCTGATTGGGTTGAATTATTGTTTGAACGTAGTTTCCTTGCTCCTGATTCAAATTCATAGATAAATTCATCACATTGAAGATCACTGATAGAAAATACCAACTGAATATATTACAGAGAGAATTACAGTGAATGAGTGGCAAACCCAAATACATTTCAAAGTTTCATCTTGTATTGAAAGATATTAATTTTAAAACTTTGAATCTCAACAGGACTCATTTGTCATTCCTGTTAAGCTGTGTTCTCTGAAAGTCTGTGATGTACTTAGAGCAAGGTCATCAGACCTGAGGCTGAGATTGTAAAAAAATGTTATTCCTTTTTTTTAAACTTTCTTTAATGTTGAAAATATTTTGCTCCCTACTTTTCTTAAAGAAACATTATACTCTACAATTACTTGGGTATCACTGGGGGGAAGCCATGATTTATAACTTTAAATTTATCATGGAGGCAATGTAAGTGACAGAATAGTTAGTTTGTGCCTTTCTAAAATCAGAATCCTATTTCTGGCTGAATCTTAATTGATTTTATTATTTTATTATTACTTGACTGAAGGCTATTGCTTTCATTGGTTATTATTATTATATTAAAAATCTGTCCTCAGTTTCTTTCTCCCACTACTCAGTTAACCCTGAAGTAAATTGGTCTTATTGCCATAGATGTACAGTAAAAAACTATCTTCCCAGTTCTCCAGAGACTGAAAAATGTTCAAAAGGGTTAATTAATTTTAAAAGTCCTCAGAAAGTATAAATACAATTCAAGATATGTTAGAATTGATTCTGGAATATTATGAACTGCCATAAATTGTTATTATATATTGATTTTCAAGTGTCAGTGCCATTTTTTCTTTCAGATGCAGTGGAAAACCTCTCTGATATATTCCTGCTAACCGTAGTATTTTCTAAGATTACGGAACTAGGTTGTGTTACAAGGCTAAATGTATGTATGATTTTTCTTTCTCTAGATCTGCTCCTAAGGTATCTGGCACTTACCTGGGTAGATGCAATTTCCCAGCCTTTCCACAATGGGCCCTCCCCAGGGCTGTCGTTTCCTGGCTGCCAGCCACCCACACACGTGCCTGCAGCTTTTGTAATTCTTTTCTTTGGGATCCTGTGACCTGTTGATTAAGAAGCAAAAGAATCTTCTTTAAAACTCATGTATTTGTTTTAAAATATTAACATTTGATTTGATTTGATTTGATTTGATTTGATTTGATTTGGAAATCATTTGATTTCCAAATGTATGAATAGTAGAAAGAATTTTTCCTGTGTGCAAGAATGTCAAAAAGTGTATTTTGATAAAGTAGTTTACAGGCGTGGTTGAATCACTTGAGGGATTGCCAAACCCCGGTGGTAACTAGGTATGACCTAATTTCTGAAATCCTTTCTGAAGCTTTGTCTCAGCCTACTCACTGGTTTGCGCAGCAAACCTTTCTGAACCAGCTTCAGTGACTTCCTACTTCTGTGTTCCAGGATGTGGGCCTTCCTGTTTATGGAGAAGATCCCAAAATGTAACCAAGACATTTTCTGACAGCTACACCTACACAAAGTGATTCTGTGAGATGCATCACCCTGCCTATGTAATACTGCAAATCTGGCTTTACTTGGAAATAAAAGACTTTGTGTTGTCAATAGGGGAGAACTTCTAAAGACTGTGGTAGGGGACTTGGAATTAGATGATCTTGAAGGTCTCTTCAACCCATACTCTTCTATGATTCCATGACTGTCTATTGGGGCCACACTTTACAAGTGGGGTGCAACCTGTGGCAGGATATGGCCACAAGCCAGCCCTGAGGCTGTTCCACCCAGCCCTGGCACTGTCCCATGTAGCCCTGGAGTCTTCCCTCCAGTACTGAACAGTACTGAACTGTTTCTATCCACAGCAAGAGATGCTAAATCATGGAAAAAAGTGCACGAAAAGGCCATGCCTTTCTATGTCCAGAATTTATTTTAAATTATTTTAAACCCGTCTCTGTGGTTGCCTTACTATGTTAAGGCTGTGCATCTGATTAGACTCCCACAAGTAAAAGTATGGATAGGACCAGGATCTCTTGAATTTGTAACTATACATGATATCTACTTCTAAGACAGTCTGTGCATGTTTGGTTTCTTATAACCAAAGTTTTATTTCTTTCTGCTATGAATGACAAAATTAATTCTTGTTCTACTGTTCACTTATATATTCAAAGAACTAATGATATCAGTGTATGATGCTAACCTTAGTCTTATAGCTCTCACTCCCTACAGATGTTTAGGAACTTCTTTCACTGGCAGTACCTGATAGAATGTAATATTTTATAATATTGAATTCACTGTTGCAATAAGTATCTCATTTGAAGCAGTAATAGTAGATTTATTTTAAGCAGCCCTAATCTTCCTTAGCTGTAACAAATCATTTCGAATTATTCACTGTGAAGTATATAGGTGAGATATTAATAGAGAACCAGTTAGCCCAAAATGCTGTTTTAATCAAGAATTTGAAATTCAGACTAGGGTAGAATTTGATACTATAATAACACCTTTCATACTGAAGGCATTCTAAAGCAATTTCTGTAATGAGCTAGATAGTGTGGGTGCTCTGACTGTGTTGGGAATACAAATATCAATAGCCACAACTTGTTCAACATAACCTTTCTTACACAGACATTAGAGTATGGAAATATGTTGGATTAAATACCCACTAGTTTTCTGCAATTTCAGCAGTCATTTCCAGGGCTTCATCTCTCCCAATACCTCAAACCTCAAAACCAGTACACACACATTCAACTTCACTGTACAAAAGGTAGGAAAACAAGCAGAGGCATAACTAAAATCCAGAAAATATCGAAACAGGGAAATATCAAAAGGAGTAACATAAAATGTTTCCAGGGTCTCATTACTTCCAAGTTACTGAGTGGATTGTAGCCAAAAGTTGTCAGAAAGTCGTCAAAAATATTCCTATTTTTCCAAGGAAAAAGATTATGTATTCTAGTATATGGAAATAACTACGGTAGAGATTTACATGATTAATTATACCAGGGCATAGGAGAGAAAAACAATAAATTCTTCCCCATTTAATAGCTGATGCATTGGAATTCTTTGTGTATTAGCACCTTGTAGCAACTCTTGGGCAAAGAAGTCTCTAAACTTCTGATGGATGTATTGCTAGAAAACATCCTCGTTGTTGAGGTACGAGTCTGTAGAGTGGAGAGCAATATCTTCATATACTGTACAAATCTGCATTAGATTCACTAGGCAAAAATAATTAGAATATCTAAAGTAAGGAAAGTCTTTGTTAAATACAAAGTGTAAAGCTAAAGAATATGCAATTTCATTGATTAAAAAGCTGAACTCAGTTTCAAAAAGCAACTGATATGAAAAATATTCAGAAAATCTGATATTGTTTAATAATAGAGACAGGAATATGAAAATATTTTAAATTTTTATTTGTAAAAAAGTAGAAATTTAATCTTTGGCCAGTAAAACAATTAATTTCTATTCTAAAGATCAAAGATTTCATTCTTTATGATGAATGTCAATAACAACTTAAGCATGGATTTGAGCATACCAGGCTGACTTCCAAATATTTTATGTACAAGATGGTGGAAAACTGTTTCTTGTTGTGACAAATACTTCTGTCATTGGTTCAAGCAAATATCTGGAGCAATTTATCTTTAGTTGGAAGTCCAGATACAAAATTTCTTTATTTCCAAAGACATTAAATGTTCACATTTAATTCCTTCCTGATTTTGGAGGGAAAGTGTCATGAGTTTCAGCAAAATGATGTGGATGAGATGTTCAGTGTCACTGTGAAATTATAATGCTGGCCAGGGGTTTTGCACACAGAAGCACAAATGGGACAGGACTGCTGTGGAACACGCCTCGAGCTGCTTTATTATTATTTTTTCCTCCAAAGTATCAGTCTCATTGCAAGGTTGGCACGGCGGGAAGATGCCAGCAGCTCACATCCTCAGCACCAGCCAGAGAACGTGATGCTACAATGCATTTTGAAAGTTTTTTGACCAATCACAAAAGCAAAAGCATATTGACAGTAGTTCCATCCAACCACTCTAAGTACACGTACCTTTGGTTAAAGCAATGCTTGCTTATTTCGAATACAATACCTACTTGTAAGCCTTAAAATACAATGCACAGAGCTCCATTATTAAGCTTAGACCTTCCTAATATCTTGCTAGATATACTTTTCTGCAGCTTAGAGAGTTATTCTAGTCAAGCGTTAATACACACACCATTGTTCTATGTCTTTCCTTTCTACATTTCATATAACTTTTTTGCTGACATGCCTTGTGCTTTCTGCTTAGCTCTAATTGCAGTTTGCTGTCTCTGAGGCCTGCTTTTTTGCAGCTTTCCCAAAACCCTCTGATTTTAAGGATTCCCACAAACTTATCACTGATAGACGTAGAAATTCAAATGTATGTTTCTTCTGTGGCAGTTTTATTGAGGAAAACATTTAACTTCTGATAGAATTTTTTTGAATGCTTGGCTTTAAGGACTATCTAATCAAACAGCATATCTGAAAGGCATTTTTGTGCATCTTACACATTTTAAATGTCTCCTATTCTCTTAGCTAGCTCACTTAAAGAAGTGACTAATGTGTACCCTAACATGTTCTGCAGTTTTGCTCTCCAGATGAACAAGGTGAAAAGTATAACATTTTAGATTTAAAAGTTTTAAAGAAGAAAATGTCCCGTGGGAGTTATTTTCCAGCCTGCAGATTTTAGTAACAGGCAAACCAAAGGAAACGTCAAGTTCTTTTAGAGAATATTGTTTCCTTGCATATCAAAATATTGAATATGACAGAGACCAGCATAATACAATGAAACAATCAGCTGGAGGCACAAGGTGATGCGGCCACCTGCTCCACAACCTGGCCCTCCGGCCCACCCAGCTAGCTCATGCAGGTGGGAACCGTGGCCAAGAGTGGGCTGCTTCCCGGATACAAATGTCCCAGTGTCCTAGGGTGATGTTATGGTGTTTGCATCTCCAATCGTGTGTTCTGATTATGTTTGGTATTATGTCCTGTGCTTTCAGGACTGACTCTGAAAGTGAAGCTTTGTTTTGTCTTGTTATCAGCGGGCTCACCTCCCCCACGGTCTGTGTTTAGGAGAGGTTTTAGCTCTGCTTGCTTGCTTGCTTGCTTGCCTGCTTGCTCGCTTGCTTGCTTGCCTGCTTGCTTGCTTCTGCCTCTTTTTCTTTCCTTTGCTTTGCCCTTGCTTTTGCTTATTAGTTAGTTCAGCTAGGCAGTCCAGCTTTTTCCCTGGACTGTTTTTTTTTCCACCCCCTCCCCTCCCTCTCCTGGATACCATCCGAACTTGTTCTGGATGGGGACCTGGGAAACACCAAGAAACACCGGGAGTCTACATTCTGTCACCCACACAGTCATTCCCAGCACCGGAGACAGATAACTCGGCGACCACTCGCCAGAGAGACTCTCTGAGTTTGTCATCCCTTCAGAACGGTGAAAGAGTTTTTTTGTCAGCTGGTGTTGTTTTTTTTCCTGTGCTGGTGAGTGTTTTGCTTGTTAAATAAACACTTTTTTTTCCCCACTCTTCTCTGAGGAAATTCTTCCGGAACCTCCTTCCGGAGGTTTTCCCTCAAATTTGCCCTAAACCAGGACACCCAGGAATGCAGCTAGGGCTGTGAGGCCCTTCTGGTAATGTCCACATCTGGGAGAGGCAAAGGACGAGAGGGAGTCCTTATATTGGTCCAAGGAAAAGGTTTATTGCAGGGTCCAAGAGGAGGATGCAACCACAGGGGAGGATCCAACAAAAGGCGAAAATCACTGCTGTGCAGCAACTTAAGTATGGGGGAGGTCCCAAGGGAGGTTACAATGCATGGACCAATGAGGGTATTTTGGGGGAGGTGCATAAGGCAAGGAAGAATACTTAATTAACCAATAAGGGAAAACCTGGGCGGGGAACAACTTGTATCAACAAATTAGGTTCCGACAAAGGGGTAACTGACATAGAAGTCTCTGAAAGGTTGGGAGGAGATAAGGAGGATTGATGTGGTTACTGTGCTAAAAAGAGAGAGAAAGGACAACAACACACACGGACGCCTTTAGGGATAAAAGGCCAACTTTATTGTACGGACAGGCTGTATTTAAAGTATGTTACATGCTGCTAGGACAGGACAGTAGCTTATTGGACAATTGGGAATAACATCCTTGGGACAGTACCTCAGGATGTATCCCACGGGAAAGACACCAGGTGTTAATCTTTATTATGAATTCCACTCTGTTTTTCACCATATTATCACCTTGGGAGACTTCCTCCCTAACCGAAGCTGTAGTCAGCTTGTCAGCCTGGGAATGGAGCTGAGAGTCAGGAGAAATCCAGGCCTGGAAAAGAATTTCCAAGCTTTAATTCCCTAGCTCTCTAAATGTGTGTGTCCACAGATTGACAATGACATGGGAGGATTTTGGGGAGACTGATGGGGAACAATCTGGAAAAATGGCATGGGACAAGGGTAGATTGACAGGGGGAAGGCAGGAACTTGGACAGCTAATATTACAAGAAACAGGGGGGAACAACATTGGAACAAACCATTATACAGGGGAAAACAGCAATAAAATAATACACCACAACAAAAAGGAGAACTGATCTTTGGGTAAAAAGATGAAAAATTAAGGTTGAATTCATTATTCTGTAATTCCTGATTGCTTAACACCACTTTGGATGGACTAGAACTCCCGTTGTCCATTAGCTACATGAAATGCCTTGCTATACTCTTGAAAGTTCTGAAATGTTAACAGTGGAGCATGAGCAAAAGTCATATTCCCTAAGAAAAATCCTAAGCTACTAAACATTCATGTTTTTCCCTTTTCATTTTATAACTTAATAAAATTTATGGGAGATTTTTTTTCAGAATTTTTTTGAAGTTATTTACCTCTGCTTATACTGTTCTAATTACCTTTTGTGATTATATATCTGATTACATATTTGAGCTGGCTGCCTGACTTAAAACTCATCCTATAAGCACACACTCTTTAAAGTATATAGGTTATTTCAATTGATTCTGCTTGTTCGAATTAATAAGTTTACCAAACACACATGTATGAATGTATTTATGCATTGAGAGACAGAGGATTGATAAGCACTGATTCATCTCTAAGAATGGTATTTTGGTTTTCTCAAAATATATCAAAAGCTGCCATGCTCAATATGAAATAATTTCCTCAGTATTTACCTATTATATAAGTAGTTCTTAAACATGCAGTACATTACTGCCTGCCTTATTTGTATTTATCATGTTCCAGGGCTAGTCCCTTATCAACATAAACCCTTTGCAGTTGTACTGCTTGCAGTAAATTACTTCTCGTTTTTCTTTTGTTCTCAAGGTTGTCCTAATCTCTCAAGAACACTTAAGGACAGAAAGGCTATGAAGAAGCAGAGAATGATAACTGAAGTTCCATTACAACCTAGTAAGTTTGAGATTTTAACATTGAAGAGTGTAGAAAAGATACAGAGATATTGCACTATCATTTGAGAAACTTGCTGTCATTGCACTCTCAGCTGTGAGCAAAACACTGCATAATGATGACGCAGAAAATGTTAGTAATTTTAAGGCAATCACATGTCTCCTTTTCAAGAATAATTCCTTTATTTGAACACTGTTGGTCTGGGGGAGAGAGAAAGATAGATATGCAATTTCTCTGATCAAATGACAAACATTTAAAGATGCCTATTCGTCACTTAGGGAAGGGATTGGTTGTGACTGGTTCAGATTTATTAATCTGACATTTAGATGTCTGAGTTAAACCAGATCAGTCCCTCACTGTGTGCCTAACTAATAATTTCTGAGTTCAAAACTTAATCTCCTAGCCAAGTGTAAGGGTCGGTCCGAAGTTTTTCTCGTTTTTTTGTCTCCCGACCGTCGCAAGAAGACCTCGAGGACCCCCACCCAGGCTGACTCCGGACAATGGTTTCCTGGCCTGGCCAAGATGGATGCTTGTCAAGTGACTGTGTGCAGGTGTGTTGTGTTCACTGGACTGTGCTGCTGTGGCACCAACCAGAGATTGTGCTGCACCAACCAGAAATTATGTTGTACCAACTGGAGACTGCATGTACTGTACAACCACACCTGTCTCCCGCAGCAACACACAATGGTCCATAAATCTTCCCACTTTTTGGCCAGAAGCCACTCGCTTTGGAGAAGGACTATAAAAGAGCGACCCTCTGGAGAAGATCCTTGAGTACTCCCCACGGATGAAGACTCTTCTGTCGGCTGGCCTGTGAGGACGTCCATCTCGTCTGTTGGTAGCTATTTTCCCATCTCCTTCTTTCTCTCTCTATATTTTGTTTCCTATATCTCTCCCCTCTATTGCAACTGAGTTGTTGGCATTTAATGAAAATACATTGCTGTTGTTGAATAAACTGATTTTGTCCCCTGCATTTTGCTTGTTTGCACCTCTGAGATTAAATGAACCATCACAACCCCCACTCTGTATTAATAGCGGGTCATGATACCCAGTAAACAGAGAAATGTAGCTCAAGCAGGCTACAGAGAATTCAGTCTTTTCTCATAGTCTATGCAGAGGCAATATATTCAATACTACTCGAAAATGTCTTCTTTGAATAGGTATAAATAATTTTAAGCCCACAAAATATTTATAATTGATTCAGTATAGAACAGAACTAAGCTAAGAAGACTTTGGATATGATGGCAACAGATCAGACTAAATATATTTATCCTTAAAAATACAGGAAATCACATAAGGAAGTCACAACAGACAATTATGTAATATTTTATATTATCAGTATTTAAATTTTTCTAAATAATTTCCGACTTTTGACCTATTCCTGCATAAACTGGAGTTTACAATGTCACAGATAAATTTCAGATCAGTCATGACATTTCTGTGAGAATTTTCTGAATGTTACTGATTTTAAAATGTCATTATTTCAGAGGTTTTGCCAAGTATATTCATCAGCAATTTAATCCCATTGTTTCATTTCTTTGGCTCTCAGAATGCTAAGCATTCATTTCAAACAGATTCATAAAACTTTTGACACTTTATTGAATTACATTGCTGGCACAACTTATTTATTCCTTCTCATCTCAAAACTGAAATAATATCAAGGGCTGCTTTAGATGTTGTCACTGATATAAGCAGTGTTTTTTAGGTGCTTTTTAACCAAAAAGAGTATTTTTTTGTAAGCACGGTATTGCAAAATAAATATTCTCCACTTGCCTGAGAAACACCTCAAAGTATGGTTTGTTCAGCGTCACACTTTAATAGAGTATTGCTTAACAATCTTTGTGAGGAAGTCAATCTGCATCTTGAAGGAAATATTACTACTTCCTCTGTTTTAAGTCCAACTAAACATTTAGACAATTTTTAATTGAGACAAGGATGAACAATGTAGCATGAATTGGGAATTCGGAGTAAAAGCGAAATTAGTTGCTCTGGCACAAGCTCTTGGCTTGTAATATTAAGTAAGATGATTACTATAATTAGTGGCAGAGAAGATGTACAATTGTCTTTATGAAATGGCTGTGGATGATCTCCAAAAAATTATTATGCTGTCTGTCTAGCCAAAAAAATATCACAAGAGGACACCTGTGTTCCAGATAGGAACAGTTGTAGATCTGTTGTCACAAAAGTAGTCACTGCACTGTCACATATTGTATTTGTTGCTGGAATCAGCATAAGATAAGGATTGGGTTCCATTTGAACAAAAAGTAAAGGAAGAGAGATGGATAACATTTAAACAAGGATCTCTTTTCCTTCAATTATCTTCCTTCACGTTTTGAATTACATTTGCCTTTTTATTCTGTAGGTCAGCCTAGAAATCCATCTCCCCAGTAGCCCGCTGTTATTCCTAGGTCAGGGAATACTACTCGACCTTTCTCCTTCCTCTAAATACCCAACAAGTAGTGCCTGATTCTTATATGGAAAATGCCACAGCCTCCATAGGAAGCCTGAAAGCACCTCTGTCTTTACCTCTGTGCATTTTCTTATCTGGTTATTACATAGGTTTGAACACCATTTTAAAGGCAGAAAGAATGAACCTTGGGTCACTGTTCCAAAGAGTGAACTTTAGTCTAAAAGCAAGGGAAAGGAAAATCTCACTCTTTTTCTGGTCATTTTGAAAAAGAAAACAATTTTTGGGTTGTTTTGTTTGTTTTTGGTTTTTTTTTAAGAGGAAATGAGTCTGCAGTGTGCTTTAAAATGTTCTGACACAAGCTGTTTAGAAGGGGAGGGAGAGAAATGCAGGTTGGTCATCTGCAGTGACATACGTGACACTTAACTCTTCTAGGAATTAGTTATTTGTCATCATTTAGAGAAGTTAGAGATTTTATCTAACGAACTTTTATATTGAACTCTGTCTTCAGTTTATGCTATCTAGAGTCTGTGTAATCCAAAGGCATAGTTTCAAGGTTGTGTCTTTGCATCTGGGAGTATAAACTCCATGAAATTTATCTATTATACATTTAAATCCTTTTTCTAGCTGGAATATCTGGTTTGGGATGATTAAAACATTTTATATATACTGTATTTATTTGCTCAGTCAATAAGACAACTGTGAAGAGACCTGATCTGGTATTTAAGTGCAATTTTAATCAAAATATCTGTTATCTTGCTACTCTGACATACATTAATAGTCCTATATATGATGTATCTTCTATCTGTAACTTCCAGCTATTACTCATCCCATATAGATTGTTTTTCTCACTCTTACAGTTCTGATACCTATAGTGTGGAAATAATGAGGAAAAGCTTCTAACAGTAATGCTACACAAATAATACTTTGAGACTAGGGAGAGAAATACAGTGGATCCAAATGAATATTAAAGAGAGTTTGTAGAGAAAGAACTACCTGATTTGGAATTCAGGAACTCCATGGCTAATGAGCTCATCCTTGGGAAAAAAAAACACCATAAGGTAAATGATGAACTCAGCCCCAAAAGTACAGGCCATCAAAAGTAGAAAATTAATTAAATTTATTTAATTAAATACATATATATATATAAATATTATTCAACAGGATCTGACATGGTGACTTCAATGATGATAGCATAACTTTTAAATCTAAAATAAATTTTGATGAGAAATTGTCCTGTCCTTCTGATAATAAATTCTGTTTCAATAGATGACAGCAGGGTCCTTTTGCTTTTTTTCTTTAATCAATTTCAAAGGCTAACAGATATTTCATAAGGGTGTCTTTCTCTTGGAGTGTGTAAAACAGAAGCCTCTCTGAGTCCCTCAGAGAGAGATCAGAATGCAGGGATTGAATTAAAAGCTTTAGAGAAATTAAAGTATATTAAGCCAAACAGGCCTGAAGTAGAAGCGTAAGCTTTAGTTTTAAGTGAGTAGAAATATTATTAAGTTACATAGATATGTATAAGTTTTAAGTAAGTAAGAATATGCTTTAAGTGTCTTAAGAGAGTAAAAAACCCTAGAAAGTAATGTAAAGTTTAGACCTCTGTAAGAGTTCAAATATTTAGCCTCAGACATCATGAAAACATAGTAAGAATATTGCCTTAGATAAAACAGATAAAACCATTTGTGTGACTAGATAGAGCTATATGCATAAGAATTAACTATATTTTCATACTTTAGAATTAAGCTCTGATAGGTTTAGAAGGAATGTTTTAGGTTCGTGATTTTAGCTCATTGGGTAATTAACAAATAAAAATCCATGCATTGGAGTGAGAACTCTCTCCTTCACCACCATCAGCAGCACCTGGAAGAAGAAGGGAGCTGCTGCAGCTGCTGCTCAGGACTTTATACCAGGGAACTGCTTCTACTTGGGACTTTATACAGGAGAGCTGCTGCTGCTGCTTCTACTTGGGACTGCATGCCAAATAGCCCTCACATGGATTTGATAATCTGGACTCTTTGCCTATGAGACTGATGTGCTCCTACAATAAACAACTTTACAGCAACCAACAACTGCTCTTGTCTCTTTGAAGACCTAAACTCACGAAAATCTTGACACCTTTCTTTCCTAAAGCAGGTATCTGCTAAGACCTTATATTTCCCAAGCTAAAATCCCCCGACTCAACATTGTTCAAGGGGAGCTTAAATAGGGCAAGACACACGCTGTTCTTACAGCTGAATTTGTTCAGGTGAACAGTTACCCACTCCAGGTACTGAATGCCAAAAGACAGAAAAAAGGGAAATGGGTAAGGAAGAGGATTTTATTTAAAGGTCCTGCTATTGTTAGAACAGTTACAGTATCCAAAAGCATTATAATTAATAGCACCAAACATACAATTTTCTCTTCCTTGGTGTAAAAAACTGCAAATTATATCATTGGCTGCTCATGATTTGGTTGGATGCACTATTCAGTGAGTAAAAAACAAGCTGGATGACCAGACCCAGAGAGTGGTGGTGAAATTCAGTAGGTGACAGATGACAAATTATGTCCCCCATTGGGGCCAGTCCTATTTAACATCTTTATCAGTGATCCAGAAGAGGAGTTGGAGTGCAGCCTCAGGCAGTTTGCAGAGGACAGCAAGCTGGGTGTGACTGTTGATGTCCTGAAGGGCAGGAGGGCTCTGCAGAAGGCCAGATTTATGGGCTCAGACCAGTGGTATGAGGTTCAACAAGCCCAAGTGACAGGTCCTGCTCTTGGGTTATAACAATCCCCTGCAGTGCTCCAGGCTGGGCTCCACCCTTGTGATGCCTTAGGTTTTAAGTTTTTCTGTTCTGCTTGGATGTGCTTTTCTGTTGTGCTTGGGTGGTGAAGACAAAACAGTCCTATTCCAGCTAAGGACTCAAGGACAATTTCTTCAAGCTTCAGGCCCTAAATATAAACAATGTTAAAAGAGGAGGGCGAGCAAGCAAGCAAGCAAGGAAGATGAAACTTCATGATATGAGACTATTGATTGAACAGTTGACTCCTGCATGCAAATGGACTAATGTTGCGGCGAGTCCTAGGGCAATGGTGGAGTGCCACAACCTTCCAGAGAAGTGCCCTTAGAGGATGAGCCCGAGGCACAGACTCGTCCTCCAGTTCACTCCTGGGCAGGGAGTGATTTCATCTCTTTTGATGAATCCCGCTTAGGCCAGGGCGAGGAAGGAAGAGACAGAAGCCGCGTGTGGGGTTCCAAGGCAATGGGTTAATTCTTCTCCCTTGAAGGCTCCAGGGACAAGCTGGCACCCAGGGTATGAGTGAGCAGGGTAGATATAGGATAGCCAGAGGGGTGGGGTAGAGCAACAGCAAATGGTCTGAGGGCTCAGGGGCAGTACAAGGGGAAAGGGCCAATGGGGTACTGCAAATTAACATGTAACAGAAAGGCATGCTGAGAGCAAAGTAACGCTTCACATAACAAGGAGGGAGGGCCTTAAGGGCTTTCCCTCCAGGGGAGAGAGATGGGCTCTTTTGTTGTGGGCCTCTATGCCTCCACAACTCCCCTTTCTTTATTTATTAAAAAGGCCTCACAGACAGCTTTTTTACAATAACTTAAATGAGAGGAAAACATAAGTAACACAACACAAACTATAACAAAAATCCAAAGAACCCTTCTAACCAAAGAAAATCCCTATCCCTTCAGTCCTAAGCTTGATAGGAAGTTGTTAAAACCATCCGTGATCCTTTTCTTGATCTGGATGTCTTGGACTTGTTGTTTTAGCACTTGGATGCTTTTTGAGATGGAGTCCGTGTATGATGATAGGTTGAAGCAGCAAAGCCCTTCAAAGTCTTGGCAGTTGTGTCCATGGGCTAAAAGAAGAAAGTCTATAGCTGCCCGATTTTGGAGGGTAGTGTGCCCAGTAGTCTCCTCATCTCTGAGGAGGTCACTGAGCATCTTAGATGTTGTGTTGGCCTGCTTACTAAGCCAGCATTCCAGGTGAGTAAGGTAATCAAGAGATTTTGCAGCTGCCACCCACGGGAGAAACAACGAGACTGCAAATCTCTTGCCTCTAGACCAATTCACAACATTTGAGTCAATTTTCATTGAATTGTGTGGGCGCTCTTTTTTGGCGGGTCGATTTCTGCTTGGTTTTCCAATCATGTAGGAGTGTGGTATTTGGAGTGAGGGTAGTAAGCCAGCCAAGGGTTCACGGGCCACCCCAAAGGCAGGAGGGGATCCCTGCCTAAGCCCGATCTCTGCATATAAAGAAGACTCCCTGGGCAAGTTTTCTGGGAAAGGAGGCCAAAGTATCCAATGGTTTTTCAATTGTTGCACCAATTAGCCGAATTATAAATCTTTTGGTTGGGGTTGACATCCTGAGGCCAGGAAGATGGATTCCAGAAACAGAAAGTTACACAAAAACTGGCCTGGACAGACCCCAGTAAGTCCAATTCTTGTGGGTCTCTCTGAGTGGGCGGGAGAGCCTCTGGTCACTTTTGTCCCTTGTCGGTGGGATGAATCCACTGCCTGATATTTTAGGCGACTTCTCCAAGGAGAGGCCATTGCTGGGCATAAAAGGAATCCCTACCAGGCACGTGGATAATGGGTTATCCACTGAGCCCATAGACAGGCAAATATTTTCTTGCTGGAGGGACTTTGCCAACGTGACCTACACATTTTGCTTTGGCTGCTGGACAATCCATCCAGTCACACGCAGTGTCATGAAGAGCATCCAAACAGCAATGGTGATGAGGTAGGTGTTCTTCACTTTCATTATTGGATTAGGATGGAGCTTCTGTTAGGGTGTAGAAGTACAATTATTAGTTTATGGGAAGGGGTTATACTTTCTTTCATTCTTTGTTTTCCTTATCCGCCTTTTATTTATTTATTAAAAAAACGGAAAAGAGGTAAGTAGGGCTGGGGGGAGGGTATTAGGGGACTTGAACAGGGAGAAGAAACAGAAGGGTAAGTATTAAGGTAAGTGGGGGTGGGTAGGTTAACTGGGGTTTATTGGGGGTTTACGGAGATGATGTAGATGTGGCTAGGTTGCGCCTAGCCTTTGGCTGTGTGGACGAGTTTGATTCTGGATCCTTCATTTGAGATCTTGTGACTGGCTGATTTAGTGGCTGTTGGTCTATGGTCTTGTAGCATCTTCGCCTCCAAGCTATCTGTCTCTGATTCTGCTGTCCTGCTTTGTGTGACTTAGAAGAGGTCTTGTTATTATTTGTGGTGGCAGTGTCTGCTGGCCCTAAGTATGGTTTTATACATTTCCCTGGGAGCCATTTTGGGCCTGATGGTATGGACACATAGGCATATCCCCTCCCCCAGGTAATCAATGGGAAAGGCCCTGATATTTGTTGTGTCTCTGGATCCTTGATCAACACCAGTGGCTTCCCATCAAGCTTAGCTTGAGCCGAATTCAAGAAGTGCCGGAGTACGGGGGGTCGGCTCACAAATGGAACAATTTAGAAAATTTATTACGTACAGAGCTTTACAGAGTCTCTCAACCAGAGACATGGTCTCCGTCCCTCCTCGCTGTTGATCGAGGACCCACTTGATGGTACCACGGGTCCTTTCTACAGCTGATTGTCCTGTAGGATTATGGGGAATGCCTGTGGTATGCTTAACTCCCCATTTGTTAAAAAAGTCCTTCAACTTTCGGGAGGTATAAGCAGGGCCATTATCGGTCTTAATTTCTTCAGGGACTCCCAGGGTGGCAAACGTGAGGAGAAGATGCTTGATGGTATGAGCAGCATCTTCTCCTGCGTGGGCCGAAGCAAACACTGCACCTGAAAATGTGTCGACTGACACGTGAACATATTTGAACCTTCCAAAAGCTGGAACATGTGTCACATCCGTCTGCCATATTTGGCAGCTGTTTAAACCTCTGGGGTTAACCCCAGATCCTAGAGATGGTAACTGATATGACTGACAATTCGAGTAGGTAGCCACAATGGCTCAAGTCTGTTCTCTTGTTAATTTAAACATCTTTATTAAGGCTGGGACATTTTGAGGGTAAAATGAATGGGACATTTTTGCCTGCACAAAAATGTTTGATATGTTGGGAACCTCAATGGACATGGGCAAAGTGTCCACTCTCCTGTTTCCTTCTGCGATTGTTCCTGGGAGATCAGTGTGTGATCTCACATGCATAATATGATAAGGTTGCTTTCTGTGGGAGAAAATATGGATTAGTTTAGAAAGCAACTTGTACAAATTTGGATTAGAGACCTCTCTTAAAAGCGAATGTTCTGCCCTCATAGGTACTCTGGTGACGTAGGCCCAATCAGTGACCACATTAATAGGCTCTTGGAATCTCTCAGAAGCTCTGATGATGGCCACTAATTCTGCAATTTATGGTGATCCTTCGACCACTTGGACACCAGCCTCCCACTTCTGTGTACGGGGATCCTTCCATGTCACCACTGACTTGTGGGAGGATCCTGAGCTTTCAGTAAAAATTGTCAGCACTTTGAGAGGAAATTTGTTTTGGATAAATTTAGGAACCAAATTAAACCCCAATTTGAACAATTTGTGGCCTGGTAAGTGAATTGAAATTTGGCCTGGGTAGCTATCCAAGGCAAACTGGAGGGTCTCGTTGGATTGGAGCAAATGCTCCAAATCTCCCATGGTTGCCAATGGAAGTATGCTACACGTGAACTCATACCCCGCAAGAGAGTGGAAGTGAGCCCTAGCCCTTTTTATTTAGTCTGCCATTAATTCCTGAGGCATTGTGATGGTCTTAGTGGGCTGGTGGTGTAAAAACATCCACTCTAAGATAATTAATGGGTCCCTTAATTGGTAGTCCCATTGAAAGATCAGCCCATAAAATCGAGGGACCTTACCCGAAATCACCAGCTGGAAAGGTAGGGTCAGCTGAAGCTCCCAGTTGGATAGCCACTTGAAGCTGGTGATGATGGTAATGTCCGCTCCAGTGTCCATCATGCCTGGGCGGAGAATCTTCTCCCCTTTACAAAAAAGGTTGCACTCTATAATAGGTTTGCTCGATCCCACAATTTGCACCCACATTATAGTTGGGTTGATGGGAACCTGTTCTGAGTAACTTGGTGGTAAAAGAAAAGCTTGGGCAATGGGGTTCCCTTGATAAAGTTTGAATGGTGGTTCAAGACAAGTTATAGAAATGAGGATTTCATCCTCGGGACCCACAGTCTGGACTTCTGGGAGGCCATGGATGTTACTAAATCATTTAAAAAAAATGGTATAATTACGGACAAAGACCCTCTAATTAATTAAAGTTAGAAAATGGTATGTTTATTCACCGGCGGGCGGCATGGGAGTTAACTCAGAAAGGCGTGACTGCCCTGAACAAGGTTCTTTGACATCTATTTATTCCCCAAGATCTTACATACAATACATATGCATAACCCCAGCACCTCCCATCCCCATCCCATATTAAAATGAACCCATTAGTCCTTCACACATGCGCAGTTCTTCTCTTGAATTGGGTCAGTGGTCTCGAAATGGGTCAGTGGTCTCAAAGGATGAAGTCAGGAGAGTCTTCATCAGGTCTCAGTGACCCTCTGGCATGATCCAAGGCTTCATGCTTCGTGATTAATGGTTTACTTATTCTGCGTTCTTCTGTATGTAAATATATAATAGCAGATAATTATACCAATCTAGCTCTAGCCTAAGCATCTAGTAATTATTAACCTACCATTTACCTACCTAACTTATATCTTGGTCATGGAAACTACTTCTACCCTTAGCAAAAATCTTAACTTTTTAAAACCACGATTCATTATTTGGTCCATTTATGGAGTTTGCGATAACTAAAATGTCTCCGGGGCCATCTGGTGGCCCATATTTCCCTGTAGGGATTCTAAAAACACATTAATCTAAATGTATAGTCAGCACATTCACCACTAATGCTGGGTTCCCACCTGAATCTCTCCATATGGACAGTCGTCTGGATGTGTGCTGGAATCTTCTGACCAGATGACTGATCCTCCCAGTGTTTGGGGGCAGTGGGGAGAGCAGGGCGGAACGGCTTCTGATTTGATGTCATCACGCAGGGCCATTCCTTGCTTCTCTGGGAGTTTCCCTGACGCTGTTGGTGAGGCGACTGTCTATTTGGCCATGGACACCTGTCTGTTATCATTGCCCTTTCGGGGCAGTCCATTAAAAAGTGTCCCTTTTCTCCACAATAAAAGCATTTTTTATCGTCTCTTGCAGCAACTACTGCAAAGGCTCCCACCACCCTGTTTGCAATTCCCTTTGCCATGGCCTGTGCTGTGGTGTTGTCAGTTGGAACATGTTTGGCACAGGTTTCAACCATCTGTTCGATGGTGGGGTCAGAATCAAAAGATAGGGATCTCAAGATTGCTTTACAGTCTGGGTTTGCATTAGCCATAGTAATTTTGTTTAGGACTTCTTTTCGTCCTTCAGAACTTTCAATTTGTTTTTCAAGCGCAATCTTTAGTCTATCCATGAATTCTATGAAAGATTCCTTGGACCCTTGTTAAATAGTGGCAAAGTTTTGAGTGGAAATGGAATTGTCTGGGGTGAGGAGCAAGGCTGTTTTGGCTGCTGTAGTGATATCTTGCAGTACTGTTTCTGGTAGTAGTTGTGCTTGGTCATTGGGCTTCTGGAAGTTACTTTCTCCAGCTAACTGTTCTACAGTAAAATTTTGTTTGTTTGGATCTTTGGTGTATGTGTCTGACAGTGAGATAAGATGTTTTTTCCATCATCTGTCTCACAACATGCATTCAACAGGGGTTAACAGACAATGCGCAATATATTTAATATCATGAGGAACCAGTGTATGTGCTGAAAAGGTTGCTTCCAGAAGGTTTTTGAAATAGTAGGAACTCCGTTCATGCTCCTTTGCTGCCTTACATAGGTCTTCTAACTCTCCGTAAGGGAGAGGCTCCCACAGGGCGTATGGTGTTGCCCTTCTCCCCTTCTAATGAATGACTGGGAAGGCAGTGATTTTGTCTGTCAATTCCCAGTCTCCCTCCCATGTGGATTCCCTCTGGGTCCTCGCCCAGTGATCCTCAGCTTCAGATGGTGAATCCGAGTCAGAGGAATTGCTGCTCTCATCATCTGAAGAGGATGGAGGACATTTGATGGTGTGGTGAGACCCTTTCATCTGGACCGGAGATGCCAGATCATGGGTGGCAGTGGAAGGCAAGATGGCCTCCTTCTGGTCTCTGTCAGAGCCACTTCCAGTCCCGGTGTCACGGGTCTGGAAGTGGGCTGGGCCGTGGAAGAGGGGTCAACCAAGGGAGTGTGGATGGGGCCTGCGTCAGGGAGGGGTTTCCCAGTGGAGGGGGAGGGTCCCGACACAGTTACACTCAGCGACAATGCAGGGAAGGGGGAGGAGTAGGGCATGATGGAGGGCGTGGGAGGTGGCAGGGCATTGGTGGGAAAGCAGCCATTTTGGGGTTGAGGATCAGAAAAACTTGGATATGAAGGGGGCAAAGTGGCAGGGCTGGCCACGTTGCCGGCGCCATCTTGTGGGGCATGAACAGAGGGAGGAACTGGGTATGTGGGCATAAGTAAAAGGTTTAGGGGTCGGTCCAGACTGGCATGGCCAGTGCCACTCAGACAGGGGAAGAGAGGGGATCGGGAGGTGTCAGGGAGATGGACGCAGCCCTGCATATCAAAGTGACCAATTCCCCCCCGATTGCCCCTTGGACAGAGAAGAGGGTTTAGGAGCACGGGGAGAGGAGAGAGGGGAAGGGATTTGCAACTGGGGGCCCAAAACTCTCCTCGAACTTTTCCCTATCAACTCAAAGGCCTTAACAATAATATGAAATAAAGGCAAAAACTTTGCAACAGAAAGATCCCTGTTTGCCTGAACTTGATATAACTTTCTCCCAACATCATCCCAAAAGGAACTCAAATGGACAGAATCCTGGTTAGTATTAGGAACTGTTTGAAAACCCAATGAATAAACCTCTTTAAATTTCCCTTAGAAAACTTAAATTCTCCCACTAACAGGGTACCAACAACATGGTGATAAACATCTCTCTGAGGAGGGCTGAGCTTAGGACGACTCAATGGGTTGCCTAGCCTCAAAAAACTCCAATCCCCTGCCCAGCAGTAAAAGGAGAAATAGAAAAGAAAAGGTTCCAAAGTTTAAAACTCACAGTCTTTTTTCGGGCTAAGCGATGCCCGCTGGACTAGCAGAAGCACTGCTGGGGGGTTGTCCAACCATCGACCGATCTTCTGTGGTGTCTGATGAAGGTCTTGGTCTTTGCCCCACGGATGGCACTCACATAAAATGTGAGATGCCCTCCCTGGGGAGCCAGCCTCAGCTGCAGGAGACACTTCGCCAGGAACCACTCTGAAGAGGGTCTCTATTTGGGTGCCAGCTGTCACAGCAGGCCTTAGGGCGATGGTGGAGTGCCACGATCTTCCAGAGAAGCACCCTTAGAGGATGTTCCCTAGGCACAGGCTGTCACGATCCACTATTAATACAGAGTGGGGGTCGTGATGGTTCGTTTGATGTCAAAGGTGCAAACAGGCAAAATGCAGGGGACAAAATCAGTTTATTCAACAACAGCAATGCATTTTCATTAAATGCCAACAACTCAGTTGCAATAGAGGGGAGAGATATAGGAAAAAAAGTATAGAGAGAGAAAAAGAAAAAGAAGGGGATGGGAAAATAGCTACCAACAGACGAGATGGATGTCCTCACGGGCCAGCCGACAGAAGAGTTTTCATCCGTGGGGAGTACTCAAGGGTCTTCTCCAGAGGGTCGCTCTTTTATAGTCCTTCTCCAAAGCGAGTGGCTTCTGGCCAAAAAGTGGGAAGATTTATGGACCATTGTGTGTTGCTGCGGGAGATGTAGTACATGCAGTCTCCAGTTGGTACAACATAATTTCTGGTTGGTGCAGCACAATCTCTGGTTGGTGCCACAGCAGCACAGTCCAGTGAACACAACACACCTGCACACAGTCACCTGACAGGCATCCATCTTGGCCAGGCCAGGAAACCATTGTCCAGAGTCAGCCTGGGTGGGGGTCCTCAGGGTCTCCTTGTGACAGTTGGGAGGCAAAAACGAGGGAAACTTCGGACAGACCCTTACATAGGCTCATCCTCCAGTTCGCTCCTGGGCGGGGAGTGATTTCAGCTCTTTTGTTGAATCCCGCTTCAGCCGGCACAAGGAGGGAAGAGATGGGAGCGGCAAGCGGGGTTCCAAGGCAAAGGAAGGTTCTCTCTTGAAGGCTCCAGGGATGAACTGGCTCCCAGGGTATGAGTGAGCAGGGTAGATATAGGATAGCCAGAGGGGTGGGATAGAGCAACAGCAAATGGTCTGAGGGCTCAGGGGTGGTACAAGGGGGGAAGGGCAAATGGGGTACAGTAAATTAACATGTAACAGAAAGGCATGCCGGGAGTAAAGTAATGCTTCACATAACAAGGAGGGAGGGCCTTAAGGGCTTTCCCTCCAGGGGAGAGATGGGCTCTTTTGTTGTGGGGTTCTATGCCTCCACAGACTAAAACCTATAAAAATGTGAGTTCTCATGACCAAACCCTCTTTTGCTTCCATCTTGGAGCCATCGGGGCAGGGGCCACAACTGGTACTGTCAGGGTGTGGTCTTGTGGCTCTCAATAAATATCCATTTATTCCCCTTAACTCTATCTAGCCTCTGTTCCAGCTCCTCTAGGTATCACTTGCACAAGTAATAGTGTGGCAGCAGGACCAAGGCAGGTTTTGTCCCTCTGTACTGGGTACTGGTGAGGGACCTTGAGTGCTATGTCCAGTTCTGGGCCACTCAATTTAGGAATGAGATTAACCTGCTGGAGCAAGTCCAGAGAAGGGCAGCAGATCTGGGGAAGGGAAGGCCTAGAGAGTAAATCCAACAAGGAACGGCTGAGGGGGCTGAGGGTATTTAGCATGGGGAAAAAGGAATATCAGAGGAGGTTTTATTGTTCTCTACAGTTCCCTGAAAGATGGTGGGAAAAAGATGGTGGGAAAAAGATGATTGTTGGTCTCTTCTCCCAAGTAACAAGTGAAAGTACAAGAGGTAAAGAGGAAATGGTTTTAAGTGGTGCCAGAGGGAATTTTCTGATTAGATATTATAGGTTCTTCACTGGAAACTGGAACAGGCTCCCGAGGGCAGTGGTCACAGCACCAGTCTGCAAGAGGTCACAGAGCCTTTGGAGAACCCTCTTAAACACATGGTGGGATTCTTGGGATGTCCCATGCGGGATCAGGAGATGGACTTGATGATCCATGTGCATCCCTTTCAACTCAGGATGTTCTCTGATTCTGTGCTACTAGGAATTTTTTTTCACTCACAAGGCTGTCCAGCACTGGAACAAGATGCCCAGAGAAGTCATTGAGTCTCCATCCCTGGAGGTGTTTAAAAGACATGTAAATGTGAAGCTTAGGGACATGGTTTAGTGCTGGACTTGGCAGTGCTGCATTAAATGTTGGGCTTGATGACCTTTAAGGTCTTTTCCAACTTAAAACACTCTATGGCTCTTTCATAGTGAGAGTGTTCAGATTTATCTGTGTTTAAGAAACAGAGAAGTGCCCTCTTCTTTCTTTTTAAGGAGCTCTACCTTTTCCTCTTTTATTTTTCTAAAATTCTCCCAGAGTCTTTATTAAAGAAAATAAATGTAAATGCAGGGCCTCTAGCAGGATAATTAAAACTTTAAAGCTTGATTAAAATATGCAGACTGTCAACTGCTACACCATAAGAGATTCTGCTGCTCACATTTTATAATATGCAATGCATTCACAGGAAAATATTCCAAAGGGAGGTTTCTTTCTCCTAAATAAGCATAATTCATGGCAAAATTTAAAAATGAAAACAATGAAGATGAATAAAATAAACAAAATGCTTCTAAGTATGAGTGAATCTTAGTAATGTTCAACCAAATATTGATGCTGTGTTCTCAGGATAAGGCATACATTATATATAAATAATGAGATATTTGAGCACATTTGTATGTGCTACAGACAGCACTGGTATCTGGACATCTGTCTTGCTTACTAATGAGTCTAGGACACTTGAATGAGTCATGTTGCCAGGGAATATGTTCTTGCATACATTTCTGAGAGAGATTTTAAGATCTGGGTGTTTAATTCAAAAGAAGAGGTTTGTGAGGAAGTACCAGTATGAGTAAGTGTGTGAAACATGAGGTAAGAGGTGGGGAGCCTTAGTGCTGTGCAAAATGATTGTATGCTTTAATACAAATTATCCTTTCAACAGAGAGTAACATCAATTCCCTAGACAGGACAAGGGAGAGTAAAAATGGTTCATTTATAAAAACTTGCAAAGGCTGAAAGTTGTTCACTTAAAACTACAAGAGAATATGATATCCTTTCACTTAATTCTCAGTAACAGTCCTACTCTTTTTTTTCCTATTCTTCTTTTTGCTTTTTTTAAGTGACCATGGAATTTGTCCATTTTTTTTAGAAACAAAATACACCTTGATTTACTTCAGTTAGTTGTTTTCACTGTACACAGATTGAAGCTTGAAATATGCTGGTTTGTATTTCATAAGAAATTAGAAGTTACCCTGTAACATTTCACCTTTTTCTTTCTGGATTTCATTTATGCAGCTCAGGTCTGCAGCTTGCTTAGAACTATAATCCACAGAGCATGAGATGGCTCTAACAGAGGTGAAGGTGTGATACCATCCTAAGTGAATATTCTCACTGTCAACCAATTCTTTTGTTATAGCTTTGCACATACCAGTCTGCTACTGGATCTTCTGAATGCTGGCTTTTGCATTTTTTCTGTATTATGCAACACTTGCCCCTGGATCTCTACACAAGTTTTAAAGACTTGTCAGGCAAATCAAAAAACCAAAAAAAATTTTCACTAAGACACTTTGCAATAATATGAAAAATCCTTCCTGCTAACAGATCCTTCATACATAGGGCTCAATTTCCTTTTTTGTTGGCATAGTAACAGAAATATACAGGTGCACCAGGGTCAGCCACTCAGAGACTTCCTTCAGCAGGATGGTGGCCTAATTAATCTGGCTTTGTGCTAGGCCTTATAAATTTAAAAATGAGCTGTTTTCCAGCATGAATCATACAAAGCAGAAATAGCCCTTTGGAATACTTAATCTTTCTTTCACTAATTTTATTTAAAGATCTCTCTGGTGATTCAAATTCAACTGTGGTTCAACTTTGAAACTTTTGCTGTATGGATTTCCCTGAGTTGTTATGTAATTTCTTGTAGGCCAAAGAACCTAAGTTATTTGCATTTTTCACGTGAAGCATTTTTTTTTTTAATGAAGTGGGAAAGATAAAAAACTGAAGGAGATTTAGTGCTGTTTATTTTATATTCTTTGAGAGACACAGGATTATGTGCTGCCTTGTAAATGGGCTGTGAGTTTATTTTCCTCAAGAACAAAAATGTCGCTGGAACATTACAAGGAAAATTGATTTAAAGTCCCCGATCTAAATTTAGAACCGTCATTAATTGTCAGCTTCTGTGAGAATCAGTGTTTTATAATGATAGCTCGTCATGAACTGCTTTCTAACCTATATTTCCATTTTGATGATGTGTTTCTCTTTTAAGCTTTTGGAGACATCATGATCTTGGAAAATCTGGAACGTTGTCTTTGCCATGTTCTTGGACAAGGATGATATCAAAAAGTGTTGCTAATATAATCTGTAACTAAACAAAGCACTGTAAAAGAAAGAAAGAACAAGTTTCAAATTTTAATAGACATCACAAATGTGTTCAAGCTTAAACACCTTTGTGTGCTTAATGGAATTTGTGACAGATGGAATTTTAAATGTAAACTACCCCTGTGTAGATGAAGGATAAAAGAAAGTTGTCAGTACTTGAGCTTGAAATAAATTTGCAGATAGTATCTGTTATAAATTTCTGATTATCCATGCCAGTTTATTTCATTCACCATGATCTAACAAGGGAGAAAAGTAGAAGTACAAGAAATAGATTCAAAAATACAAATATTTTTTAAAATAGTAAATTTTATAGAAAAAACCTGAAACCACTTCTTCCTTTTTAGTCACAGAGGTGATCAAATTAATGAAAATATTTTGAGTCCTTTAAAGTAGCTCAGAGATTGAAAGCAATTGTATATAAAAACTTCCAGTATTTCAACTAGCTGAATTAATACATTTTAATTAACTTAAGATAATGCCTGAATAATTTCCTTGTATTGTACAGAAAGGATTGCTAGATAATTTTAAACTGGTACACATCCATTCTGAAGAAAGAAGTAAGAATTTGTTGCCTCTAGTTCATGATCTTTGCAAAATGTTACATAGGAGATAAGTTATGAAATTTTTGTATTGTCATCTTTATATTTCTCCTCAGTTGCTTTTTTTTTTCCAAGTTCAAACACTATGGTCTTTTTACTCTTATGTTTGGTAAATATTTAAAGTCCTCATTGTCTCTGAAAAGTGTAATCACAGTATCCTTCCATTCATTTAATCTATGTCCCCATGCTGCTTTTTCACTTGTTCTGTCACAAGTGCTTGTATGACCATATGGTGCATCTGATGGTGGAACTGATCTAATGAATTGCCATTGTTTTTAACCGGATTTGGTCCAAACCACAGCAGTTTCCAATTAATTTACTGTTCAGGTGTATAATCTGTAGAGTTACTTGTTACACTGGTCCTCACACTTCTGGTTTTTCTGTATAATTTTTTTCATTTGAGTGACTAGAAGTTATAAACTTATCTTGGAATTACTAAACATGCATATTGTTTTGCCATCAGCTCTTTTATTTATTTTTCTAATGTTCAAAAATTTTCTTTTTTTTTAATGAAAAAATGGACTTTTTATTGACTGAAACCCTGCTCTGTACTACATACCTTTGCTGAGTTGACAGAAGGGATAAGTCTTTTAAAGAATATCAGTCTTTATTCTGACTTGTAGTGATACTAGGTATGCAGAGAGGTGTCTTTCATTGTTCTAAAATATAAATCCCTCCAGTATTTCTTCACAAAGAAATAGAGAGCAGAGCTACTACTGTGGGTTAGTGCAGTAAATGGAATCCCAAAAGAAGGTGCTATAAAGAATGCTGGTAACAGTCGTTCAGGTTCTCAAAACAAACTATAGCTTTGAGATTCAGGCAAGAAATCAGGAAATAAGGTCTAGTAGGGACCATATACATTTAGAAAGATAGTGTGAGTCATATTGTCTCCAGTATCTTCTCCAGTGTTTAAATACTACTTCTTTATTTTTATCTGGCATGTTAGGGGGATGAGTGGGTGGGAGTGTATGTGCACTCTTTAACATATCCAAGTTAAGCTTGGTAGATTCAAAGATTCCCTGTGACAAAAAGAGAAGCATGTTGAAAGAAGAAATGGAGGGGAACATCCTTTTAGACAGTGAAGAAACAGAAATAGTTTCCTTCTATGTTCTTACACCACACTGTAAGAATGGGCTTGATTAATAGAGTAAGAAAAAGTGTTTCCAGGTGTTTAAAATTTTCTTCATTCAATTTTAGATGATGGTAGTTTACCTGAGAGTTCAGGCTGGTTTTTAGTCACTCTATGAACCCTTTTTTTCTTCCAAAACAAACGAAGAACATTTGAAGAAGGAGAGAAAGAGTGGGTAAAGAGAAATTAAACACAGATTAATCAAGAGGAAAGACTAAGAGGCAAGAGAACCTCACTGAAAGTGACTTAAGTTTGAGTGGCTGTAGATGATTTTTGTTTAAATGCAGTATTTTAAGACACAAGGAACAGAGATTAAAAAAAAAAGTAAATGCAGAAAGGAAATTGAGTTGAAGATACGGATTTTAAAAAAAGGGTACATCAAGAACGAGGGTTAATCAACCACTACAATTTAGAGATTAGCTAAATTTTCTGATATCCTTTGACTACCCAGTCCTGGAGAACTTTACTATGAAAACCTTATATTATGTTTTTATTTATAGCTTTAACATAGACTCAATGTCATTCTTAATACTATTATGCAAGACTTATATCACAGCATTTTTGTTTGTTTATTGAAACGGTAATATTAAGACGTAATTATTTGGGATTAAATATCAAATGCATGTGCTGGAGGCTAGGATTTTTCCTTTCTTTTCTTTCAGGGAATTTTCTCCAATTTGTTGCCTAAGCCCCGATAACAACTGATACTTTTGAGAATAAAAGATGTGGATGGCAGGTGGAGGGGAAGGGTGGAGCTGGCTACTCTCTTAGCTGAGGGGTTGTGTCTTGGGAGGGGCTGAGATACTGCCAGGGTGTCTGTCTCTCTTTGTCTCTCTCTCTGCCCACAGATTTTGCTGCCCGTGCAGAGCCTTTGTCTCTACTGTGGGTAAGCCTTTGCTCGTAAGAGCAGCTGTTGAACTGGGGCCTTATCAACAGCTGACTTCACTGGAAAAGGTCCCTCACCACCTACTGGTGTGCCCTAGGAGAAAACCCAGGGCTCTGAGCCCCTCCCTCCGAGGGAGCTTCTCCCGGCTGCTTTGGGACCTACCCAGCCCCTCTGTTTTCTGCCACTACTTGAGGTTTTTGCTACACTTTAATATGGCACCCTGTGTCTGCCAGAGCCCCAGCAGTTCCTCCTACCGCTGCGGAGTTTCTGCTACACTTTGTTTGCCCCTGCCGTTCCAGCCGCCGCTCGGAGGTTCCTGCTGCTGCCCCTGGGGGGTTGCACAGGAAACCCCTTTTCCCTCTCTCCCGCCCGCCATTATCCCCGTGCAGAGAGGCGGCCGAGCTCGCTCCACAGCGCCCCCTGTAGCCGCCGGGGAATCCTCGCACCTGCCCTGCCTGGCTGGGAGCCACCAGCGCCCCTGCCGGCTGTGACCAGAACTACACCAAAGGGGAAAGGCTTGACAGCTGAGACAAGGCTGTTGTTGGGTTTCTGCTTTGTTTGTTGTTACTGCCATTGTTGTAGTTTGTTTGCCTTGTTATACACATACATACTAGTAAAGCATTGTTATTCCTTTTCCCATATCTTTGCCTGAAAGCCCCTTAATGTCAAAGTTATACTAATTCAGAAGGAAGGAGTCATATTTTCCATTCCAAGAGAGGTTCCCACCTTCCTTGGCAGACACCTGTCTTCCAAACCAAGACAGCCTGCTCTGTCTTAGAGAATTTACTCTCATAGGATTGCTTATGTGAAAGCCCACAGTTGAAATAAGCCTCCCTATTTACCGTGATCCAAATATAGACAACATGGTTTATTTTCTCTTTAGAAAAGAGGATCTAGTTTCTTTTTCAGTTTGCTTGGATAGCTGTTCTCAGGACCTTAGCTTTTAACTGCTGAGATATGTACAGATTAGATCCAGTAGCTACAGCAGAGAGAGATTATAAACTATCATGATTACTGACACACTCAGTGATTTAGAATCTCTTGACCTTCAAGTGTATTGGGGAGCTTGGACAGGCTTTTGCCTGATAGGGGGCTTTCTCTGCCTAACTTCAGTGTCATCCCCTGTCTTGGGGTGACTGTATGATGCCTATATCCCCAAATCGTCTGTTCTGTTGGTGTTGAATATTAAATTCTGCAACTTTTAGACTGGTTCCAGGAGTGAAAGGGCAGAGGGGGGGAAGAAGAAGTGCAGAGTTTGTTATCAGAGACTGCACTGGCTCCCCCGCATTCCTGCTCTCAGACTGTGTAGTCTGCGGTGGACAGGGAGAGAGAGAGCTCTCCTTTGCTCTTGGTTAATTTTTTGGCTAGCTGAGGCAGAGAAGCCCCCTGGATTTTTTTTTTTTTTTTTTTGTTGTTGTTGTTTTTTGGGGTTTTTTTTTTCTTTTTTTTTTTCCCTCCTATTTTCCTGGAACTGTCTGAACCTGCTTTGGACTGAAAACCCAGAAGAGCACCGGGAGCTCACACCTGTGGCCCACTGGGCCCGACCTGGGCCGCGGCATCCCCAGCACAGGAGGGACTGAAAGCAGACTGAGTGAGCCGGGCAACCACGGAAAAAACTCGTCTAAATCTGCCGTCTCTTCGGAACAGCGAGAAGTTTTGCTGTTTGATATTATTCATTGTTGTGTTGGGAGGTGTGTTGCTTGTTGAATAAACAGTTCTTTTTCTTTCCACTTCTCTCCAATTTTTTTTCCCTCCTTTTTTCCCGAGAGACCTCATTCAGAAGTTTCCTCCCAAATTTGCCCTAAACCAGGACAAATACATTTTGGCGCCCAAACGCGGGGCTCGAGAAAGTGGAAAAAAACCCCTGTTCTGATTGCATTTTGATTATATTTACTCTGTATTGGGGTCAGTAACCATGTTGTTTGAAGTCACGATGTCTGCTGTGTCTGTCGGGGTAAAGGCCTTTATGAGTCTCAGGTCCCTAGGCTTTTTTGAGGTTTTAATACCTTTCTGGTCTCTAGGCTTATTTTCTTATCCAGAGATAGCTCCAGTAGTGTCCCTAACGTGCAGTTTTTTCAGTAGAGGAGCACGAATTAGAATAGCTATTGTGCTGGGCTCAGTGATAATGATTTATAGAAAGTTCATAAAGCTACTGGAGTTTGTTCTAGGTATCTATGGTTTATGGTTTCTTTGTCCTACCCTGCATCCCAGTTCTAATAGCATGTTTTGGGGGTTCATTAGTAATTGCACCCAGTTTGTTAGAAGAGGAGCAGGGGATGAGGCTTTTCAGCCTTTGCTTTCTTTTTTCTCCCTCGAATCAGTTAAGTCAATTTTTGAGGATGTTCAGTCTCCCCTGAATGTCAAGGAAACTGCATTCCTGGTATTTAATCTAGTAAGCTTCCTCTACATAGCCTGCAGCCTCTCTAGAGTGAGGGCTGAGGTGTCCAGAGGAGCTGATGGGACCCCTGACCCAGGAGTAGGCCCAGGTGTGGAAAATTCTGAGTGGTGTGGGGAATGGGAGAGAATGGGCAGAGCCCTGAAGAAATTTTCTGATCCCCCAGCCTGGGAATTTTCACATGAACAAATTCAAAACCCAGACGAGGTGGGGAAATACCTGGAAGAGAAGTGTCATGATGATTCTAATGAGAAAAGGATCATTGCAATAAGCTGGGCCCTAGCATATGCTTATCGCACACTGCTAGATACTGTAGGGCAGCAGAGAGAGGCAGGGCGGCAGGGAGATAAACCAGCCAATACCCCAGTCACTCCGGTTGTAACTAAACCAGGTAGTGAACCTAAGCCACTGGCAGTTGCTGCAGGAAGAAAACACACCAGCAAAACTGATCGGCCAGTGGACGATGATGATGAGGGGGAAGGACCCTCAAGGCAGGCTTCCGATACAAAATCAAAAGTCAGGGCAACTGGCACAGGATCAGAAGCCAATATTGAGTCCCTATCTCTGAAAGACCTTCGTGGCCTAAGAAAGGATTACACCCGACGACCTGATAAATCTATAATTAATTGGCTGGTCCGTCTCTGGGATGCTGCAGGCGAGGCTACAATTCTGGATGGCACTGAAGCCAGGCATTTGGGATCCCTGTCACATGATCCAGCTATTGACCAAGGAATGATGAGGGGGGCTAATCCTCAGAGTCTCTGGGCACGGGTCCTGGAAAGTGTGGCACAAAGATACCTGTGTGCAGACGATCTCTATATGCAGCAAACCCAATGGAAGACCATAGAACAAGGGATTCAATGCTTAAGAGAAATGGCAGTGGCAGAGATTGTCTTTTCAGATAACCTAACAACTAGGAATCCAGACTTGGTACCATGTACACCTGTGATGTGGCGAAAACTTGTACAACTTGGGCCACAAGAATACTCTTCTACTTTAGCAATAATGAAGGGGGATGACAGGGAGGAGACCGTGCTTGATATGGCGAAGAAGCTCCAAGCATATGCAGATGCAGTGCATGGCCCAACACATGCCAGAATTGCAGCTGTGGAAACACGTCTGCAGAAATTAGAAGATAAGATGGAAGAGAATCATAAAAGACTCAGAGAGAAGATTAAAGAGGACATTCTCCAAATCTCGGCTATACGAATCAAAGGTTCTGGCCCCAAATGTAAACGCTCCCCAGATGGGGAGAGAAGACTCTTCCCACGAGCTGAATTGTGGTCTTTCCTGCGTGATTCTGGAGAAAACATGAAGAAGTGGGATGGAAAATCTACTACTGCTCTGGTAAAACGGGTACTTGAATTACAGGACAGCGAGATGCAGAGAAGGAGTTCCACTAAAAGGGAAGCAGCTCCAGTTGCCCGTAGCCAAACTGCCAAATACGATGATGATGATGATGATATGTCTGATCCCCTTGAAGGAACCTCCAAGACATATGCTCAAGGAAAGAAGAATAACCAGGCTTAGAGGGGCCCTGCCTCTAGCCAGGTAGAGGCTAAGGAAAACCATGTTTTTTGGACTGTGTGGATTCGTTGGCCTGGCACATCTGAACCACAAAAATATAAGGCCTTGGTTGACACTGGTTCGCAGTGCACACTAATCCCATCGAGACATGTGGGGACAGAATCTGTTTGTATTGCTGGTATAACAGGGGAATCACAGGATTTTACTTTGGTGAAAGCAGAGGTGAGCCTGACTAGAAATGAATGGAAGAAACACCCTATTGTGACTGGCCCAGGGGCCCCACGCATTTTGGGCATAGACTTCCTCCAAAATGGGTATTTCAAAGATCCAAAGAGACTCAGGTGGGCTTTTGGAATAGCTGCTGTAGAGGCAGAGGGCATTAAACGATTGAACACCTTGCCAGGACTATCCAAAAACCCATCTGCAGTAGGACTCCTGAAGGTGAAGGAGCAACAAGTGCCAATTGCCACCTCAACAGTACACCGCCGGCAGTACCGGACGAATCAAGATGCCATAGTCCCCGTCCACAAAATAATCCGTGAGCTGGAGAGCCAAGGGGTGGTCAGCAAAACCCACTCACCCTTCAACAGCCCCATCTGGCCTGTGCGTAAATCTAAAGGAGAATGGAGATTGACCGTAGACTATCGTGCATTGAATGAGGTGACTCCACCGCTGAGCGCTGCTGTGCCAGACATGCTGGAACTGCAGTACAAGCTGGAGTCCAAGGCAGCAAAGTGGTACGCCACTATCGATATCGCCAATGCATTTTTCTCCATTCCTCTGGCAGTAAAGTGCAGGCCTCAGTTCGCTTTCACCTGGAAGAGTGTGCAATACACGTGGAACCGGCTGCCCCAGGGGTGGAAACACAGCCCCACCATTTGCCATGGGCTAATCCAGGCTGCATTAGAAAAAGGTAATGCTCCAGAACATCTGCAGTACATCGATGATATCATCGTGTAGAGGAACACAGCAGCAAAAGTATTTGAGAAAGGAAAGAAAATCATCCAGATTCTCCTGAAAGCTGGTTTTGCCATCAAGAAAAGCAAAGTCAAAGGACCTGCCCGAAAGATCCAGTTCCTGGGAGTGAAGTGGCAAGATGGACGGCGCCAGATTCCCACTGAGATCATCAATAAGATCACTGCAATGTCTCCACCAACCAGCAAGAAGGAAACACAAGCTTTCCTAGGTGCCATAGGTTTTTGAAGAATGCACATTCCTGAGTACAGCCAGATTGTGAGCCCTCTTTACCTGGTCACCCGCAAGAAGAACGATTTCCACTGGGGCCCTGAGCAGCAACAAGCCTTTGCCCAGATCAAGCAGGAAATCGCTCATGCGGTAGCCCTTGGCCCAGTCAGGACGGGGCCAGATGTGAAGAACATGCTCTACTCTGCAGCCAGGAACCATGGTCTGTCCTGGAGCCTGTGGCAGAAGGTGCCTGGTGAGACGCGAGGCCAACCACTGGGATTCTGGAGCAAAAGCTACAGAGGGTCCAAGGCCAACTACACTCCAACAGAAAAGGAAATCTTGGCCTCCTATGAAGGGGTCCAAGCTGCCTCAGAGGTAGTTGGCACAGAAACACAACTCTTCCTGTCACCCCGACTACCAGTGCTGGGGTGGATGTTCAAAGCAAAGGTTCCTCCTACCCACCATGCCACTGACGCCACATAGAGTAAATGGATTGCCCTCATCACACAACGCGCCCATATTGGAAACCTGAATCGCCCTGGGATTTTGGAGATAATTACCAACTAGCCGGAAGGTGAAAACTTCGGTTTTACCAACGAAAAAGAACAGGAACAAGTGACCCGGGCTGAAAAAGCCCCACCGTATAACCAACTGCCAGCAAATGAAACACACTATGCTCTTTTCACTGATGGTTCCTGCTGCATCGTAGGAATGAACCGGAAGTGAAAAGCAGCCGTATGGAGCCCCACAAGACAGGTCACACAAGCTACCGAAGGAGAAGGTGGATCGAGTCAACTTGCTGAACTCAAAGCTGTTCAGCTGGCCCTGGACATTGCTGAAAGAGAGAAGTGGCCAAAGCTCTACCTTTACACTGATTCATGAATGGTAGCCAATACTTTGTGAGGTTGGCTGGAAAGGTGGAAAAAGGCTAACTGGCAACGTAGGGGAAAACCAATTTGAGCTGCTGACGAGTGGAAAGACATTGCCACTCGGGTAGAAAGGCTACCTGTGAAAGTCCGTCATGTAGATGCCCATGTCCCCAGAAGTAAAACTAATAAAAAGCAGCAAAACAACAAACAAGTAAATCAGGCGGCACAGATAGAAGTGTCGAAAATAGATTTAGACTGGCAGCACAAGGAAAAGTTGTTCCTGGCTCAATAGGCCCATGATGCCTCAGGCCACCAGGGTAGAAATACCACCTATAAGTGGGCACGAGACCGAGGGGTGAATCTAACCATGGACAGTATTTCTCAAGTTATCCATAACTGTGAGACGTGTACTGCCATCAAGCAAGCCAAGCGAGTAAAGCCCCTCTGGTATGGGGGGCGATGGTCCAAATATAAGTATGGAAAAGCCTGGCAGATTGACTACATCACACTGCCCCAGACACGCCAAAGTAAACTCTATGTACTGACCATGGTGGAAGCCACCACTGGATGGTTGAAGACCTACCCTGTGCCTCATGCCACTGCTCGGAACACCATCTTAAGCCTTGAAAAACAAGTTTTGTGGAGACATGGTACCCCTGAGCGAATTAAGTCAGACAATGGGACTCATTTCAAGAATAACCTTATCAACACCTGGGCCAAAGAACACGGCATTAAGTAGGTGTACCATATCCCCTACCATGCACCAGCTGCAGGAAAGGTAGAGAAGTACAATGGACTGTTAAAAACCACTTTGAAAACATTGGGTAGGGGATCTTTTAAGAATTGGGAGCAGCATTTAGCAAAAGCCACTTGGTTAGTTAACACCCAAGGTTCCACGAATCGAGCAGGCCCTGCCCAGTCTGAGTCCTTGCATACAGTAAATGAAGATAAAGTCCCAGTGGTGCATGCCAGGGGTTTGTTAGGGAAGAAAGTTTGGATCAATTCTGCCTCAAATACAGACAAACCCATTCATGGGATTGTTTTTGCTCAAGGACCAAGTTGCACATGGTAAATAATGCAGAAGGATGGGACAACACGATGTGTACCTCAGGAAAATCTAATTGTTAAGTAAGAACCATATGTGAATATTACTATTGAATATCACTGTCATTGTTTGTCTATAGCTGTATCTTGTATATGTATGTGTGTATGATAATGATGTATGCATTTATAGAATTAGTGTGTGTATCAGATATGGTAGTAAGCTGACGATTTGGGGATAAGGGGTGGAATGTCTTGGGGTGACTGTATGATGCCTATATCCCCAAATCGTCTGTTCTGTTGGTGTTGAATATTAAATTCTGCAACTTTAAGACTGGTTCCAGGAGTGAAAGGGCAGAGGGGGGAAGAAGAAGAAGAAGTGCAGAGTTTGTTATCAGAGACTGCACTGGCTCCCCCGCATTCCTGCTCTCAGACTGTGTAGTCTGCGGTGGACAGGGAGAGAGAGAGCTCTCCTTTGCTCTTGGTTAGTTTTTTGGCTAGCTGAGGCAGAGAAGCCCCCTGGATTTTTTTTTTTTTTTTTTTTGTTGTTGTTGTTTTTTTGTTTTTGTTTTTTTTTTTCTTTTTTTTTTTTTTTTCCCCTCCTATTTTCCTGGAACTGTCTGAACCTGCTTTGGACTGAAAACCCAGAAGAGCACCGGGAGCTCACACCTGTGGCCCACTGGGCCCGACCTGGGCCGCGGCATCCCCAGCACAGGAGGGACTGAAAGCAGACTGAGTGAGCCGGGCAACCACGGAAAAAACTCGTCTAAATCTGCCGTCTCTTCGGAACAGCGAGAAATTTTGCTGTTTGATATTATTCATTGTTGTGTTGGGAGGTGTGTTGCTTGTTGAATAAACAGTTCTTTTTTTTCCACTTCTCTCCAATTTTTTTTTTTCCTCCTTTTTTCCCGAGGGACCTCATTCAGAAGTTTCCTCCCAAATTTGCCCTAAACCAGGACATCCCCTTTATCATGTTAACTAAAATAAATTTCATATATATGCATATAGTGCTGTTCAGTGGGTAACACTGTTTTTTCTCAAATCCTGTCCCCTAAAATCTCATGTGACTTTGAATGTAACATATGCCTCTCTGCTATTGCCTGGAGACTCATGTAGCTAAAACGAACTTCCTAAATGCAGGCTAAGGGAGAAATTTTTACAATTACACTGTGATTTCACTCTTGGCTGTCCCAATGCATTAATTTAGAATGGAGCTAAACTGAATTAGTCATATCTATAAAGGCTCTTCAGGGTATCACTTGTTGTACTAAACTGAAGGATTTCCAGCTAGTATGGCACTTTTGAGGCCTTTTTGGCAGAAATATAATGTAATTTACCGATGGGTACAAAATAACACTTATTTCTAATTTGTTTTACAGGTTTTTCTGCATCAGTGGTAAGTGCAGTTGCTCAAGGAGGTTGGAAAAGATGCTGCTAATACAGTTCATACAAAAACACCATGTTCAGTACCTTGCTGTACGCATTTGACATGGAAAATTGAATGCTCTTCAAACAGCCTTTTATGTAATGTTTTTTCCTCATAAATTTTGGTAAACATTTAAAGATAATAAACCTCTAGTGATGTGAGTGATTCCTTAAAAAAAAGTTTTAATTCTTGGAGTTGCATATATAAAACAGTGACTCCAAGAATCCACGTCTGTAATCTTGGAAGGGGAATGAGTTACTAGTCTGAGCCATCACCCTTTAAACTCAATGCATAGACTGTGAGTCTTTTCATTCAGCCTGGCCAATGAATGAATTCTGCAGTGATGAAGGCAATAAAGAGTGATCTTGGAAGTTGTATGATCTCAGGCCAGGCTTTACTCTTAAAATTAAAATCCTTGAATTCTTTTTGTTCAAATACACTGTGTGGCCCAATGTTGTGTTAAGCACATCAAAAGTCACTGTCCTTTGATAAAATATTCTTTGATAAAGGACAAAGCTTTGCACAGACTCAGACTAGAAGCTTTTCATTGCTCACATTATATGAAGAAGATTTAAAATTCAGTGATTATTTTCCTCAGCTAAATTTTTCCCTTATTCAAAACTGGAAAAAATAAGTTGTTGCCTCCAAAATGTTTCTGACAGTCAACTAAAATATAGCAGAATTGACTACTTTAAAAGAAATCTCCTTTAAAATTTGCTCAAAAACTTTAATTATTTTGCCAGTCTACTAAAAACCTGAATTTAGCTATCTTCACTTAATAAAAAAAAATAGTTAAAGACAATAGAGCCTAGGGTCTGAGATGTAACATGACTTAACGGGAAGCACAATAAGAAATTTGGTGTAAGTTTGCTCTAGAGATCTAGTGAACTATCTTCACTACAAAATATAATCTCTCTGCCTTTGGATTCTTAGCAAGAATTTTTCCCCCTCTCTTTCCTTTATGTATGGTAAAACCTTGGTTATTTTACTGACTGGATTAGATGTTTTATAGTATCAAATTATCAAATAGAAGTTGAAATATATCAAAGAGATGTATTGTTTTATAGTCTAGTAAAAAGTCTTTAAGTAGTTGCAAAGAAGTCTGGATTTCCTAGATTTCCAGGTATTTAAATAATTATTCATATTTTGCTATAAATATTTTATACACCATATATTTATCTTTAATTTATTATCTTTAATAATTGTAGCACAGAAAGTAGCCCACAGATTGTAAATTTGTTCAGTTCTTGGCCTTGGCTTTAGATTTTTCTAAGGAATTTTGGCATTGTATAGGGTAATTTATAAAAAACCTCCCCTTTTCTCTTTTCCAGAGTTTTGAATATTTTAAACATTCAATGAGAGATGAGAACATGAGATGCTACTTGCATTTCTGGCTTACATGAAATGAAAATTTTGCAATTGAAATAGAGCTCATAAGAGAACTGCCAAGATTATTCCTATTCTTCCTTAGAATCTGATGAAATTGTCCATTTCAGATCTTTTTTCCCTGAATTTACTTCAAGGAAGCCGTCAAGTGTTAGAGTTCCATTATCACTTCCTACACACCATCTCCACTGTTTTCTCTTTTATTTCCGTAAGTTTTATCCTTTTACCTTGCTATATGTTGTTAAATCTAAGAATATTATTTCCTTTTCTACCTTCCTACCAGCAAATGCTTTTTTTCTTCTAAAATGTATTCATAGCCTAAATTTAACATAGCTGCATTTTACAAGGCACTGAGGAGATATTAATGAACTTTGATTCAGCATTTCAACAGGCCTAAATATTTTAAATATTTTTAGGAGGTTAATTTTGAAAATGTAAAGACAGAGATCAAATTCCGGCCTCATTAAATTACATGGAAGCATGATTTAATTCTGCAGTTTCAACTCATATGGAAACCCTTTTCTTTCCCATTCGTATACAAATCAAGTTGCCCTCATGAAATCAGACCTACATGAAGAAAGTGCATTATGACCAGACAGTATTATTACATAATAGTTATAATATAGTTTCACCTCTTTCTTAGTTTCACCAAAAGCTCATTTTCTGCCAGTTGATCTGAGGTCAAAATGGGTCAGTTGGCATATTAAAGGTATGATAAGGCACTGTTAAAAATATCTGAAAATTTCAGTTCTGAACAGAACTTTCACAATATAAATAATTTATGTTATCTCGGTCTGATGAATATTAAATTATCTATGAAGGAAATCATATCAATAGACTTCACTGAAAGGTATGTAGGGTAAAATAATAAAATATGGAGATTGGATAATATTTCAATCAGGTTTGAAAGTAACAAACATACAGGAGCTAAAAAGCTAGCACTTTGACTGCTGGAGCCTTGAGTTTCCCACTCCTTATTTCTTGTTATTTCTTGCTTCTGCTGGACACATTAAATTGCAAACATAATGTCATTCTATGGAAACATATCTATACATTGAGAAAGATATCTACTTTATTTTTTACCTTTAACATTCCCCTTGAATTGTAAAAGGATGCCAGAATATCCTCAGATTAATGTGACAAAAATCTTATCCAAGCCAGTTATGTCCTTAAATATAACTCAGTCAGTGTTGTTTTGACTTGACTGCTACTAAGAAGATTTACTTTCCAAGGAAAGATAGTCTGATGTCTAGTACATAGAAGGTAACATTTATGTGTTTTTTCTCCTTGTCGTGACAAATTCCTAGAGCAGAATGAAATACAGTTTTCGGAGCATGCTTAATCCTCTGACTCAATTATTTTGATGTGTATTATATAAATATTGTATAATATGTCACTGAAATGAAAGTGTGATTTGGTACTGTAGGGGCAAACTTAAAATCTGCTCTGATCCTTGTCTCTGAAAATACTGGCCATGTAAAAGTGGTTAGCAAGAACTTAAATCTGCTTTGCAACTACTTAAAAATCTATCCCACAAAAAGTTTACTAGGCTTAATTACTGCTATCAAAGACTAGATGTACTTAAAATATACCTAATTTCATATTTTTGCTTGATTGCAACCTCTGTTTTGTGCTCTTTTGTTTAATAGTTTCTCTATCCTCCTTTGCACAAATAATTTTATTTTCTTTTAAAAATTTTTTTTCACAACCTGAAGAAAACTCAAAGTAAAATGGGAAATATTATTAGACTTTGTTGTAACTCACTAGATGTATTGAAAATGGTAGGTTCCGTGACCCCTGTAGTGTCCTGTGGTCTGGTCCCTCTCCCCTCTGGCCGTGCCTAGTTGGCCAAGATCTAATTTCCCCCTGCCCCTTTACAGACCCTAGAAAAGACCTATGCCCCCTGACCTCGCCCTCTTTTCGCTCCTGGAAGCCCACAAGAAATAAACCTCTGATTGTCCCCAGGGGGCAAAGAGATTCTTTTGTTATTTTTTACTCTCATCCATGTAGTGGATCCCAGAGGCTTCTTCCTAACATCTGAGCAAATCGGGAACGAGTGATGTCTCAGGGAACGCTACAAGACTTAACACTTTGAATTAAGGTTTCCATTTCCTGAAAGCATTTTTAATGTGAAATTAATTTTTGTTTCTTTTACTGAGCTCATTTTATCCAGATAACAGAGGAAAAAAGTTTGGTGTCTTCTCCTTCAGTTCAGAGTAGCAATACCACAGATGAAGCCAAAGTGAAGTTCCAAAGTATTTTGTCCTAACTGGACCTGTGCTGGTGGCAGATCAAGAATGACAAAGCCCATCACATCAGTGACATTGAACAAATAAGTCTTTACCCATCATTAGAAAGTGCTTAAGGATGTCATATGTTAGAAGAAAATGTTAATTGCCTAAAAATCATCAGCGAGCTGGAAAAAAAAAATTCAAGGGTGGGGGGAGGTGTGTTTGGTTTCTTTTCTGAGAAATAACAACACTGACTAGAAGCATGTTCTTTATGTGTTTTCTTTAAAAGTTGACTTGCCCTCTCTCCAGTTAGGAGGTCTAATCTTCTGTGCTGAGCAAATGTCTGGGAATGGAGGGGGCTGTATTTTCTACTCTTACTCCAACCTGCATTACAGGTCTACAAAGAACATCTCTGTTTAATTTTTTTCCTGTCTGAGAAGCAGATTATTAGAGGCTGTTCAACATTTCATCTGATGCTGGCAAACAAGTTTCCTACTGGTGTAAGTATGTGAAATAGAAAACATTATATCCTTACCCTTTTTGTGTCCTATCCCTTTGTAGATTGGACCTGAGAATAGCCCACTTTTTTTCCTCTGCCTTCATTTCTATGTCTGTGGCTTTATTTCCTACCTTATATTAGGGCAGCAGTTGGACTTATAAAGCAGAAATAAAGTATCTATTGAATGGAAAGGGCCTAAAATGTCTGGCAAACAAGGCCTAGGAGAATGTATGAGCCTATTCTGAGGATGTCCATCAACACCCTTGTATTACCTAAGGCCTCTAACAGTTGCGCCTTTGGCATGAAAATAGAGACTATCCTTCCTGAATAATTAGGGTGAGAGTTGCACAAGGAAATTCACTCTTGCAGAAAGGTGTTTGACTTCTCCAGTCATGTAGATCATGAATGCATCATTAAGGTATCATTGCAGAATTAATCTTTAAAAACTGAAGTTGTTCAGGTATTTGTTTTGAAGTGCTAAAAAAACATGGGTTAAGTGCTATCTGGGTTTTTTTTGTTTTTCAGTTAGGGTTTTATTTTATGTTCCCTAGCTGTATCATAACACAGAAACTATTAATAATAATAAAAAAGGAGGAATTACATCAAATTGTCTTGAATAACACCACACAGGATTAAAGCAATAAAAAAGATAGCAAATAGAAAACCACATAAGTATAATAATATAGTCATTGCAGTCCAGCTTCCCTCTTCTGTTAATATTTATCCATTTACAATACATGACAAAAAAAATCATCTGTATTTTGCTTTCTGGTCACAAATTTATGTGATCTTTTCAGAGTTACCAGGATGGAGATTACATTGCTCCAGAGTCACAATGGAAAACTTGTGCAGTTGCTTTCCTCTATTTCTGAGTGTTACAACACCTTCACACACACTGCCATCATGTCCTACTGTCAGAACATACTAAAACAGTGTCATTTTTAGGGTTATTTTTGTTTCTCTTAATACCAAAAGCTGTCCTTTTGTTCATAAGTTTTATTTTAAAAACCCAAACAGGCTACTGGGGGATAATTTCATAGCCCATGTGGGCCATCTGTTTCAGTGCTTAGCAATCCCTGCTGTCTTTCCTATCCAGCTAAACGTCTTTGGGGGTTTTTCAAGCTTATCTCTCTTGACAGGAAGAACAAAATATTTTCTTCTTCTTTTAAGGCACTTGCTGTGTATATGAAGTTTTATACTTCACCTCTTCTCCCTACATTAAAAAAATTCCATTTCTTCAAACCATACTTATATCTTATGTTTCCAGGTTGCTTATTATTCTTGCATTCCCTGGACTTTTCTCCGATTGTTCTACCTATTGCTTAAATTAGACATAGTCTGCAGCTGAGATACTACAAGTACCACATGCAGTGAATGGATTACTTTGGTTTTCCTATGTCCCACAATGTTTGCTTTGCTTCCAGAAGTGCAATATTCTTGATTTTTCTCTAGTTAAGATCAAACACCTGTTTTGAAGAAATTGCCTATTGGCAAACAGAGAACCTGCATTTATAAAGAACAGATTGCTTCAATAATCCTGTCTTCTGATGTTTTTCATACTTCAAAGAGTGGTGTTGTTTTGGAACTTAATAAATATATGCATTCATCACTCAGGTTTGCATCGTATTTTAAGATGGCATGAGGAAAACATCTCTGGCTCAAAGTAAGTATTTGCAAGTAAGTAGTCCAATTTTGAAAATGCCTAAGTGCAACAAACATTAAAATCATTAATGGAATTCAATAACAATGCTTCATCTGTAGGATAAGATTCATAAGGGGTAATGATAGAATAGCAATCATAACTTTTTTAATAATGATACAGTCTTTGCATACTTAAAAACTTTACCACTTGCGCATGTTTGCAAGAGTCATATGAAACACACCCAAAAGAGAAGTTAATAGTTCAGCAATAACAACACTGACTTAGGCTTGTGCATCATCACAGGCAATATTCAGGTTCTGTTCACAGTGGGAGAACAGTCAGTACTGCAGCAAGTCATTGATCTGTAACAATCTCATACTTAGGAGCATAATATCAAAGATGTCTTAAAACTATCTCCTTAATTCATAAACAGAAATGTTTTAAATGAATAGATGATAAATTGCTTACTGGTTTTACTAGTATCCCTTAAGTACAAGTAATATAAGTTGAACAAGGTGTCACTTAATGTCTGATCTCCCTAGATAGAGACTCCATTTGTTCTTCTGGATAGCCCATTTTGCCTTAAGATAATACACTATTAATTCACGTGATGGTAGGCACACGTCTTCAGTCAAAACCAGCACTGGGAGTAGAAATACAGAGTGGTTGGCTGTAGGTCACTCTTCAAGTAAGCAGCTGGTAAGAGGGGCTGAAGCCAGCAAAATGAAAAGAAAATGTTAGAATGGAGGAAACAGGGAACACAGAATATGATAAATTATACAAATCAGCTGAAGTAATAAAGCAAAGGAGGTTGTAGTAAAAGCTAAGATTATAGCTAGCAGTACTGAATAATGCCGCAACTAAAGAGATAAAAAATTCTCAGCTCTAGAATGCAGGAGGTATCATGCAGGGAAACAAAATAAGAGAAAACCTTGGATAGCTCACCTCAATCAACTCAACTCTTCACAAATAATGGCAAAAGATATCCCAAAGGAAAATCTTATCCAGTGGGACCAGCATGGTCTCCCTATTTTTTAATTAGCATTGAATTCAATACCCAGAAGCATTTCTAGAGTACCAGAAGATAAAAGGAAAAATATGCTTTAAAGTTCATGTGTGATTTTCACTAGTAGGAATTGCTATTTCATAAATTGTTAATGTCAATTTCAGGGGGCAGACTCCAACAGTTTACAGCTCACAACTAAAACATTCACAGGAAAATCCTAAAACATGTGTTTGTGCTTCCTGACTTTCTGCAGTTGGCTAAAGCCAGACAATCTCTGTCCACCTGTCTGTCTCTCTCCATTCTCTTCCTCTCTCACACACCATCATACAGAGATACTATTTTCAGGCTGAGTTCTTCCTTCACTTTAAGGAACATGATTAATTATGATCCTGTGAATTCTGAATCACAGACACTCATAACTTGTCTTTTTTTGCCTTAAAACTCAAGTACAGGTACTGTTAGCTATTTTAAAGTATCAACTTTCCAAAATTAAATAAAAATGAAAAATAAGTAAGGTTATAGACATCTCAGTGCTACTGAACCTTTGAAAATGTGACCTGTAGATCTGTGATTCAGGGTTTAAAAGAAAATTTAAGACTAAGGAACTGTAGTCTTAGTAAATACTCAGAAATCTTTCATTTACACCTCATGTTTATTCAGTGGGACTATTGGTGATACGAATATATCAATTCATTAGCATTTATTTTATTTTAGTTCCCAGAAACTAATCATGTCCCAGGGCACCTCAAGCTGGGCACTCGAATGTCCATGGTGAAACAAATGCAGTGTAATGAGGAAGTCAGCGGTCCTCTGGACTGGCCTAGCAGCCACTCTTAACATGAACCATATAAATTATAGTTCTTTTCATTATATTGGCCCACGCTGAAATGCTCAGACTATGATTCTCATTCATCCTCTGATACTGAAAAGTAGAACACATCCCTTTAAATTGCTCCAAGTAAAGGCAATGCAGAAATAAATCTGAAATCCTTTTGTTCCTGTCCTGAATTTGTTTATAATCACAGTTGGCCAAAATTGCCTATCAGCAAGATAGGACTTCATGCCTGGTGCTGGCAGTTTGATCTACACATACCTCAGATCTGGGCAGACTTGAGACGGATGGTTCAAGCCATGGGAGGATCACCAACATCGAATGGCAGATTGCGCTGATGACCCATGAGTCAGTGAAGGATAAACTCAAGGTCAGATTTCATTAGTAATGTAGACAGTATAACTGTTGGTTGTGTCGGCTGCTTCCTGACAGGCAATTTTTTCCCCGTGTGCTGGTTTTGCATTGATTGGCACCTGGAGGAGGGCATACATGGGGGTTTTCTCCTTGAGAACTTCCTCTGTGAGTTGATGGGACCAATTGGAGGCTGGTTTGGTTGTTGACAGCCTGAGAAACCAATTGGAAAATTTGGGCCACCTCTGTGAATTCAAATTTTGAAATGAGCAAACCTGGGAAGGGTTGCTTTTCTCTTCTAGCAAGAGTGCAGGTAACAGGGCCTGCAGGCCTGCAGGCCTGGCAGGGGGCAGGGCCGGGCACCCCTGTCTGGGAAGCTGGCATGTCCCAGCAAGGAGGGGGATGGCCATAGGCAGTGGGTGCTGCAGCTGAGCCCCAGGGAGGCTGATTGGGATCCTAGCATTCCCCTCCCATCCTTTCCAGAGCAGCCATTGCCATTTCTGGCTTGGGCCACCCCCTCACCCCCCCTCTCCCAGTGCAGCCTGAGTGTCCTGAGGTCCTGGCACAGCTCCAGCATGGCCTGGCCACAGCTTCTGCATCCTCCATGTGAGATTTTAACCCTGCCAATGCTCAGATAAGACTTGCAGATCTTCAATCCTCCCTTGAGTGAGAAGAAGAACAGAGAGGATACACCAAAGTCAGAGAAGCAAGAGTCAGGTTCCAGATGGAAGGAGAATGAAGAGATGCTGTGAATTTGGGCTGAAAATCCTTTTGTAAGCTATAGGCATGGACTGTACCACACTAAAAATGCCTATAAACCGTGGGAAAAGACATGAGGGGGTTGTTCAACTTGATAGATCATTGAGCAAAAGCACATGTGTTGAAGATCCTTTGCCCTGAGGGAAGAAGGGGTTCCTAGGGATGAAGTATGAGCGGAGAAAAAGAGAGATGAAGAGAACTTTTGTTTTTTGAACAGTTCATTCTTGAAAATAAATACCCCATGTGTTAAACGTGGCCCATAAGCCACAGCTTTGTGAAAGCTGTGAAGATGGGAGGAGTTTGTGGAAAGTGAAGCCATGAGAGAACTGTTTTTTTTTCTTCTTGTGGAAAAGTTCCTATAGCCAGACAAGGGGAGACTCTTCTCCCTAGAGCAAACTGAAAAAGATTATTTAAGTTGCTAACTGAATGAAGTGTTTCTGTGTGTTGTTGTTAAGAAGGAGAAGAAGGTGTGGGAGAGGGGAGGAGGAGTGGTCTGAAAGTTTTATTCTGAATTTATTATGTCTTTGTATTATTAATAAAGTGTTTCTTTACACCCTTTACATTTTAGAACTGCCTTTCTTCTACTCCTAATGCTATCTCGCAGCAGAAAATGAATATATTGAAATTGGCAAATCTAAACGGCTACACCCTGGGGAAGAGAGCATGGAACTGCATAAAGTACTTATTCTTATATAGTTAGTTAACATATTCTTGCCTTTTTAACAAACAGACAAACTGTTCTGATAGTTTTGTAAATATTGCATTGCAGGCACAAAAACAGATTTTAAGGTTTGGGTATGCATCTCTAATCTCTGTCCCTGCAGAGTAATGATGATTTGCTGTTTGAAGTTTAATTAAGAACAAGTTAAGCTCCACTTATTTGTGCTCTTACAATTAAATGCAAATAGGTTTAAAAGAACCTGCTTGGCTATGCAAAGCTGAGTAACACTGACAATCCAATTTAAAAAATATTAAAAAGCAGCTTAACTCCTAAATAAATCAGAGGCAACAAGCCGTGCAACAGGCTGTTTTGTATTGATTTGCAGAGGCTGAAATGGTGGATAATCAACTTTAAACCTCATTCAAAATAATAGATACTAAAAAGTTTTCTTTCCTAATCAACTATCCTCCTGGTCAAATGAATGGATATTGACACAGGTCTCTTTCTTAGTGCTTTCTCTGACTCTGTTTGTACATTGCCTTTAGTTCATTTTCTCTTAAGCAATTCTTGGTTTGTTTTCCACTCTTTGTTGAACCTGCTCATACATTTAGACCACCACATTTGACCTGACCCCAAACGAGTACAGCATGAATACACATTCTACCATTTTATCTGTTCTTAAGTCATGATGTGTAGCACATTATGCTACACACAAATGCATATGCATGCAAATATCTTATTATGAACGTAATGAGAACTAGATGAAAATAAACCACGGTTTTAATAACCATTAAGTTAATAATGTGAAAGCCGTGCATTAGCAATTCCATCACATGGAGAATTATTATCTTGTTTCTCTAAGGGAATGTCAAGGTTTGCAGTACAATTTTATATCCCTTTTCAGCTTGGTGCCCTTAGCATGTGGGTATTCTCATCAAGATACATCAGACTGACTAGGGCTGGGGACCTAGTAAATCAGGGTTTTTTAAATGGAATTTTCAAAAGTATCAAAGGAATTTTGAAAATCCATTAAAAGGCACTATTTCCATCACATCTGTTTCCTGGCTGAATGTGCATGACAAAAAAGGCCTATAAGCCTGATGAGGGGCTTTTATGAATATTAGGAGACCATTTTGGTGCAGTGAGTCTGTTTGAATGTCACAGGAAAAATATCCACTACAAGAGTAATTTTCTAGATGAATTATAGTCAAATTAGTTCAGAGACATGTAGTTTTCTCTATTTCCCTGCTGCATGCTCATAAATTTCTGATAAATTTAGGGGACCAGTGACTTTAAATGATGGTGAAAAGATATCATTGGTGTAAATGGGAAATTCCATGGTTTTGCTTCAGTGACAGTCTATTACTAATTACTGCTGAATATTCTGCCTCTAGTTTATGACTCAGAAGCTTTAAATGGTACACACAAGACCACAACATCAGAATGTGTTCTATCTATTTAACCATAAATGAGCTAGAGAAACAATAATAAGAAAAGAAATCCTGCAGGTACGTTTTGCTTGGTGTTTTTTGTGATGAGGAATATTCATACCATTTGACTTATTTAGACACTAAATACACTCAGTTTTAGATTGAGCCTGAAAGACTGAAACCTCAATCTTAGATTTACTGTAAAATACAATTCTGAAATATGCCACAGGCATATCTCTGATACGTTATTACAAAACTTCAGGACCAGTTTAATATTAGTACAAACAAATGACTATTCTGAATGCAACTGCTTCACTGTGGGACACTTAATTTTCGTCTGTATAGCTTGGGGACAAAATACTGGCAATATTGGGTTGTCCCATGAGTTTATGACTATGCCAGATGACAGACTTGTTACTAGCCATTGAATCAAGAACAGGCTGTATAATTTTGCAGCCTAAATGGCAGGAGATAACTTACTGAAAAGAGCTGCTCCCAGGAAATTACTCCAGATTGAGTGACCCTGAGTTAAGTCCATTTCAAATTAATAGAAAAATAAACCATTTGTATTACTAATTACAGGGTTTTGATTATTTCAAAAGGGCAAGCTTTGAGAAATTAAGGGAGCTCACCAGAGAATTCAGCTATGCTGAAAAGCTCAAACTCTTCAGTGTAAACGAGGCTTGATGTTTTTGAGGTTGTTCTTGTTAATCAATATTGCACAGTTTCCCAGAATTGTCTTTACAAACTTTTGAATTTCTTGCAGGAAATAGTTTCAAACCTACTGGGTGAATGACTGCTCAACAGAAGAATGTTACGGTTGTGAGAGATTAGATAATATTTTGCTGCAGCCAAGAGGCTATTCAGTAAAAGAATGAAAGTTGCTGGTTTTATGTGTTATTATTTTATAGTTTGGATTTGTTCTAGTTAATTTCTTGGGTGAGCTGGGAGAGGGGCAGGGTTGAAGACCTGACCAAAATGAAGTAGGATGAGAGGGGAGGGGACACAAAAGTAGGTGGTCAGGAGAGAATGTTAAGTTCCTGAGTACCCAGCTGATGTGAAAGGGGACAGGGACTGCCCCAGCTTCGAAAGGGTATAAAAAGCTGCTATTTTGTTGGAGGGTGTGTATGTTCTTCTCTCAGGGGCAAGAGGCACACAGCCGGCTCATCTGAATCAGTACAAATAAACAGCTTTCTTTTGCTTTGAAGACTTTGTCACCACATCATTTTATCTAAAAGTAAGTTTATTTTTGTGGCTGGGGGGAGGAACGACAGCACACACACACACACACACACACACACAGAGATAGTTGATACACATGGAAGACAGAACTCAGAGTAAAAAGCCCAGCAAGGGGTCATCTCTGGTGCGAAAAGGACTCAAGCCACAGCTAAAAATCAACAACTAGTCTGGAGACCAGATGTGGGCAGAGATAAAAGAATATTCTTGACTGAGAGACACCGTTTTACAAACTATAGAAGACACATTAGTTATCAAAGAGGCAGAATCCTCTTTCACACACACCCTGAAGGTGTGGGAGACTTCTCCCCAGGGTATGGACGCAAATTCTGGGGCTTCTCTCCTGGGAACTGAGGGAAAGGATCTCGATATGTGCCCCACCAACAACTGGATGGTAAGATACATTGAATACTAAGTTATATTAATTCTTCACTAGCTATAAAATTAATGGTACCTTTAATCTTGCACTGTATCTACCTACTAGTAGTTTCTTTTTGTCTTTATTCCTGTGTAGTATTAGTTTCTTTTAAGTCTTAGGTCTGTGAGTTTTGTGTCTATTAAATAAAGAATTCATTCTATAATAGACTGAATCAGCCATTATTAAAGAATTTGCAAACAAAGGTGGGTTTTGGGGTGCTAGCCACCCCCATAAAGCTACTGCCTGCTGCTGGAGGGCCTGAGCAAAAGGCAAAGATTAAACCCCCACAACTATTCATTGCAATTTCTAACACAATTATGCAGACAGCCTGTAGGGAATGGAGGGACAGATTGATCAGTGAACAAATGTGATTCAGAAGTCAGAAAGCTTATTTAAAAGGTAAGAACTGGCAAAAAAAATAAGTATTCTGGTAAAATTATAACAATTAAATCTTATAAAATAAAAATAAATAATGAAAGATCCATGCAGTAAAAAATAATTTCTACCTTCAATGGGAAATATGTTGCTTGTTTTTCAATGAAGGCAATGTTGAACTGGAAAAGGAAACAGGTCATTCCATGATAAAAATAATCAGAAGAGCCCTGAAAAATTGCTACACTGGGGCAAAAATTAGAGGGGCTTTTTTAAAGACTAAAAGACTTACTGCATGATGTGGCATATGCTTGGTAGAAATTTGGAACAGATGTTCTGCTTTAGAAGTGAATGTTGAGTTTCCTTTCATATTGTGATCTGTGCAATGGATTTGTACAATGGCCATCTTAATTGAAAAATCAGTGTAATTTATTCCTCATACTGTCTTGAACTACTTAATTTCTTAGTAATCTAATGATCACAGGTTTTTCATAGCCTGCTATTCCCAGTGTTCTTTCATCTTTTCTCATCACTTCTGGGAAACCGGTTTCAAGGGCACTGTAGCATTGCAGCTGTTTTAGTCAGGGAAAGACCAGCAAGGCTCTGAGGTTTTTTGTTTGTGTGCTCCAGTCAAGGGTTCCAATCGACTGGTTTATTACTTTGATTCTTGTTGTTCATAGATGACATTTAACCTTCTATCATACATAACTCACTGTGTGGATGGGTACAGAATGATCTAAATTTAATATAATTTTACAATATTCTTAAATTCTTGAATTTTTATATCTTGTATATAGAAAACCTTGCCATTGTTTTTTTTCTGCCATAAAAATGGGCTGGTAATTGGTTGTGAAACAAAAATCCTATGCCCCTGTCAAAACAGAATATAAGTTTAACAAATACTCTTGGTTGGTATCCTTTCTAAGTGTGGATTTATCTGTGAGTTTTAATGGAAGTTTTATGCTGGAAACATCTTTGAAGACAAGTGGAAATAGTCTATCAGTTGCCATGGACACATCTGTGTGAAAATTATATATTCCTCTTTTACCATGTGACTGCATATGTGCTATATAGAACACATTGAGTGTCTTCAGCTTGGTTCCTACCATGCACTTTTATGCAACTCCCTACACAGCTAATTTACACAGCTTGATTTTGATGCAGTCTGTATCAATTTTGGCAATTTCTTGTGAGAGTCGTGGCACCAAAACCTTGGTGATAGCTCATAATAAGCCAGTATCCGTGCTGTAAAGATAACTGTGAACATCATTAAATGAATGCTATGCCAGCAGGAATGGATATCCTTCCAAAAATATTTTCATTTATCCTGTGGTGTCAAGCAAAACAAACAAACTATAATCAGCCTGAGCTTCTTGGGATTTGTGTGATTGGAAATTTCTTCGACAGTGAAAATTCAGTACATGAGGACAGCAGTGCACCCTTCAACTTCTGGTAGCACCTTAGAAATCCTAAGCTACACCAAGTTTGCTATTTGCTTCAAAAAATCCAGCCAGATGCTCCTTTACTCTTTTATCATTATAATATTTTTAACAATTGAGATGAAGGGAATTGACAGTAAAAATGATAAATGGGAATGATGTAGAGAATGCACTTTATCTCCTTAAATTTTTCTTATAAACAGTATAAAAAGGATGCACATTACATATGGGTTACATATATTATAAATCTAATGTAAATAAGAAATGAAATGGAAATACATTCAGCAATATTTTCTCAGTTTATCTCTAATAAGTTCATTTACTATAAATATGATTTTATGAGGACATAAAAACAATGCTGTACTGAAATGTCCAGCTGACAGATCTGCTACCCCATTAACCAGATAAAGCCTATTTGGCTCAATACGGGAAAAGTCTATGTTTAATTCATAAATATTCTATTTATTCTGGGCTAAAGGCACGTTTCAAGTTTGTAAAAGTGCTCAGAGCTCTTCTGAGGCCCTTGAAGGGACTGGGGGTTTACATTGGGATAGCAGTGGTTCCTTGAGATTGTCTACAAGCCAGGACTAAAAGAGGAGGAAGTAACAAACTTGTGAGCCACATACATGTACAGCAATGTCCCATAATTTAAGTCACTGACTACCCACATACAGCTAATAATCTCTCACTGAAGCACACAAAAGAACAATATTGTTGATTAATTCCACTCTGTGAAAACAGTTTTGGCAATATTCTCTAAAAATCTCTCACTTAATTGTGTTTCAATTCCCAGTAGTGAAATTATTTAGTTAAGAGTAGAAAGGAATAAAGAAACTCTCATCTGAAAAATTGGACACAATATGCCATGCACTAGTTCATCCTACATGAGAACAAGAAGTCTTTATGGCGACAAAGGACAGTCTGCAGAACAAGAGGAATGTTTCTGCACTTTCCTAATCATAGATGACAAGATACTGCAGCGAGCTGGGCTGTTCTATACTGACGTTGCAATGGCCTCATTAGGAAAATGGAATTGCCATAATGTGAGTATACTTATCTCCATCTGCCAGGAAATTCCCTGAACCTTTAGTGAAAGCATGGGGGTGCTTCTCCAGAGTCCATGTGCTGTTTTACTTTGATCTACTTGCTAAAGCACTTTGCTCTGATATGTGTGTCACTGACATAACTGAGACTGACACTAAACAGCTGGGTGTGCAGAAGGTACAGTTGAAAGGTTTGTGCCACAGCTGTGAAAAGCTCACATTCCAGTGATAGCAGCAACATTAGTGACCTTGGAGGTAAAAAGTAGCAGTATCATGAAGGCAGTAAGTCAATATTTATGCAGTACTATGGCAATTTATGGAAAAGTTTCACGACTAGAGGCAGTTCAGTGTTAAAATACCTGCTCCTGGCTGGGCACACTTCTCTGCTTATGACTTTGTACATTTGCAGCTAGAGGCACTTTCCTCCTTTTAGCCATTTGGAGCCATATAAGATAATAAGATGTCTGCTGTAATATATTAAAAAAGGGAATGATCTATAATACTACCAAGACTGTGCTATGTAAGAAGTGTTTTGGATTTGTTGGTGATTTTCTTAACTGCAGTTCAAAAGCAGAAGAGATTTGTGTAGGCATTTGGAGAGTTGTTCAGTCCTGTGGCACAGCTGATGTATGGAGCTTTCCAGTCCATACAGAAACCCTGAAGGACCCCTATGTGATGTTGCCCGTGGGAAGGCTTCGTGAGAACATGGAGCCTTCCCAGGGGCTGGCCTGGGAGCAGAGGTTTTCCCAGGAATAAACAAAGGCACCTGCTACTGTTTACAGAGTGTGTATTTTGAGAACTCTCTTGTCTGTAATGAAAATATCTGTACAAGAGGTGTTGCCCTCTCTAACCAATGAGCTGTATTCTGTTCTTGGAGTAATGAGTGAGTGTACTTAAGCAAGGTAGTGTTACAATAAACTCTCAGTCTCTCTCTTTCCTATCTTGAGAGGTGACCATCTTGCTGTGTGTTCTTACGGCCATTCAAAGGGTTAATCCTTAACAAGCAGAGACACCATTAAAATGGTAATTCCAGTTAATCAAGTTGAGTTTGGAACACAGAATGCCAGGAAGAGCAAAGGTTTTTGTTTTGTCCTGTGTATCAGGAGAAGTAGGAACAGGAAAATGCAGTAGTATGTATGTATCTCTGCTCTGAAGTCAATAAACTGTTAAATAATATAAACAAAAGTAGGAGACAGATCTTCGAGGAACTTCTTTCTCCCTCTGTGTGATCCTGAAAGTTTCCAGCAACTCAGTGGGATTCATGATATCCTTCTTCTGCCAAAGGAAAAGATTCACAAATATTTATGTAATAATATGATAATATTATGACTAAATCTATTACAAATAGATTGCTACCAAAAACAGTGCTTAGAAAGCAGTCTGTAAATGCCAAGCTCTTTACATTACATTATTTAAGAATTTTTGCAAACTGAGATTATATTTTTTAAGCAAATGGTATTTTTTCACATGAAAATTAAACTATGAGTAAAAAAGTCACCCTAGAATTAGCATTTTTTAGTGTAAAACTTTTTTGGAAAAATATATTTTATTTGAGCTTTTTTTGATATACAGATGAAATTTCTTGGTCAATTAATCATCACTGATGGATAGAGAAGGAATTCTTTGAGCAAATTCATGCATAACATGTTGGTGTTTAATTCAGTGCAACCTGAAGGTATATCATAGAGGGGATGGAGACATCTGGAAAAGGGGCAAGGCAGGAGTTCTCTCCTAAGGGAATTCCATGCTCACCAAGTGTCTAGTAAGTAAGAAACTTGTCAGCATCATGTAATTCCACCATTTCAATACATTTTGACTCTGCACTACTTAGAAATAATCATTGGAAGGAAGAGTTAATTACCTACCTATCCTGTGATTAATAGAGACACAGGACCAGCTTTCAAGTCCTTTTGGAATTATAATGCAAAACTGTTGGACGTCTCTGAATCCAGATCATTACTCTTCCTTTCCTTACCCTACTTTAACCATCACTTTGCTCACAGGAGAAAGGATCCAGGCTGTCTAGGCAACAAAACTCCTGTCTCCCTGCCTGGACTGACTCAACTAAAAGTGAGTTCACAATTGAAATTGAGTATCCAGATAAAAAACCACTTCTGAATTAAGTGAGAATGGAAGAATGTAGTAGTTATGAGAAAATTGGTCTGATCAGGCCAAGGTCAAAATGTATGTTTGAAAATAAATTGTGCCTAATTTCTGTATTTCAGGGAAATTAAAAGAAAATTAAGGTTTAGAGAAATTGAAATTCAGTAGCAGAAATGGGATAAATGGAGTCCTCTTAAATTCAAAATGAGATAGCAGCAATCTCAGAAGACAGTGATTAAGGCATTAAAGGGAAGTGTTCTGCCATTAATATTCTGAATTGTCTAAATGCAGCACCTGTCTTCAAAATGAGTAATGGTGCATAAGAAAGGGGAAGAAGCAGAAAAAAAAAAGCTTTTTATAAATAGTGACGTTTATTGAAAGAGTAATCCTTGAGAAAATTGGGAAGTTAAATCAAATATTAATCCCTAAAAGCAAGCAAGAAGTCCTGAGATGAGCTAAGTAGTAAGAATAATGGTTGTCTTTATTTTATAACTGCAAGGAGGGTGAAGGATGGATAAAGATTTCTTTCATAATGGTGATCAGAAACCAACTGCCATCTTGCTTTGCAATGATGCTATTGTTTGGTGACTTCAGCTAGTTATTACTGAACTGGTGTCAATATTAAGTAAGTTCTACACTTGTATTCAGCAGAAGAATATATCCTCAGTGCTTTCACAGGATCCACATATTGAATTTCAGTATGTATATAATGTTGCAAGTGTACAATTTCCATTATTTTACATTCTATTTTCATTGTTTTTTCTGTTCTTAAAAGATGTCTCAATATATTTTTATATTCACTGCTTCTATCACATCAAGTTGCCATGGTAATGCTGCAAAAATATTCAGAATCACAAGACATTAATGAATCATTCCAGCCAGGTTTCTGAAATTAAAGTTGAAACAAGTAACTTAAAATTGACCCTGGAATCTGTGTTTCACATCCCAAGATCAGTTTTCAGGACTAATAATGTTGTCTGTTTGCAGATGTATGGATATACTGTGCACATTAATATAGTAGAGAAACTCATATACTCATTATATATTTATGGGTTTTCTTCCCTTCTCCCACACCAGCCCCTCCTATTAAAAAAAACAAGGTTTAATCACGTTTCTTCAGTCACAACTCCGTTTCAGTACAAAAGACAAGCACTAGAAGGTCATCTTGTCTCCTCTGTTTGCCTGTCTTCGGGCAGGGTCAGCAGTGCTGTACTGTCCTCACAGATTGTTTAAGTCATTGTGGTCTCCATAAGTCGATGGAGATTCAGCTTTACAGAAAGGGTCATGGAGACATTGTCCTTACTGCTTTTTTCCTAATGTCTCACCTGAGTCCTTCCTGAGATTTGTTGCTATTATTTCTTATTCTGTTTTTTACCAAGTCACAAGAGGAGATTGGTCCTTACCACTCCCTAGGACTCTTTATGAAGCGTCTTACAATATTTTCCTCATATCTGTTCAACTCCTGGGACAAGAAATTTAGCGCATATAGGACCTGCTTCTAAATCTTTTGTCATTATCTCTGTTCTCTTCTTGATATTTCAACTGACAGTACCTAAAATCAGACCTAAAGCATTAGCTGGGGTGTTTCCAATGTCAGTACAAGAACAGAAAACCAACTTCATGCCTCAGATCTGTTTCCATATCATAATACAGTGGCAGATTTTATTCATTATCATGACATATACTTAACTAAGGCTGCGTAATAGTCCCTAGAATATCTTTTGCAGAACTGTTGCTTACACTGATGTTAATATGCCCTAAAATTCTTGCTAGGCATTTATTTTATTCTTTCAAATAGATTTTTTTTCCCAGTCCAAATCTCCCTTTTATCCAGATCAATATGAGTTCTCAATATATCTTCCCAAATGCTGGCAATGTCTCTTAATCTGCAAAATTTAATAAACCTAATCTTTATTTTGGCTGCCAGGACAATATGAAATTAGGTACTAAGAAAATGCACTTGTGGAATCTCTTGCCCATGCTTCCTTCTGCTGTGACAATGCTTCTTTCTTCTTTTTTAAAATTAATTGGAGGAAGTGTCAAAATCATGGAGAACTGCCTCCAGTGCTCCACACAGCACTGACTCCTTCTCTCCTCTCTGCAGGTTTCCATCTTCCTTCTGCATAACTGGCTAACCCCAAGCTGTCCCTTACCCGGCTGCCTAACCCTGTCTGTCCCTCAAACAGCACCTGACCTTATCTGTCCCTTGCACTGTGAGGTTTAATCAAACCTCTGGGTGCCTCTTGGGCACCCACACTGTTGGGCTTATTCTCCTTTTGTGTAAAAAGCAAAGCAGCTAATAGTTGCCATAAAGTTATTTCTTGTAGAAGCACATCGGTCTCAAAAACAAAAAAAAAAGCAAAGCAATGGCATAAAGCAATGGCAAAACTGCAGTGGCAAAATGCACATGGCATAAAGCCATGGCATAGAGCACCAGCTCTCCCTGATGCATGTTCTTTTATAGAAACTTTCCAACTAGCTAAGACACAAACTTGGACCACTACTCCTTAATCTATTAGAATTCTAGTTTCTTAGCACGCCAGACTACATATAAACTACGTTCATGACCTATCTTGTTCTAACTGAAAAATGTAAGCAATATTCTTAACTCTATTCTGTCTGAAGCTACATTCTTGGAGCCTCTAAGGAAACACTAGTATGTTTTTCAACCTTCACTAGAACATGTACTACTTCTCAGGCATCTAAGACCTTTTACTCACTAAAAGCACTTAAAACTTATTCCATTTATTTACTTACTTACTTATTCACTCCATCTATTCACTTACTCATTCCATTCAAAGACTTTAATTCAATTCCTGACTTACTGACTCCAACATTGCACGACTGCATGTCCCTTACCGCCTCACAGCACAGACAACAGACTCCATCTGAAACTGCAGCAAACTCTGATTCTCAAGCTCTAGCTACAACTTGTGGCCACCTAGCCCACTCTTTTATAACACCCAACCTCATTGAGCAGGCAAGGCTGTCTCCACTTATCAGTAATCAGTACAGCCGTAATTCATTGGGAAAGATTGCCTTCTGCACTATGCCTAGAACCTATCTTCCCGTACCTGCACTGCTCTGAAATATGTAAGGTAACTGAGGCAAATATCAAGTATCAGAACTGCTTCAGATGTGGTAGTGTGCAGCTCTGAGGGGGAGAGTGTGGATAACCAGACACTTTACATGGTACCTGAATTGCCTTGATTAGGCTGCTCTGGCAATCTGAGCTGTACAGTAAAGTGCAGTGATTCAGGCTGCTAAGAAAATAAGGAGGTTTTGAAATCTTTGCTTCATGACTATATGTTCTACAATGTTCATGATTCAATAAATTTCAACACAGACATTGCCAAACAGTGTCCAGGAGAAAATGTAACACTTCCACTATCTGTCTCGGGTGTCATCTGCAGTACTTGATTGGTTTTGTGACTGAGTCAACTTTTCTTTCCTCTTTTCCTGAGCTGTACAAAAATCATTTACTCCCACGATGGAATGTGCATTCCCTTTCAGTGCAGTATCACATGGCAACATTAATTTTGTCTTAAAATAAGGAGAAACATGAGTTATTCCCACTGAAATTAGGAGTTCCCAAAGTTATTTCTGACAGGCCTATGGGATATGTGTGACAATAGAACGTAGAGAATACAGCCCAACATGCTGCAGGTACCTATGGGGAGTTGGAAAAGTACATTTTCCATTTTATTTTATCATTATAAAATGTAAATGTTTCAAGTGAGCTGCTTAGCTTTATGTTTTCACCAAAAGCCTATGCAAAGCCTCTTACTCAGTTACAATTAAATTGCATTTAGTAATGTATAATTAAGAAAAGTCTTCTTGTTTTTAAGTAGCTCTTACTAATTCTTTCATTTAAAAAATCACTTTTTCAGTCTAAGTTTCACCTAATTTTCCGAGTAAAGTTATCTAGCAGACTGTGCGCATACTTTTCAATATTGAGAAGAAAGATGCTAAAAATGATAGGCAATCAAACTTGCCTGCCTGACTTGGAATCTTTTCAGTGTGGGAGGATCTAACTTTATTCAGAATGTGCTGAGTACCAACCACAGAAATTTGACTTGAAACAAAGGTTGCTTTAAAAAGAAAACCTATCATAAATATAAGTCCTTCTATTTGAATTTACAAGATTTAACAATATAGAAAGTGATCTGCTATTGTTTCAGCCAATAAAAAGGAATCAAAGTCAAAATAATAATATTGCTCAAAAGTTTTGCTAACTCCATTGCAAAACATTAATTATCTGATGAGGTTTTAAGGGTCTGATTCAAGTATATTGAAATTTAAAAAAAGGATACTTTGATGTTCTTATGCAATTCAAAAATCACAGGATCAATTCACAATAAAGATCAAAGATTCTTTGGGCTGTTTCAAGGTGTTCCTCCCTGTCCCCATCCCCCTATTTCTCTCTAAGCTTTGAACTCTCTGCTTTATTTTGCCTTTTTTTCCCTATTTTTTTTAATGCAAGCTGATGATTCATAGTGAGGAACAAGGATATCCTTTATTAATTTTTAAAAGTATAGCACTGGATTCCAAAACATGGCATAGCTGAGAATGGTGTACTCAAATAGAATTTAAAAGCTACTGCAGATCTCTTTACTGTGCAGTGGTAGGGCTTTTTTGGTGTTTTTTTTTAATGAGTTCCACTGCCTGAAATGGTCTAACGTTTTTATTACTACATATGATTAAATTAATTTTCTTATTGTTGTAGAAAATGAGGTTATAGCAGAAATGCATCTGGAGAGCTGTCTATCTTTAATTCTGAATTCAAATGAGATGTGTTTCCAAAAACCGCCTTAGCTTCTGTTAGTTGGTTTTTACCTTTCTAATACTAATGAGGAGCTTTTTTATAGTTACTTTCACTTTCACCACATCATTAGAATGCACACTTTGTGGAATCATTTTAAAATCATTTTTTAAAATGAAAGCCATGGGATTTCCAGGACATTGAAGCATTAATTCATTATACTCTATGACCATGCTTGGAAAATTATCTCATAAGGAGTTCTACAAAGTAAAAAGTCTTTGGTCCAAACATCTGTTATGCTGGTTCACTCAGTCACCTGACTGTCTATTCCTGTTGAGACTGTCTATTTACTTTTATTTTAAAAACATGTGATATAGTGGCACAACCTTTAGGTTCCTGAAAAATACTGTGGCCTGCTGGACTGTGTATCTTGTTTTTCCTCCCTGTTCTGTCATAACAGCTCTGGTATATGGTACCTAGAATTAAAACACCAATGATTGATAGAATTGTTGGGATAAACTAAGTGCTTGGTAGGAAGTAGAGTTCAAGAGGAGACAATCAGATTTTCATAAACAATTCTTTTCCCCTCAGATTAGGGTTATTTTTATTCCCTGCATCTACTGAAGGGTAAATAACAAAATGGCCAGATTGTGCAGTTCCAGAGAGAGATTCTGTAAGTTGCCTTTGTGTATCTTTAGTTCTCTTTCAAATGCCAGTGTGTCTGAATGTCACAGGCAGAATCCTCTTATGAAATGCCACTTAAGCAATTACAGTTTGCAAAGAAGTGCAGAGAAGGCAATGAAAATTGCAAATCAGTTTGGTTTTATGTTGTAATTAAGATTTTGATCAAACATCTAGCTTTCTCTCCTGATCCCTGCTGCTAGAGAGGGGGGAAAAGTCTTGATGTGAATATGGGAAAAGGATCTTCTCCTGTAGGTTATAGAAAGGAACAGGTTTCCTGCTCCTAAAGGACAATATCCCCTGAAATTCCAGGCTGCGGCATCCCAGGTTGTCCCTCTTGCACACCCCCAGCCCCTGGCCTGGAGCCTCTGCTTAGGGTGTCTGTCCCTGGACACAACAGCACGAACCCATCCTGCTGTGCTTTAAGTCCTCCGGCTTTCATTATCCCTCCAGTTCTCTTCTACTGGTACACTGCATTTCTGAGATAAGGGTTAATGAGAGGTTGGTACTAAACCACCTATTCTGTCTCTCATACCTGGAAATCCTGATATGATTAGAGATGTGCAATTTGCACCGTATTTTTAGTTTCTCCACATACCTTGTATATGGTCTTAGAAGATCCAAGATTTACATTTGAATGGTCTTCAGCTGTCTTCAATTCCTTTATGTTCTTCAATCCAGATATTCAGACATACCAACTTTCATATCTCTCCTCGCAACATCCGTTTAGATTCAATAATTATGTTATTTTCAGCTTCTAAAACAAATGTATAAGGAGGTTAAACCCAAAAATTACTTAATTATATGCTTTTAAAACTCCCAGCAGCAGACAGTAATAGGTGCAAGGACTTTTACAGAATTCCAAAGGGCAGAATCTCAGCCTACATATTCAGTCCAAGGTCAGGTGGTAAGTCTGTGATTTACATGCACACTCTGATTTCTGGATGGGCCTTTCCAATTAAGTAATTCCAGCAGGAAACTGTAATTAAGCCACAAACATACTTGGCGAGTAAGGCTAGTTACTTTGGCTGGAATTGTTGCAAAGAACCTCATATATTGAAAGGCAAATGTTCATAGTTAGCAAAAATGAGCAAATTTTCATGTTCTGTTGCTTAAAATTTGTGCAAAAATGTGCAAATGAATGTATAGTTTTATGATCGTTTTTCCTGATATGCGATGTTTATAACATCTTCTGAAAAATGTATTATTACACTGCATCTGTAGTTCCCCACTGATTTGTTTCAGCTATGGTAACATTTATGAGACTAAAATGAAAACACATCTGAATAAGTGTCAGTTTACAAATCATAATGTAGTACATGCTAAAGAAAATCCAGTAGAAGAGATCATCATTGTGGGAAAATTCATTGCACCAAAATGCTATATACTTTTGTTTTTATTACTTAAATTTCTTTTATGTTTTTTGTCCTAAAATAGAAATTCGTATTTTGAAAAGGACATAATTAGAGAGGAAAGTTTCAGGTGAAGAAGAGTCTTTTCCAAAGAAAAATTGAGATGTTGCAAATGCTTGTCTTCGTGGAAGAAAGAAAATAAAATTAGAGAATATTAAACTCAATATAGCAGTTACAGAGTGTGTACTCAGTCAACTTAGATGTGAGAGAAGAAGGTCATGGCCTTTACATCAATTAAAAAGAATTGGAACTATAATTAAGCCGTTGACAACATTCTTTGCAATATAAAAGGTAACCAAACATTTTGTTGTACAACCACATGTTAGCCATTTGTAGGCTCTGAACTAATATTGCCCAATGCTTGTACAGAGTAAAAAATCTGCTGTCTTCTAGTAGGACACACTAACAGGTGATGTAAACGTGAGGGCTCATTTTGTTGTTCTGTGTCACTAAAAAGTTACATCTGTGGCCAGAATATTCTGTCCTGTTAGAGATATATTATGTAGGGCTGAGGTCATCAAATCCCCAAAATCTCTAAACTGAAGTTCTGAGACTTCTTTCTGGTATCAGAGGCAACAGCAACCTCAGGGTGGTGTGCTGTAAATCAAGACCTGAATATGTGCTCAGGTCTGCACATCTGCAGGGATGGAGGAGGAAGGAAGTTCCCTGTCTCTGTAATGAGACCAAAACAAAGATCCCAAGTCTAGTACTCAAGACTCAGCTTCAGAGTCCTGTCTTCAGGCTGTAAGAGGTCAAGGATGCTTGACTGTCATTTTAAAACACAACCATTTTTGCAGATCAGGGCAGGCTCATATTAATGTTGTGTTTTAAGTCCATTTTACAGCAATTCAGAAAAAAAAGTATACAACTTTTGCTCCTGTGTACCCAGAAATGAAAGCAGGAGCTCTATTGATGTTGACAGTTCCATAAATTGATTTAAAAAGGACCACTTCATTTGTCATTTCTTAGAAGACGACAGGACAGATTTGTCTTAGTCACAGACTGGTTGGGTAATGTGATTAAAAGCACAGCACATTAGAATATTCACCCCCTTATAGATTTTATGTTTATCTGGCCATTTTTACTGTTGAGCTATATTTAGGATGTATTTTACTGTGTATTTGTGAGTATCTGTTGATGTATATGAGAGTTTTGCCCATGTACTACATTTGAACTTTTTGGGAAATTATTTTCTGTAATTTTGAAAACTGTGGACAAACAAAATTATAAAAGCTACTTAAAACTTTTTCATATGTCAAATCCAAAGAATTCTAGAGGTAAAACAACAGTAAAAGTGTTGTTTACATGATTTATGTGGTAAGCTATTATTTTGCAAATAAGTGTTTCTCCGTGAGGATTTATTATCTATTAGTGTGGTGTGCAATAAATAGGAGTGATATTAATATAAAAAGATTTTAAGTTAATACAGGCTTGTTGCTTCTTGTAGAGTGCTTGTAGGAAATAACATATCCTTTATTAAAAACTTCAAATAATACTTTTGTACAGTGAAAATTCAAATTATATCTAGTGTTTAAATCACATTGCTGTCAATTAATATAAATTATTAACATTTCAAAACCCATGGGAACAAAGTCACAACACGATAAAAGCAATCACCATATATATAAGTATTTTATTCCATCTTATGCAGGCTGCAAGACATAAATTTGAAGATCTGTTTTCTGTCTTCTAAAGAGGAGATGTTCTTTCAATAATAGATAATTTAAGCAATTCCTTGAAGTAGTCATTCTGCAGCATGAGTCTGACAGCTGAACTTGGCTGAGCTTTTCTAAGCAAGATAATGGTTTAAATTTAATGATATGACAAAGACACTTTGGAATTACATATCTAATTTATAATGGAGTACTAGCATCATGAATGACTGAGCTTTTAGATTCTCTATGTGCAACAAGTTACTCCTGTATATAACAAAGCCAGTTCTTTTTGAACTCTGACTTTCATTTGTCCTATATGTGATTTCGTAAGTGATTAATTGGAAAGCAAAAAAAAGATATAAAAAGAACTGCTGTTTTAAAACATTGGTCTTGAAAAAAACATGAAATATCAGATTTGTTTCTTGCATTCTAGTAAATAATATTCTTACCTAGAAAAGGAATTGCACTGTATTAGACTACAGACACAGGAATTTTATTCTTCCGACTAGTTTCTATCCACATATGGCAGAACTTCATGAATAATAAGCCAGATTTGCTTGAAATTTCAGGCTACTGGGTACACAAAGCAATTATTTCACTCCTTCATTGCATTATAAGCTGCAGTGATAGCAAACCCACCTTAACACAATATGAATATGAAATATGTTTTGGTCAAGAGTTGAAAAGTATTTTACAGGAACTCGGATACCTTATGTAGTTGTTTGGGGTTTTTTGTATATTAAGTGAATATTTTCTCTGGAACTGAAAATTAATGAACTGACAAAAGTATCCAATAACATTTCAGGCATAATATGAAATGCATTCTGTCCTGACTCACTGTAAAGCTTGGTTGTAGTCCCTTTGTCATGCTTGTTTAGATTCTTGGCTTATCTATCAAAAAGTTCGATATGTGTTGCAGTTAATCTCATTAGTGGTGTGGCTATGGAGATGTGAAATTAGAGTGGGATTCTGCCGGCAGCACCTACACTGTCAGTCTGACTCTTTGTTTTGCCCCTAAAATCTACTCACCTACTGTTACAGAGCCAAATTTGCCCCCAGGGCTTCCTTCAGGACAGCTCAATCTGTCTGGGGGTCTGTGCACTGCTGCTCACAGAGGCCCCAGAGTTCTTCCAGCAGAGCCGGACTCACAGAGTGCAGTACTTTGGCGCCCACTGATTTGTTTTTCCTCAGATGCTGTTGCAGCTTCTCACACACCCTCCTGCCTCAAAGCTGGGGTGCTAAACACCCACTCAAAGAGCCACCCTAAACAAATACTTCTACAGGCTAAAATGTGGAACCCTCGCAATTTCAGGCAATTGAACTAAATAAAATTATTTTAAAAGAATTATCTTTTGCTGGGCCACAGGAATGATGTGGGATATATCTGGTCACAGCCAAGTCTTCTCTGGAAACTATTAACTATAGGCAAGAGAGTAGAACACCATCCAAAACAAATAGTCGTGGCACAGTGGACTAAATAAACCAGAGCCCGTTAAAATCTTCCACCTTCTCTCAAATTTTCCTTCTTGGAAGAGAGAAGCAAACTCTCTGACACAGTCACACAGTTGGATGACAGCATAAGCAAACTCCCTGGCAACTGAAGCTGCCACTTGACTCAGTTTCACAGAGAAGCTAAGAGAAAATTAGTAATGTTATTTGGTCAGGTTAGAAGATGTTTGAGATAGGGTTTTAAAGTAGTTAGGAATTAAGAGTTTTGATATCTGATGGAGAAAAGAGTCCAAAGAAGGGCAAATACAGTATCAGAAAAGGATAGAGAATGCCACTAAGAGGGTGCTAAAGTAAGTGAAGAACAGAAGCGAGAAATGGAGCTATTAGGAGGCTAAAGACAGATGACAGTTGCTGAATTTTAAACAGCCCATGAAGATGAAAAGCCTGAAGACTTGTACAAGGGTTAATGATATGGATATAAAACCTGAAATTATGTTGTAGAAATCCTATTGCCAGAGTCTCTAAAACTGACCATGATGTTTCCATGAGAATACTGTTCGAAATGCACAAGAAGACTGAAAGAAAAAATTTGATTTCTTGCTAGATGTAGAGTAATATATGAGAAGTAGCAGCTGACAATTACACTGTGTGACAACTATAAACAACGCCATAGCAGTGATATGAAATCAGTGAAAGTCAGTGGGACAGTGTTGGGTCAGATTCAGGCCCCAAAAATACAGTGTAATTCCAAACCCCATTTCGAAATATTTTAGAAATATAAGAAATTCCAGCTTCATTGGACTGCGACTTACATAAAAAAATTTAATATGGAACATTTCTAAATTATTCCAAAAGTAAATGAAATGCTTTTTAAGTTAAAAACTAATTCAAGATATGATTCTAGTCACATGAGTCTGCAGAGTATGAGACTGGAATAAATTAGGTTGAATTAAAGAGAAATTTTTAAACGATCCAGATTCCTTGACATCCCAGAGATTTGTCTTGTTCCCAGCAGCCATTCCCACAGGCTGAGACTGCAAACCTGCTCTAAGATGTGCCTGGTAACTGCTTCTGAACTAATGAGAGATATACAACCCACTCTGCTTGTCTGCTTGCCAGTTACTGTTATCTAGGTTTGTCTAGCACAGGACAGTATTGCACAGTTAGACACTCTCTTTTCTCTAATAAATTTGGGGTAAAATCCAACTAACATAAAAACTGCTTCGGAATCTAAGCTTTATAGACCAAAAAAAAAAAAAAAAAAAAAAAATGCTGGTAGCATGAGCAATACTGCAGCAGGATGGATTGCTACTTTATATTATACTCACTAGCCAATACATCCTGTTGCACTTGCCAAGTTTTAGAATTAGGACATGTGTAAGAATACTACTTTTAAATTCTTGATCAAAAATCCAGATAGTTATGTGGTTATTCCAGAGTTATAAGCTCATCCAGAGTAAGGTCTGGTTTTTTTCCCCTTTCCTCTCTTTCTGTCTGTGTCTCTCTCTGTCTATCTCTCTCCCCCACTGATTTCTTGTACTGTTTCCTGGGAACCCAGAATTTTCATTCCCAAATTTCTGTATCCCACTTTAATGCTAAGCTCAGAGGCTCAGCAAGTCTTGATTGTTTCTATAGTCATTGGAGTTGGAAAAATGGCTGACTACTAATATCTGTTACCTGAACTGTCCTGTTGCTTCATCACCTCAGTTATTTCCCTGAAATCAGTATTGTGAATGCTGTCCACTGGTCCCTCTTTCAAATCTGCTGTGTTCTGCTTCCATTGTCATTAGCAGAAGTAGCAAGGCTTCCATCAGTTAAACCTGAGGTAGTCTGGAGCAGAACACTTCAGAACACCAGAATGGTGTTCCTTTTGACATATATTGTAGGGCCCATCCTACTCCGGCCCTGGGATGGTGTCAGCGAAGTGGCTAAGTAATAAAGGAATGACTAAAGGGCTAGAAAGTGAAAGCTTTAATATAAGGAGAAGTAAAAGGAGGCACACAACGGCACAACAAAACATAAACCAAAATGCCTGCTAACAGCTACCTCTAAGGAATAAAATCCTTGCTCTCTAGAAGTCCAATGTTCACAGGTCTACATAGCTCCTTTAGAAGACCCCAAAATGGGGTTGAGCGCACACTTATATAGACTATGAGGGAATGTTCTAGAAAGCTTGCAGCCAATCACAGACCTTTGTATAGTCTCTAGTTGCATGGTGACTCCCAGTCGTTCCCATAATCCTTTTCTTCTCCTTTACTTCTCTCTGTAGCTTAACTGGATGTTATCTGTCTAGGTTTCTCAATGTCCGGGGTCCAATGTTGTTACCTGCTGTGTGGCCAATTCACAGCCTGTCCCTTCCAGGTGGACTGGTACATCTCCCCCATTTTGTTTTTTTTTTTCTTTTTTAATGAAAAGATCTCAAGGTCTTCTATACAACAAGGTATTTGGCAAACAACTTAAAATTAGCAAGACTAGCATTGATAACAAAAGCAAAGGTGTGTATAATTATTATTGAGCAAATAAAACCTCTAACAGGGAACTTAACAGACACAACCATTATCATGACCTATATTACCAATTCTATTCTAATCAATAAAAACAGATACTTTAGCAAACTTTTAACCTTTAAACTATTTATCTAACAATGTACAGTATTTGTAAAAATAATAATGAAAATCAAAAACAAGCAAACCAACATCATGATGATGAAGCAATGGTTAGCAACAGAAGAGATTTTTTTCCTTAATTATTTGGAAAATATTAGTGTTATATTCTTTATTCATGGAAACACAGTAAGTGGAAGTAGAAACCAAAATTTTGAATTTTTCGAATTTTACTAAATCTTTTGCAATGGATAGCTTAATTCTCCTCAATTTTCCTTTATTCTCCTTTATTTCGCCTTCCTGTTTTTCTTAAAAAATGTTTGTGGGATTTATGTATTTATAGAATGAAAATGAATAGTGTAATTATTTTAAGCAAAATTATCAATTATAATAATTATGACAATTATGCGGACTCAGGTACGAAACATAGTAGTGTATAAAATAAATTGCTTATTTAATTTTGCTTATATCTTTATGTTAAAGACATGGAAAGCTGCACAGATTTCTATGTTCTCCTTGCACAGGGGCTATGCTAATCTTCTCTGCATCACTCGAATTTCAGCATACTTGCTGTTAAGTGACAATTGCTACATTTAAGTTTTAACTTAAGGTATAAGCAATATTATTTCTAATGCTTAAGATTTAGGACAAAGCAATAATATAATCTCTGTATTTAGTAACACTGAAATTAAAAACAAGGAAATTATGCCAGGATAATAAATATGAAAACACAAAAGACAAACTATTTGTACTTTAAATTTAAAACATGGTAATTATGTTAAATACTATTTTGCATTAAAATAACTTAAGGTCTTGAGCAGAAGATAACAATTTTAACAATTCTTGTTGGATTACTAAAAAAGCAAGTTACTTTATTAAAATAAATTAAGAAGACAAAATTTTTTGTAACTACTGCTGATTTGTAAACCGTTGGTGTTTTGGAGTTAGAATGAAGTGTGGCAATTAGTAAATAGGCTTAAATAATAATAATATGGTTTTGGAAAGTGATTAAAAAAAAAATTTAAGTAGTGTGTATAATTAATTAAAATTGTCTGTCACGGTGGGCAAGGGTGGTATAGTTCCACAACGTTCCTAGGGAAGTGTCTTTGAAGGACACCCCTAGGTGCACAGGCATGTCTGCCTTCACCTGAGTGATTTCAGCTCTCTTGTGAGTGCCACTGTGGGCAATGTGGAAGGAAGGGACAGGAGTCTTCGTATGGGGTTCCACGGAGATCTTTATTCTTCTCTCATGAAGGCGTCCAGGGATGAAGGACTGCCAACTGAGTCTGAGGGAGCTGGGGTTATATAGGAAAGGCAGAGGACAGGGCAGAGCAACAGGGCCAATCATCCGACCATTCAGGGGTGGAACAAAGGGAAAGGGCCAATGGGGTACAAGGCATCTGCATACAACTGAGACACATTGTGAGAGAGATCTTTCTCTCATCATTAAGGAAAGTGGAGATTGCTTAAGGGTTCTATCTCCTGGGGAGAGTTATGAGCTTTTAAAAAGGCTTAAGGTCTTTCCTTCCAGGAGAGTGCCACAGTTTGACTGGGCCTTCTGCCTCCACAACTCCCCTTTCTTTGTTTATTAAAAAGTGTCTTCCTAAAGACTTTTGCAAACAGTGAACTAAACAGGGAAACATAAGTAAAACAATAAAAATTATAAATAAAATTAATAAAATGTCCTTGATGAAAGAAGAAGCCTATCCCTTTAGTCTCCATCCTTCAAAGAGTCCTAACCAATCCTTGGTCTTTTGTACTTTCATGTCCTTTCCTTGATCTTTGAGAAGCTGGATGCTCTTGTGGATGCATTCACTGTTGGAGGTTAAGACAGCACAGTCCCTTAAATTCCTGGCAGCCATGACCGTGGACAAGGAGTAGGAAGTCAATTGCTGCTTCATTCTGGTGTTGCATGCCTGGTGATTTCTTCGTGTTCCAGCAGGACACTGAGGGCTTCAGATGTTGCATTGGCCTGCTTACCAAGCCAGCACCCCAGATGAGTAAGCTCACTGAGGGTCTTTGCAGCAGCTACCTAAAGTAAAAATAGGGAAACCTATACCCTCTTTCCTTTATTCCAGTTTCTAATTTCAGAGTCACCATTTTCATCAAATGCAACGTAAGATCTCTTTTGGTGGGCCAGGGCCAGTTGGGTTTTTCTCTTCCAATCTTGAATTAGTGTAAAGTTTGGGGTGAGGGTGGTAAGCTGGCCAAGGGTGCAAGGATCTCATTAGAGATAGGAAGGGATCCCAGCCCACGCCCTATCTCCACAGGTAACAAACACTCTCCAGGGGAGTACTCTCGGAATTGAAAATGGACAAAGATAGTGTAGAACTGGTGTAATTGCACCAAGTAGTGGAATAGATTTTTTGGGTTGGGCTCATTTTTTTCTGGTGGAGAGACAGAATGTATTCAGATTTTGGAAGAGGATGATGTGGTCGCCTGTAATAGAAATGAATGCAAAAGGTGGCCTCGGAGGACCCCAATAGATCCAATCCTTGGGGTTCCTCTGGTGCATGTGGCAGAATCCTTGTCCACTCATCCCAGGTATCCACCAGGTTGGGTTCCTTACTTGTGAAAAGAATAGTCTTTTGCCCTTAATGGAATCCCCACCAGGCACAGGTCGCCCATGGCCAGGCATAAACTGTCCTGTTGAAGTGTTTTTGCCAGGGTTACCCAAACGTTCTGTCTGGGTTTAGGGACAATCCATCCAAGTGTCATCGGTAGGACAAAGAGCATCTAGGCTACTGCGAGGACAGCATTGGAGTAAATTCTTTTCATTTTGGATGGGAATGGGTATTCTGTTGGGGATATAGACAGAAAATATTAGTTCTTCAGGGTAAGGGGAGGGATTTTTTTTTTCTTTTTCCCATGCCTTTTTGATTCCCTTTCTCACCTCCTTCTTTCTTAAAATAAAAATACAAAAGACAGAGGTGGTGAGTGGTAGGGTGTATAGGAAATCAGGAAAAAAGGAGGAAAAGGAGTGGCACGGGAAGGTAAGTATAACAAGGGTAAGTATAAGGGTAAATGGGGCATAACTGGGGGGGAAAAGCAGAGGCTAGGATGTGTCTAGCCTGAGGCATGTTTTCCTTGTTCCGAGGAGGAGTTTGTTTCTGAGTTGAGTGTTCACTGAGATCTGGTGACGCGACGTTCTGATCTTGTTAGGAGCTGTGTTCAGTGGCGTCTTCATCTCCAGGCAGCTGTTCTTTGGTCTTGCAGTTCTGTATTATTTACCTCAGAAGAACTTTTGTTAGCTTTGTTGAGGGCAGTGTTTGTTGGCTCTAAATGGTTTAATGTATTTCCTTGGGAGCCATCTTGGGCCAGATGGAGATGACACACAAATAATAAATGGGAAATGCCCTGCTGTTTGTTGGGTCTCAGGGTCCTTGATCAGTACTGGCAGCTTCTCATCGGGCTTAGCTCAGACCAAATTTGAGAAGTGCTGGAGTACAGGGGTGGTCGGCTCGGAGAAAGAACAATTTAGGAAGTTTATTACATACAGAGCCTTACAGAGTCTCTCAATGAGAGACATGGTCTCTGTCCCTCCCCGCTGCTGATTAAGGATCTGTTTGATGGTACCGTGGGTTTTCTCCACAACTGACTGCCCTATGGGATTGTGAGGAATGCCTGTAGTGTGTTTGACTGCCCACTGGTTGAAGAAGTCCTTTAATTTGTGGGAGGTATAAGTGGGCCCGTTTTTATTTCCTCAGGGGCTCCCAGGGTGGCAAACGTGAGGAGAAGATGCTTGATGGTATGAGCAGCATCTTCTCCTGCGTGGGTCGAGGCAAACACTGCACCTGAAAATATATCCACTGATATGTGTATGTATTTTATTACTTCAAAAGATGGGAAGTGAGTGACATCAGTCTGCCAGATTTGGCAGCTGTTTAAACCTTATGGATGGCCTCTGATACGATTGACAATTTTGGCAGGTGGCCACAATGGCTCTGGCTTGATCTCTCTCAATAGGTGGAACATGAGCATGAGGGCTGGGACGTTTTGATGGAAGAAAGCATGGGACATCTTCACCCAGGCAATGATGTCCAGCATGTTTGCTGACTCAGACATCATGACAAGTGCATCCACTCTCCTGTTCCCTTCTGCAATGGCACCTGGGAGGTCAGTGTATGACCTCAAATGCATTATGTGAAATGGATGCTTCCTGTGGGAGATAAGGTGAATTAATTTAGAAAGCATCTTATACAAATTTGGATTAAAGACCTCTTTTAAAAGTGAATGTTCTGCCCTCATAGCTACCCCTGAAACGTCTACTGAATCAGTGACCACATTTATAGGTTCTTGAAATCTCTCAAAAGTCCTGACAACGGCCGCTAGTTCTGTAAGTTGTGGTGATCTTTCCACTGCTTGGACATCAGCCTCCCACTTCTGTGTCCTGGGATATTTCCAAGGCATTACTGACTTGTGGGATGACCTTGAGCTGTCGGGATTGTTCTGTTTAAAAAAGCTGAGCAGTTGTTAGTTGCTATAAAGTTGTTTATTCTAAAGGTGTATCAGTCTCAAAAGGCAAAAAGTCCCAAGCATTAAAGTCCATGCTAAAAGCTTTCAGCAGAGTCCCAAATAGAAGTAAAGTCCCAATTAGAAGTAGATGCAGCTCTCTGGTGCAAGGCCCTGAGAAGGGCAAAGTTGAAGCCTAGTACAGAGTCTTGAGCAGAGACAGAGGCTGTGGGCAGGTACAGAGTCTTGAGAAGCAGATGCTCCCTGGTCTTTTCTTCTTTTGTTCTTTAATGCCAGCCAGGGGTTTTGTACACAGAAGCACAAATGGGACAGGACTGCTGTGAAACGCGTCTCGAGCTACTTTATTTTTATTTTTTCCTCCCAGGCATCAGTCTCATTGCAAGGTTGGCACGGCGGGAAGATGCCAGCAGCTCACATCCTCAGCACCAGCCAGAGAACGTGATGCTACAATGCATTTTGAAAGTTTTTTGACCAATCACAAAAGCAAAAACATATTGACAGTAGTTCCATCCAACCACTCTAAGTACACGTACCTTTGGTTAAAGCAATGCTTGCTTATTTTGAATACAATACCTACTTGTAAGCCTTAAAATACAATGCACAGAGCTCCATTATTAAGCTTAGACCTTCCTAATATCTTGCTAGATATACTTTTCTGCAGCTTAGAGAGTTATTCTAGTCAAGCGTTAATACACACACCATTGTTCTATTTGTCCTTCCTTTCTACATTTCATATAACTTTTTTGCTGACATGCCTTATGCTTTCTGCTTAGCTCTAATTGCAGTTTGCTGTCTCTGAGGCCTGCTTTTTTGCAGCTTTCCCAAAACCCTCTGATTTTAAGGATTCCCACAATTCTTTTCTTCTTTTTCTTCTTCTTCATGTGGTGGTAGTGATGATGACAATGGTGGAAGAAGAGAGAGTGAGAGAGAGCTCTCACTCCAATACACGGATCTTATTTAGAAATTACCCAATGAGCTTAAAACATGAATCTGAAGCATTTTTTCTAAAACTGTTGTATTGCGTTATTTTATTGTTATTAGATGGTTTGTTCTATTGTTTGTACCCCCCCCCCAATTATAATTCAGTTGCCCTAATTCCTGCCTTCCCTTGATCAATGAACCCAAGTCCCAACCCACCTTTCTGAACCTTCCCTGTCCCTCACTCTAGTCCCTGCCCCGGAGATTGTCAATCCCTCCTAGCCCCTCCTATCCTTCTAGTATCTTCTGTATCAGTCATCCCCTTCTTACCATATGATTTGATGTTACATGTATTTCCCTGCCTATGTTTCCCCCTATTTGTTGTATGTATAATCAGCCCTGCCTTATGTTACACCCCCAAACTGTAGCGATTGGTTGCTGTATTGTACCCTCCCTTGGGGGAGGGCCCCTATTTAAGTTGCTGCACGCCTGTGTTCCCTGCCTTCTGTGGTTCCCTTCCCCCGATCCCAATTGTCTTCCCTCCCTCAATAAATCCTGCTTCCCCGGAACCTCAGAAGGACTCTCTCAATCCTTTGCTCCTCCCCGGACGCGTGTACGGCCGTTAGGGTTCAGAGCCCTACCCACATTCCGGGTTCCCCTGAATCCTGGAAGTGGGCCACTCTCGGCGCTGGTCTTGCCCTTCAGGAGCTAGCTGGGCGAGTTGGTGCAGGGTGGAGAAGGCGGGCCGGGTCATAAAACTATTAGAATTCTAATTTTTTAATACAAAAGTTTACATATAATCTGCGCATATAGCCTATCTGTTCTATTTGAAAAATGTAAGCAATATTCTTACTATATTTTTATTATGTCTAAAACTATGTTTTTGAGCTCTCTCTGAGACTTGTTTTTGAAGCTTGCTTTTGAGCTGTCACTAAAACTTGTTTTTCACATTAAATTCTAACACTTTTACTTCTTATGGCAATTGAAACATACTCTTACTTGCTTAAACTTACTTACTCACTTACTTACTTAGTTACTTAAAACTTAAGCTAATACCTCTATTTCATGTATGAGTGGCTTAATATACATTCATCCATCCAAAGGTTTTAATTCAAACCCTGCATTTTGATCTCTCTCTCAGAAACTCAGAGGCTTCTGTTTTTCAGACTCCTATACTGAGCCATCAGTAAAGATGGTCAGAGCTTTAAGAGGTGTTTTGCTTTGAATAATTTTGGGGACCAGATTGAAATTTGAAGTAAATGATTTATGGCTTGAGTAGTGGATTGAAATTTGGCCTGAATAGCTATGAGGACAAACTGAAGAATCTCATTGGGTTGGAGAAATACTCCAAATCTCCAATTGTTGTCAGTGGTAAGTAAATACATGTGAGCTCACACTCCACAAGAGAGCGGAGGCAAACTCTGGCTTTTCTTATTAGTTCCAATATTAATTCTTGAGAGGTGGTGATAGTCTTATTTGGTTGGTGGTCGGGGAACACTCATTCAAGGATGATGAGGGAGTCCTTCAAGTGGATGTCCCATTGAAAGATAAAGCTATGCAACTGAGGGGCCTTACCTAAAATGGCCATGTTGAAGGGCAGGCTGGGTTCATAGTGGTGGGCTTGCCGCAAGGACAGGGCTTCCTGGACCTTGGCAATGGCTTCCCAGGCTTCAGGTGTGAGGATGTGCAGTGAGTCCAGGTCCCCGCTGCCATGGAGGAGGTTGAAGAGTGGCATGAGGTCCTCCATCATTATCCCCAGCAGGAGACATACCCAATTAACAGTTCTACAGTTTTGGTGGAGATCTTGCAGGGTCCTTGGGTCATCCGGGATGCTCAGTTGCTGGGGCACAACTGTCCGCTTACAGATCCGAAATCTGAGGTAGGTCCAAAGGCTGGTGTGCTGGATTTTGTCCTCTTGGATTTCGAAACCTGCCTCTTCAATGGCTTTAACTGTTTTATTCAATGTCATGTCCAGGTAAGTGTCATTTGGAGCACAGACTAAGATATCATCCATATAATGGAGGATGATTGCCTCAGGGAACAGGCTCCTGATTAGTGATAAAATCTGGGCAACGTACCACTGGCATATGGTTGGGAAGTTTTTCATGCCCTGTGGAAGGACCAGCCAGTGGTATCATTTTAGAAGGGCCTGTCTGTTAGGAATCTGGGGGCGTCCTGTGGATGGAGAATGGATGACCCCAGTCTCAGGTTAGCATGGATGGTGGAGGCAGGCCAGGCTACAGGGAACCCATGTCCTCAATGACTTTATTAATTTTTCTAAGGTCGTGGAGGAGTCTCCACCTGTCCTTGCCTGCTTTTTTTTCAAAACAAAGACAGGGGAGTTTCAAGGGCTGTTAGTCTCAACAATGTGGCCCTTGGAAAGTTGCTCCCCTACGAGGGCTTCTAAAGTGCGTGATTTTTGGTTGGAAAGGGGACAATGTTTTACTCACACCGGATCGTCTTGTTGAGGGATGGTGGGTGGTGCATGCTCTACAGTGGACCTAATTAAAAATCCCTGCTGGGAATACTACTAGAAGCCCCACACTGGGACAAAAGGTCCCTGCTCCACAAGGTGATAGAGGCCCTCACCACTTATGGCTGGATGGTTGCCATTTTGCCCTTGGGACCTTCCACAGCTATGTTCCGTTTACTTCTCAAGGAGACTGTAACTCCTCCAATCCCAGAAATCATGCCCACAACAGGCTGCAGTTCCCAATTTGAAGGACACTCAGAGCGGGCAATGATGGTGACATCTGCTCCATCATACTTGGGAGATGGATCTTTTCCCCTTACAGAATGGGCCACATTCTACAATAGGTTTATTTCAGCCTGCAGTTTTTACCCACATGATTGTGGGGTTGAGGGGAGCCTGTTCTGGATAGTCTCAAGGCAGTGAAATGGCCTGTGCAATTGGTGTCTGCTGGGATAAATAAAAGGGTGGATCCATACAGCTGAGGGAGATGAAGATTTCATCCCCAGAATATACAGTTTGGACTTCAGGAATCACTTGAATTTGGTCTGGTCCATTAATTTTGTCCCCAGTAATTAAAATATCTCAGGGATCGTTATGTGGTCCATACTTTCCAGTTGGTATATGATGGTCGCACCCATCCATGAAGTGAAAAGATAATTTGCTTACCAGCAGGTGCCAGAGTCCCACCTGAACCAGCTCCATATGCTGGATCTGGCTGATTTGTGCTGGAATCTGTAGAGCTGTTGAAGCTGGCATCTGGTCCTCCTTCTACTCTGCAATGGTGGGCAGAGTGGGGCAAAATGGCTTCTGATTTTGTGTTGAAGTGTGGAGCCATTCTGCACTACACTGGGAGATTCCCAGGCACTGCTGGTAAGGAAATCTTTGTTGGAGCCATGGATGGTTCTTGCAATGGTCATTGGGCAGTGTTAACCACGGAAAGTCTTTAAAGAAATGTCCATTCTCCCCATGATTGAAACATTTTTGATAATCTCTTACAGCTACCTCCGCAAAGGCTCCTGAAACCCCATTGGTGATTCCCTTAGCTACTGCCTGCACTATGGTGTTTTCAGTAATTGAACGTTTTGGGCAGGCCTCCACCATCAGTTTTGAGTCAAGGGGTAGGGACCTCAAGATTGCCTTGCATTGATTATTTGCATTTGATGTGGAGATTTTTGTTAACACTTCTCACCTAGCTTCAGAGCTTTCTATTTGTCTTTCCAGGGCAATCTTTAATTGATCTACACATTTAATACATGACTCATCCACCCCTTGCTTGATGTTAATGAAGCTTTGAGTAGGGATGGAATTGTCAGGGGTGAGGAGCAGGGTGGTTTTGGCTGTGGTGGCTCTGTCATTTAAGGTCTCAGGGAGATGTTGCATTTGATCAGTGGGTTTTTGGAAGTCACCTTTCCCCGCCATTTGTTATACTGTTAGGTTTTACTTGTTTGAGTCCCTTGAACAAGTATCAGCCAATGTATTAAGATGTTTTTTCCATCGCCTTTCCCACAGCATATATTCAGCTGGGGATAGGAGGCAACTAATTAGGTTTTTGATGTCATATACCACCTGAGTGCGATGGAGGACATGGGAAAAGGAGGAGGAGAGGCAGGGAAGTGGCCATTTTATGGTGAAAGGGAGGGAAAACTTGGACAAGGAGGAGACAAATGATGGAGCTGGACACATTGCCAGCACCATTTTGTAGGGCAAAACCAGAGGGACAAGGAACTGGGTACGAGGGCATGGAAAGGAGGTTCAGGGGAAAGTCCAGAGCAGCATGGCCAGTGCCATCCTGGTGAGGGGAGAGAGGAGATTGGGAGGCATCAGGGAGTCAGTAGCAGTCCTATGCATGTTGGCAACAGCCGCCTGTCGACTGCTCCTCAGGTGGGGAAGAGGGTTTGCGAGCATGGGGAGAGGGAGAAGGGGAAGGGAATTTCAAGTGGGGGACCAAAACTTCTCCCAAATTTTTCCCTGATAACCAACTTAATAATACTATGAAATAAAGGAAAAAGCTTCTCAATGGAAAGATCTCCACTCGCTTGAACTATATATATAACTTCTTCCTCACAAAATCCCACAAAAAAAGAATTCGAATGAAAAGAATCTGGACTGGTATTCATAAAAGAATTAAAAAACAATGAATAAAACGTTTTAATTCGCCTTTAGGAAACTTAAAATTTCCTGCAAGAAAGGTACACACAACTTGGTAATATAAGTCCCTTCGAGGAGGCCTAAGCCTTGGGCAGCTTAATTTGTTGCCCATCCTTGATATTTTTCCCACACATAGCAGTAAAACATGAAATGAAAAGGCCCTAATTCAACACAACTTGCAATTTTTTTTTGGGCAAGGGAAGCTCAGTGGGCCAACAAAATTCTGCTGGGCAGTTGGTCAGCCCATCAAACAGACCTCAGCAAGTCTTTCTCCTCTCAGGTGGTCTTTGGAGGGTCCCAGTCACCCCTTGGATAGCCCTTGCTAAAATGCAAGGGGTTCTCCTTGGGGAAGTGGCTGCGCCAAAAGCAACTTAGGTCCTGTAGCTAGAAAGCTGCAGGAGATCCTTTCCCAGGGATCTACTGGCAGCGGTCCCTGTTTGGGCACCACTTATTGAAGCGGGCAAGGGTGGTAGTGTGCCACGACCTTCCTAGGGAAGCGTCTTTGAAGGACACCCCTAGGTGCACAGGCATGTCTGCCTTCACCTGAGTGATTTCAGCTCTCTTGTGAGTGCCACTGTGGGCAATGTGGAAGGAAGGGACAGGAGTCTTCGTATGGGGTTCCACGGAGATCTTTATTCTTCTCTCATGAAGGCGTCCAGGGATGAAGGACTGCCAACTGAGTCTGAGGGAGCTGGGGTTATATAGGAAAGGCAGAGGACAGGGCAGAGCAACAGGGCCAATCATCCGACCATTCAGGGGTGGAACAAAGGGAAAGGGCCAATGGGGTACAAGGCATCTGCATACAACTGAGACACATTGTGAGAGAGATCTTTCTCTCATCATTAAGGAAAGTGGAGATTGCTTAAGGGTTCTATCTCCTGGGGAGAGTTATGAGCTTTTAAAAAGGCTTAAGGTCTTTCCTTCCAGGGGAGGGCCACAGCCTCAATCTAGCCTTCTGCCTTCACAATCGGCTTATTCAATTAAATTGAAAAGATAAATAAAATCATTAAATTGAATTAAGAAGACAAGCAAGAATTTCATCACTAAAACAGAAATGTCAAATAAAATATAATATTTAGAGGGAATTAAATACATAATCTTTGTATAAGGAAATTGTATAAAAATGTGTTGAAGTAATTGCTTTACAAACATTTGAAATAATTGATTAAATAATTGTAAGGTTTGATGATTCTATGGGATAAACTTAACTAGTTTAGAGTATATTAAGTAAATTTATGAACTTAAATTGTAAAAAGATAAATAAGAACCAGGACCACTTTGCCAAATTGTTACCAAAGGTATACTAAGTGATAATTAAGAAAAAATGGAAGGTATAATTGTTGCACTTAGTGTAATCAAATAGAAATAAAGAAATTATATTAAAATATATCATTGTAATGCATGAAATAAACTATTATACTTCCTAGATTAAAAGCTAGATATATACTTAAATTAAAAATTAAACACTACAAATAAAATACTAGTAGTGAATTTATACAGCTTAATTAAACCATTTAAAGATTAAAAAATGAAGACATTTCCTCTACCTGATACCTATAATAAAATTTTCTGGTTATTAAGTTAATCTAAAAATCAAATAACTTTATTGAGACAATGAAGCTGAGGTTGCTGATGCCAGAGTGTTATTTGCCACTGTCAGTAAATGGTAAGGGCTGTAAAGATATAGTTGCCAGTAAGTGTTGTCTGGTGATAGCTGAATAACCTCAGGTGGTAAATATTTTGAAGCTGTTAGACAGAATGATGATGTTGTTTTATTAATTTTCTTGTTTGGGTGGTGTTGTCGGCACCTGGATCTCGGCCTTGGCTTTTTAACAGTCCATGTGGGTGCTGCCATTTTGTAGGATGGTGTTCCTGTCACTGAAGTTCCAGTTCCTCTGGAAAAGGTGTGGCCTGAGATGAAAGGCTGAGAGGAAAGGATGGAATTGTGGGAGGGAACTCGAGGAAACAACTCAACAAAATGGCGGTCAACTGATGATGCAGTCACAAGATGGCATTTGGAGCAACAAGAGGGACGATGGAGCATGGGTTAGGGATGAGTCCAGGATTGTATGGCCAGTACCTTCCTCACAAGGGGATAGAAGAGGAGGGGAGATAGCAGACAGCAGGTGGCTCACCTGTGTCCCTTGGCAGGATCCATCTCCCATGCTGTCCTCAGTGTCAGTGGGTTCAGGGACGTGGGGAGGAGATAGAGAAGTAGTCCTAGGTCAAGGAGCGGTAGCAGGATTAGCGTTTCAGCAGTCTTCTCCGATTTTCAGGGTTTCCCAGATGACATAAAAGTGGGGAGCATTCAGGGTATTGTGCAATCTCCTTTTATTACTAAGTCTCAGAGCTTCACTCTCACTAGGTCCTGAAAATCCATTGTAAAGATGTTAGTTGTGGTGTCAGGAAAGTTCTTAAAGACCCACTTTAAGATGACTTTAAGTTCCTTTCTCCCAACCTCCTTCCTGTGGGCTGCCAGGGCCAACTTAAGATGTCTATAAGCGTCTACAGTGGACATCTGGGAGCCCATCTTAGAGGACAGGATGGGATGGGATATGCCCTCCCGCTAGCAAATAATAAAAGAAGGGTGAAACTTAAAGTCCAAAACTCACTGGTTAGTGGGGAGCGATGGGGCAGATGTCATCCTTTCCCTGTCTGCTCCTGCAGGACTTCCTGTCCACAAGGACCTTGGATCATGGGGCTACTATGGGGTGCCTCCTCAGTTGCTTCAGGCCACCTTCCTCTGGACACCTGAGCCACCAAAAGTTAAAAATTCCACACTCTTCTCCAAGGGAAAGGAATGGCCTTGTCAGCTAGAGGAATTGGCCTACAGATCCCCTGAATATCAAGAGTCCCTGTTCGGGCACCACTTGTCGGGGCCTGGCCTGCCCTGACACCGGGATGGTGTCCGCCAAGTGGCTAAATAGGTAATAAAGGGACAGGAACAACTAAAGGGCTAGAAACTGAAAGCTTTAATATAAGGAGAAATGAAAGGAGGCACACAAGGGCACAACATAAAACATAAACCAAAATGCCTGCTCACAGCTACCTCTAACAAAGTCCTTGCTCCTTCGAAGTTCGATGTTTGCAGGTCTGTGCAGCTCCTTTAGAAGACCCCAAAATGGGGTTGAGCACACACTTATATACACTATGAGGGAATGTTCTAGAAAGCTTCCAGACAATCGCAGGCTGTTGTATAGTCTCTAGTTGAGTGGTCACTCCCAGTCCTTCCCATAATCCTTTTGTTCTCCTTTACTTCTCATCATAGCTTAGCTGGATGTTATCTATCTAGGTTTCTCAATGTCCAGGGTCCAATTTTGTTACTTTGTGTGTGGCTAGTTCACAGCATGTCCCTTCCAGGATGGACTGCTACAGTTTATGGCTGGAAGATTATGTCAGCTCCTTTGTCACTTTAGAGCCTTTCATTTATGTATAATTTAATATTGCATATAGCTGTAAAAGTAAGTCATTATGAGCAAAATATTGGCACTCTGTGGCCCAAAATTCCTTATGCAGTAATATTTTCAACATTTTAAATTGTTTCTGAGTGATTAATAAGGATAATTACTGTAATGAACATGCTTAGTCTGTGAATTCACAAAATCACAGAATAAGCTGAGTTGCCTCAGTAGATGCTATTAATAATGCACTCCTTCACCATATTTATACCTTTGAATAATTCTTAGTATTCTTTTTTTCTTCTGCTCCTAATAGTCCTTTCTGTATTATAGACTAGCAAAAAATATACAAATAAACAAAGAAACAAAAACCCACAACTTCAGGACAACAAAGTTCAGCTGCTGACATGCTACAACACCTGAAGCTTTAAACCAGTTGTTGCACAGATAAGACCAGGTGTCTTAGGTTGCAATACAGGATGTGACCAGAAGTATGTATTCTATTACCATCTGTTGAAAACAGGTGGGGCAGTCATCCTTATCTTTTCCACAGTCCATCCTTCTTCCAGGAAGATATTGTCTGTTAATGGGCCATTGAGTCCCACTGTATGACTGATAAAATTACATAATCCCATTGGGTCCACTGTATGACTGATAAAATGACATCATCCCACTGGGAGATGCTCCAGCCAGGGGGTGGAGCCAAGCTTTTCCTACCTAGATAAAAACTGAGATCTGGAACACTAAGACAGCCTTTTCCCACTGGATTCCAGAGGAAAAAAACGGACCTTTCCACGTCATCACTGGCCCTTCAGAGGAAAACTACACCCTTCTACAGGACCACCACTTCAACTGAACTAAATCTGTCACTCCAGGAGGACTGCAGCCACCATTTAATGGGACTGCTACCAACACCTTGACTGACAGGGTGTCAGGCTGTAGTCTGACTCTGTCAGTGGTTTTGGGTTAGTTCTCTGTAATACTGTATTTCTATTTTAATTTTCCTAGAAAAGAACTGTTATTCCTATTCACACACCTTTGCCTGAGACTCCCCTTAATTTCAAAATTATAATAATTTGGAGGGAGGGGGTTTACATTCTCCATTTTAAAAAGAGGCTCCTGCCTTTCTTGGCAGACACCTGTCTTTCAAACCAAGACACCAGGCAGGCTGGAAATGTCATTGAAATGTGTCCATTGTCAGTGTGATATAAAAAGATACAATGTGCACATTTTGCCAACGAAGTCCCAGTTTATTCCACAAAGAGCCCATTTCTATCAGTAATATTTTCCTCCATATAATACTTTAGCTTAGAGAAGAAATAAAGCTATTTTAATGAAAGAGATGGGGAAAAAGAGTGAGATAGACAAAAAGTGAAACACATTTTAAACACAAAATCCTTTCTTTGTCTTCCCAACATTCCTGTGTACTGTAATTGTCCTAAACTGTACTAGAGCAAGTATTTCCAGCAGTTCTCCTATGGAATCAGAAGTGTTAGGTAGGTAAGATGGGGTAGCTTCAGGAGAATAGAAAAACTTCCATTTCAAAGAAATGCAGAAGCTTTAGTACAGAACTTTTCAGGCTTTATCTCTGCTGGCAGCTGTGATACAGAAACACAGTGGGAATCTGACACATTGGCCAGAGCTGCACTGGCTCTGCCACTACTGCCTGCGCCAAGAGTGAGTCACACCCCGAGAGCAGGATGACCTGACGTCTGGCTAGAGCAATTACTCTACTGCCTTTTTGGCTGTCAGTCTGCGCTCTGAGGAGGCAAGGAGGAAGGAGTGGTCTTTTCCATAGGATAAAAGAGGATTTTATTACTCTGGGGAATTTGGGGGCAAAAGACAGAAAATGCAAGTGTGCAACAGCTGAAATATGGAGGAGTTTCAAGGGGAGGGTTCAAATCATCAGTAAATAAGAGAAATTCTGGGAGGGGGTAAAAGACAGGGCTCACAAAAGCGTCATCCAATGAAGGAGATATGGGGGGAAATTAGGTCACATGGACTAAGTGGACATCGAATTTTAGGGGATTACCAAAGGGGAATTCCAAGCAGGGGGTTGGCACAAGGTAGGATTGACAGGGAATTCAGGGTAGATTGATAAGGTGGGTGGGAGGGTGTAATTTGGACCAAACTATTAACTTGGGCAATAGCAGAACATACCATTAAGAAGAAAGACACTGAAACAGGAACCCATTATGAAATACCTTTACAAGTGGAACGCAAACTTCTGTGAACATAGGTTCAGTCCAGCATTTCTAATTCATTACGTGTTTACACACGGGACTTTCTACAAATAAGGAAGGTAACCTCCTTGTGTCATACCTGAGGGGAGCAAGGTGACCAGACTTGTTCACTTGGGGGTTTAGTGTCCAGACCTTCACTTGCATTCTTAAGTGTGATGCAGCTGACCATTCCATAGAGAGAAAGTCCTTGGACTGAGTCTTGTAACACCTTTCAGTATCTGGAGGCAAAACAAAGTCAGTAAGCAGTGAGTAAGATTTTAGAAGGGATAGTGCTTCTGTCACTGCTTCACTGAATGCAGAAGCATAATGGTGACTGATATTTTTTCTGCTATTCTGTAGTTCTGATAGCACTCCAGTCCCCACGGTGCAACGCTACTGACTTCAAGATGTAAAATTTTGCTCCATTTTTGAGTATTTATCTCCAAACTGGCAATGCAAAACTTACAGGATAATTTTCTTAGCTCATTAGATCCTCCATCCATCTGTAGCAATCCTTCCAAAAGAGATATATCTGCTTGTTCAGGATGTGTCTGTAGTTATTCCTTTCTTTCAAAATTTTGCATGAAAGCAGACACATATACAGGCACTTTTTCTTGTATATTAAGGCAATAATTCATTTCCTCTCGGCTAGATTTGATCAAGTAGGCTCAGAAAAAATATTTTTTCAATGTACTTCTGTTTAGAGAACTGTCTTATAATGACTTTTTTTACATTTCTTATGGAGTTATCTGAAGAAATGTTACATGATGTCTGAAAATCAGCTGTCAGGTCCTTGCTATTCAGGAACTTTTACTTTCTAGCAAATTCTTTGTTTCAGGGTCTCATTATTTTCAAGTTTAAGGAGTAGAGAAAATGAATTCTGAAAAAGCTGATATTCCATAACCTCCAAGGTTGTATTTGTAACTAATTCTGCTTTAGTGTTTTCTGCCTTCATCAACTGAACTAGTTAGTATTCTGTTCCCAAATAATTTTTTAATAGAAATTTGCATTTTACACATGTCTTTTCTAGACATGCACAGATGAAGCATTCAATCTAGGCTCCCACTATAATCAGTGGGGAGAAGAATATATCTTCATCAGTGACTTGTCTTATGTCTGTTGGATACTGGCTTAGAAGGCAATGGGTCACTCCCAAAAAGCTCTTCTCTCTTTCCAGTTGAGGACAATTGAAGTGGCAGCTGTGCTAGCTGTAGCTACCATGAAGTTTATTACAGGAAATTTTAAAAATGTTATGCATATAAAAATGCAATCTATACACATTCATAATGCATACAGTGGGAAAAATCTGCCAAATCCTTCTGTATTTGACTTTTAAATTTTCACCTTGGACATTCTCAGACATTACTCTAACAAAAATTGCATGTCCAAAGACATTTCTCCTCATATGGCGTTAAATCTAACTCTCTGCAAAATATTCTCCTTTGTTTGTATAACGTTACATCTGATGAGAGAATAACTTCACCTTTTTGATTCAGCCATAATTTTGCTGAATCTTAGTAGCCTATCCTGGATAAGGAATATATCCATTGTCTGTAGATTATGTGATTCTTTACTGAGCCTTAAGGATTTCTTATTTCCCTCTTAATGTGACTTGAAATAAACCAGATCATTTTAGATATAAGCATAACTGAGGATTTTGCTCTTTTATGGTTAATAGATAAATTTCAAGATCTGATTGAATACTGGATTTCAATTCCAGCAATTATGACAATAGACTAGTTTCCTTTATGCTTAAATTACAAAAATATTTCCTGCAAAATAAGCTTATTGATGTACTTAATTATCAGTTGAGTGAAAATATTTAAGTTGTAGGAAATCTCTACCATAATGCTTTATTAAAAGTTGATTAATTTAATGTGTTATTGTGAAATATTTGGGGTCTGTGTAAACAATAGTGTACAGCAGATTGCTTACAGAAAGTGCAGCTTTCCCCTCTCTTCAGGAATGAATTCCCCACTTGTGGAACGAGTTCCCCATATATAAGGGATGTAAGAACGTATATAAGGGATGCAGAACATATAAAAGGGGTGTGAAGAACCCTTTGTATTTTTTCTAGTGTTCCAATGAAATCTTTTGGCATTCTTAGACAAGAGTTTAAAATATTTCCGTTTCATTTAAAGCTGTTAGGATATTTGCATAAATTTATTAATTGCATTCTCTTCTTTTGAGACTCTACTAAAAAACTGGCCATACCACAGGATGGAAAGAGCTGACTCACTGCTCTAATTATAAATCTAAAGACTAATTAACCTTCCATGACTAAATTAAATTTCAAAATAAAGAAGAACAGACAGAAGCCTTTAAACAAAATTTTAAAGCCCACTAGAATACAAAGTACAAAATATGTTCTGGAGGTTGTTTTTGAATATGATATTCATGAAGTCGTACTGTATTTGAAAATGGTACATGCAACACTAGCTTGGGAGACAAGCATTCACACAGCTGGGGCAAACACTGTCACGACTGAAATGTACTGCAAGGAGCTCTCTGAATTTGCAACAAAGCACTTTGCTGCAACATTGTTTCAGATCAAGATCTGTTTGTTTATTATTTAAAATCAAAATGGATTGATTCTATTTTTACTTTTTGGATGGGAAAACCCACAGAACATCAGATTCCTGGCAACATCTTTCCCTCAGTTAAACAAAACTGCCTTGTATAAGTGGCAACATATTTGTGGACTGGGCAATAAAATTCCATTTCCCTCACTAGAGCTGAATCATCTTCACAAGTCCAAAGAGCAATAAAATTTTCCATCTGTCAAAAAAAGCAAATAGACCTGATTCTGAGTGGATAAATACCCTCAACCTCTCCACGAACTCTACTATAGGCTCCACCAGGCCTTGCCTAATGGTCGTGTAATTCAGCCTGGGTTCTTTGCCAGGCATCATCATGAACACCTTCTGGGCAGCAGCTTGTAGCTTTAAAATGACAGGCTTTGGTATTTTTTCCACCTGCACCTCTGCCTGCGACCATTCTCCTTCACCACACAAATGTTGTAAACTTATAGTATTGCTATCAGCGTCAATGGCACACTTGAGAATCTGCAAGAGCTCAGGAAGGAGCTCCCTAGGCAACCTCTTCCATGTCTCCTCCCACAATTCATATTCAGCTGGAAGGAGAAGGCATGTGAACAAATCCTTGAGGTCACTAGGGACTAACACGTTCAAGGAAAAGGTAGCGTGTAGAAGGCCTTTAAAATACTCACTACCTCTCCCGAACTCTTTCTGTGCCTTGCAGATTTCCATTTTATTGGAATATTCGAAAGGCTGCCAATGAGGAATACCCCTTTGTCTTGTATATTGAACTGGTGCGGCTGTAAGGGTGGCCCCCGGTTCCGGGTTCCAGCTCCCTGGCCTGTCACATCCGGCTTCCAACCCGTGGGAACCGGAAGGAGGGGCGTGAGAATCAGAAGTCGGAAGCAGGTAGGCGGGACCGCTAACTGAGGAGATATGGTCAATGAAATGACTTTGTTCATGATGGGCGGAGCCATCAGTAGGTGGAGACAATACTTTTGAGGGTGGAGCTTGGCAACTGACATTCTGGGAAAAGGAGGGGCAAGGGGCAGGACAACACGAGGAGGAGGGGAACAGGAAGGGGTTGGGAAAAGGGGTACAGGGCGGAGCTATAGGGGAAGGAAGGGTCAACACAAAAGGGATTATGGGGAGAAGAAATGGGAGGAGCACAAGGGTTCAGCCACGCCATGTGGCCGACGCCATCTTGTGCTCCAGGGACACAGGCGCCATTTTGTGGTTCTTGGGATGAGGACTGAAACCTTACAGATTTCGGGGTGGCTGGGGTGGATTCCGGGGTTACAGCTGGGGAAATCTTAGGGGTAGACTTTCGGGATTTATAACTTTTTAATGTGGATCTGGGGGTCAAAACTGGGGTTGAAACCGGGGAAGACAAACAATGGGAAGAGGGAACAGGGGAAGGGTCCCTGACGGTAGGCGCCTGACTGCCCTGACTGCCACGGCTAGGGTATCAAGGAGACCTGGCAGGGCCAGGCGAGCAGTGGCTGGTTTCCTCAGCCAGGCTTGCCTGTGAATGTTGCCAGGCTGCCCCACACAGGTCTCCCAATTTAGGGGAAGAGGGATAGGATTGAGGGGCAGGAGAGGTAGGGGAAACTGGGGAGGCTCTGCGCTACTTGCCTCTTCCTCCCTCCCTTTCTTTAAGGACCGTTCTTATGTCCAGAAAAAGGCTGAAAAACTTATCAACAGAAGTGTTGCCCTGGGCCCGCACAGCTGTTAGCTTTTGCCCAACTGCATCCCAAAACCTGACCGACTCCATCTGCTGGGGCGACACTCCTGGGAAGTGGAAGCCAAGCCAGCGCACTAATCTTTTTAAGACTCCCTTAAAAAACGTTTTTTCCCCACCCACCAGGCTACCTGCAACTTGGAAAAACATTTCCCGCTGTTGGGTGAACAATTTAATGCCCATGGCTCATCTAAGATGTTATAAAGTCCACGTCCACCCAATACAACTCACCCCCTGCTTGCGGCAAAGGATAAGGCAAAGAACTAAAAGAAAAAGGGTCCCAGGGTTGGTGAATAAAGGCAGGGGAGCTAATCCACAGCTGACGGAGTGGCCTTTTGGCTCAGGGTTCCTACCCCAGTGACCGTGCTCCCCACCCTGCCCTTTGGTGGGCTCCCCCCTCATCCCTCTTTGGGGGATACTCACCAGCCCATTGACCAACTGGGACAAGGTGCCGCAGACGAAGATCCCACTTCTGGAAGCCGGTCCTCGTGGGTTCCAAGGATTATCGGCTCCTCCCCCGGGAGTGCTGCCTCTCAGGCCTGCTTCCACCAGGGGTAGCTGAAGCCCAATGCCTCCGATTTGCAAATCACTGAGGCACTCCTCGAGGTCACTGTCCAAATGGCCCCACGTTGGGTCCAAACTGATGCGGCTCACTGTCCACCCACTCCCACAGGGCACCCAGTTAGCTCTTGGGTGAGCCTGTGCTGAGAGTGGCTCCTCTCCAGAATCCTGAGGAACCTGGAGCAGGAGTGTAACTCTACATGAGCTATGGCTCCAGCTGCACGTCTTGAGGCGGGCAAAGAGTAGCAGGAGAGACCTTTTCCAGTTCAGGGAAAGGGTTTATTGGGAAGGCAACTGAGGCCAAGGAGGGAGAACCACAAAAGGCAGGGAAAATTGCCTTGCACAAACTTTAATAGGGGACCTCCCCCGTGGGAGGGTACAATCCATAATCCAAGCAGAACGAACAAGGGATGTTACCATGGGTAGGGCTTCATACCGGGATAACCAATAGGGGGAAACATAGGCGGGGATACATACATCTTGACAAATCATATCGCAAGGGAGGGATGATTAACATAGAACTCACTAGAACAAGGGGAGGAGCAAAGGGGAACTGACAGCTCCGTGGGACGGGTTTAGGGTTACAGACAGGGTAGGTTCTGGAATTTGGGAGGGGTTTAGGGTGATGGACAAAGGTTAGAGGTGGGAAGGGAGCAAACTATTTTTTCGTATAACTTGGGGGTACAACCTGGGAAAGAACCATGTAACATAAAGGGAAAATCTAACCAAAACAGCGCAACGCAACACATAAGTATTCCAATAGAAACGTAATTTATGATTTTAGTATGTCTCTGAAATAAGATAATGAATAAATTAATAATGGGTAAAATGATTCCTTCATTGGTCCTCTTTTCAAGTTTTTATTTCCAGAGATTAAGACTGAGCAAACACCAAAGATGTAATGCCTTGCCTCTGAGCCACTACTTTCTGTCCTGAGTATTTGGTTACTTTGAGTGGAGGTTCTGCCTGATTCCTTTTGATAATTTCTTATAGGATTGCCAGGCACTGTAGATTTTGCCAGTAAGGAACTCATGACAGGAAAACTCAGATAAATCCGAGTAGACTCACATTCACTTTGCTAATCTATGACTTTTTGTGAGTTCTTTAAGAGTTAGACATTGAGAGGGAAGGATCAAATATTAATTTGCTGTTCAGAATCAATACAAAGTTTTGGTGGTGGAGTGCTTCTGTTTTAAATACATTAATGGCTACAAAGGATCAACTTCTGCTTCGATGACTTGCCTCAAATATGTGATTTTGCTTTCCCTGGATAATGAATTTAAATGAATTGTTGCCATGTGCCTGTCTGTAGAGCTGATGATCGAGGAAAAATTAGTGTAAGGCTGCCTGAAGCCCATTTCTTTGGTACCCTGTACTTTCCTTCTCCCAGATGCCACTGCCCAGTCCAGTTGATCAGTGTACCAGAGATGCAATAAATGGAGCCAGGACTCAAGTCATTGAGAGGTTGACAAGAACTTGAAAAGTCTCAATTTCTTGAAACTTCTCATAAATATCATGTTTTCAGCACAGTGTGCCTGGAAAACACACAGTCAAAGTTCCTCAAACCCAAAAAAAGTTAGACCAGATTCTCAAGACAACTCTGCATTTTGTTTTCAGCTTCTCAGCATCCAAATAAGTTTCCATGTAGATACCAAATATGGAACATTGATTGAGACCCAACATCTCCCAGCTAGACAGCCTAGAGTAACAGTGTTACAATTCTACTCCACAGCATGTTTACTTCTATTAAAAATTTATTTCCAATATTATATGCCAAGCATTTTGGGGAATGTGAGCTACAGAACTTCCAAAAGCTGATACTCAGTTTTGAGCTGAACACAGAGTAGCTGCCTGGCTCAAGAGGAAAATGCAGTGGAGAGATGAAGAGTATACCACAAGCAAATAGTAGTATATAAGTAGCCAAATTAATACAATCAATATCAATCAGTTACAATGGACACTGCAGGTCCAATTCAAAGTATTGCTTACCTGGCTCTAAATAAGGACAGAATTTTTCAGTTATCTCAGGTTGATTTTTGCCAGACTATGCAAGTCTTTTCTCTATAAAGAAAAAACTAAAACAGAATTTTCTGATTAGGCAAAATGTATGTAAAAATGATTGTGGGCTCTTTTTTTGCTTTGTTATTCTTGATGGTTGTTGGAGATTAGGATATTTTCTTTCTTTCAGGGAATTTTCTTCCATTTGTTGCCTAAGAGATGGTAATGAAGATACTTAAGAGAGACAAAAGAAATTACCACGACTGGGGGGAAGAGTGCAGCTGGCTGCAGTCTCTTAGCTGGGGGGTTTTCCCTTGGGAAAGGCAGAGATACCATGGTATTTTGGCTGGGGCGTGAGTGGTTGGGCTCGTCTCTTGCTCACTATCTCACTCTCAGGACTGGAGGGGAACGGATGGGTGCTGCTGCTGCTGCTTCTGCTGCTGGAAGACTTTACTGCCACTGGAGAATCCAGCCCCTGTACTGCTCCTCCCTTACCATGGGTGAGCCTTTGCTTGTAAGAGTTGCCATTGAACTGGGACCTTTTCAACACCCGGCCTCACTGAGAAGGACCCTAACCCTCACTCTATTCAGGTGCACCAGGGAAAAAACCCAGAACCTCAAACCCTCTTCCCTCTCTGAAGGGGGCATCTTCTGGCTGCTTGTGGCAGCTGCCTGCAGCAGCCTGCCTACCAGCCCCACTGTTTTCTGCCACTGCTTCAGGGCTGTTTGCTACACTTTGTGAGGAACAAGGCTCACTCTTTAAAATTTTTAAAAGTTTAATAAAGGATGAAAGGGACAGTACCCAGTGCTGGGGTGCTTGGCAAAACTGTCAGAATGAGCCTGTTACCTTAGAACAATTATCTTATACACTTTTTCATTACATTGGTTAAACACATATTCATGAGGATTATACATATTTAAACATTCCTGTGAGCGTACATGCACCAGGAATACTTTTGCTTGGCTCTACCTTTTACTTGTCTTCATGCCATCCTGTAGATGAAATTCATACATTTAATTTCTTCTCGAAGCTATGCTTGGTTGTTTGACACTTCCGGATAACCTGGAGGGTCAGTCCTTGCATTTTTCTACTGGTGTTTATTCTCCTGGTTCTTGTCACTGTTATCTTAGCATTCAGATAAGATAGTCGATAAGTACATTGAATAAACATAGCTATTTCATACCATTATCTGAGTTAGTCACAAAAATAAAAGCATTTAACATTACATAGTTTGTATTTTAATATTTTGTGAAGGCCTAAGCTATAATATATATTTATCACACTACTATTTATATAAGCTACACAGTGCATACAGATTATACTATATTAAAGCAGTTAAAAGGGGTAACAAATACTACTATATCAAAATCATTGTGATCAATAATTTGCAAAAGCCAATAACTACATTGTAATTTATAACAACCCAACACCCCATACCACCCAGATATCCTGTGGCTTCTGGCATGGCTCTGGAGTCTTTGCTACACTTTGTTTGCCACCATGGGGTATGCTGGCCTCTGCTGTTCCAGCCACTGCTCTGACGTTCCTGCTGCTGCCCATTTTGCCATCTGGAGAGGCATCGAGACCAGTGGCCCCTGGGGGGGTGCACAGGAAACCCCTTTTCCCTCTCTCCTGCCCGCCATTATCCCCGTGCAGAGAAGCAGCCGGGGAATCCTCACACCTGCCCTGCCTGGCTGGGAGCCACCAGCGCCCCTGCCGGCTGTGACCAGAACTACACTAAAGGGGAAAGGCTTGACAGCTGAGACAAGGCTGTTGTTGGGTTCCTGCTTTGTTTGTTGTTGCTGCCGTTGTTGTAGTTTATTTGCCTTGTTATACACATACGTACTAGTAAAGCACTGTTATTCCTTTTCCCATATCTTTGCCTGAAAGCCCCTTAATTTCATAGTCATACAAATTCAGAGGGAAGGGGGTCATATTTTCCATTCCAAGAGAGGCTCCCACCTTCCCTGGCAGACACTTGTCTTTCAAATCAAGACAATGATTTAAATGGTTGGGGCCAAATAATATTCACCGTTCAAAGGAGTTTTTTAACCTGACATATATTATGCATATTTACAGTCTGACTTGTTTCTAATAATGACAAAATTAAAACACATATTCTTATGCCTCATTACTTCATTTATCATGAAGGACAAATGTGCTTGGCTTTAACCTTTCACTATCATATTTAAAGGTTTCTTCCAGGAAAGTCATTGGGCCTTTGAAGGACAGTATGAAAGTGTAAGTCTTCCCTGGATCTTTTTGGTTCATACAGAAAATGGAAAAAAACATTATTTTGTTTCCTACCTCATGAGTCTCTTATTTTATTACAAAAATATTGGATATTTGCTGTGGATTAACAGGAGTTACTCTACTGTGAAAATCTTTTGCATTGGGTTTCACACACCTGAATTCTATCAGAGGAAAGCAGAAAGGGAGAATTCAAGCAGGTAGCTCCAATGAAGCATTAATCCCACCCGACTAAGACAGAGGAGGGTAATGGGCCCTTTAAAAGGCATACAAAGCAACTGACAACCCTCCACCGATTTTTGAATGTTCAGGAGGAACAGGAGAGAGGAAAACAGGAAAAAATCTGAAAGTGAATTTTTATTAAAAAGAAAAGCCTATATCAGTTAATAACTCCAAAAAGGATTAATGTTATGAAGGAAAAAGTATTGCTTAACAAGAGCTATATATAATCTAATATTTATCTTGGAAGATACTTTGCCTGCTAGAGTGGTAAGACAACTTAAGCAATGTTTCTTGAGAAATTTTGGTACAGACTGTTAGGAACCCCTTTTTTCCCTGGCTTTTGTTTAAAAGCAGTGTTCAGAGTGTCTTTGTTGCTCTGAGTTGTAGGCTGGTACCAGATGCTTGTAAATGTAGAGTTAAAATTTTTGAAATAGTTGGGTTTTAGGGAAGATCTCTTCTTTCATTTTGGATAGGAAAATAATTTATAGATTTTTTTAAGTGTTTCATCAAAGCTGTAAGTGTTAGAGGCTAAATGATAGTGAGTAGAGCTTTAACTCATCAAACTAGTTTATTTTACACTATTTTCTTGCTTCTTTTCCATTGTGTGGTGTCTGTTCTTGACAATGCTCTTCATTCCTTGCTAGCAGATAGTGAGTTAACAGTTATCAGAAAGTACAAGTTATCTCCTAAGTGGAATAGCACTTTATTTCTCTTGAAGAAAAGCATTGTTTGAAAAATTTAGCACAATAGCAAGAGATCCTGCAGGGAGAATTCTTAGTTAACTAATCTATTAGCTCTGTACCTTGGGCCTTCAAGTGTCTTGTACAGCTACCATCATTTTTTAATTTCTGTATTTTATGTATCTTGTCTACATATAGAAACTGATTCTTTTTTAATACTAAGCAGATGATCCAACTATTGGAAAAACACCCAACCTAACAAAAATCCAAATTTCTTCTAAATACAAGCTGTCAAAGTTTTGTTGCCCTTGCTAGAGCTTAAGCTGGGTCAGTCTGCACTGAATTTGAGAAATAACACCTTAGCACTGAAAAGTTCTCTGGGTTTACTTATGTTAATATGTTCATATATTGTCAAGGTTGTACAGCAGTTTTATTCCCCTTTGGATATTGTAAGCTGTGACTGAGGGTGGCCAGAGCATGCTGTATTTCAATAAGCTTTGCTTGCAACCTACTAAGTGATGGCTTCCCATTCATCTTCAGGATTACAAGATTACGAAGCTGATTTCTCTGAAACAGCCTTCACTCAGCAGAGTTAAATAGTACTTTGACTGAAAGGCTGCTTCCTAAAAAGGATAGAATTTTGGTTGACATATATCAGGCTTTTTTGCATCAAGTTGTAATTGATGGGAGACTGTTGTAGCCTGGATAGTTGTTAAGATGGTTGCAGGAAGGGCTTTTGTATGGGTTCCACACAGATGTTTATTTCAGCCATGCACGTGGACAATCCCGGGTCAGAGGCAAAGGCAAACCTCGTGGTGACGGTCCAGGTTCAAGTACATGGGTGTTCTGGGCAGGGGGAGCATCAGAGACCAATTACCAGGGGACATGGGGGTGGCACAAAGGTGGCATTAGAGCATGGAAGCCAACGGGGAAACAGGATGGGAGTGACCAAATAACTGAGGGACAGGGAGGGGGCACGGGGCAGACCAAGGGAACAGAACAGGGTGCATTGGCATGACAGAACAGGGTTTGCTATGAGAGAAGCTTCTTGTGTCTCCCTAACTAGGGAATGCCTTTTAGGGTCTCCACAACTCTCCCTTTCTTTATTAGTTAAGAAGGTTTTTCTCAAGGATTCTAAAATTGAATGTTTGAGGCAACTGAATGAACACAAAATTACAAAAACAATCCAAAGCATCCATAAGATAATTTTCAAAATGCAAGCCACCTCCTGAGTCCTCAGTGTCTGAACAGATTTTTTGAAGCATCTTAGAGCTGGTAGAAGGGAGGTGAGGGTTTTTGGCATGGCTTATCAGGAAACCGAGTCAGGAAAGGGATTCTTTAGCAAGGACTGGTATTCTGCCAGTGGTTAGCAATGTGGTTGGCTGTGATTGAGTCTGTATGAAGTAGAGTGGGAGTGGTGTGTCTGTTGAAACTCCAAATAGAGATCGTTAATTTTGAAGAAAAAGGTTGTTACTTTAGGAGACTTTCTTTTCTCCCTCCCATCCCCCTCCTACCCCATTACATCCCCCCTCTTGTATTAAGAAGGAACTGTGGAAAAAGGGATTGGTAGCTGTGCAGCAAAGGTACGGAGACCATGGAGGAGAAAGGGAGGTAAGAATTTGAGGGAACATAAAGAAGGGGTAATACGATTGGGGAAATCCCAAAAGGATTTTGTGAGTGGGAAAGGAGGAAATTGGGAGGGAGACAGGGAGGCAACAGGGATTGGGGAAAGGCACCCAAAGGAGTGTGACTTATCCATTTGAGAGGTCCTGCAAATACAGGAATGGGCTTTTGTTGTAGGATGGCGGGCTGGTGTTTTGTGTTGTCCTTGCTTTTTGGCTGCTGCTGAGGCTTGATGATTCCTGGCTTTGGGCTCCATCCCTTTGGTAGTTGTGTGAACAATCTCTAGGACATGGGTAGTAGTTGAGGTTTGGTGCATGTTTGCTACCTTGCACTGGAACACCACCAGGTCCTCTGACGTTGGCTGCTTGGGGGCCTTTTTTTCCCTGTACTATATCAAATTGCACAGTCTCTCCATCTCATACCTTGCAAAGATATTTCCTGGGGTTATTTTTCTTTATAGCAGTTTGATGGACAAACATCTTCCTTGGTATCATTTCAGGTGATGAAACCATATCTATTTTTCACGTTGAACCATTTCACCGTTCCCAAAACTTTCATGGCAATGACCTTTTTACTTCTGCCAGTGAGTTTGTGGCTGTGGTGTTTTTGTGGGAGGTGTTGGTGGTGGCAAGGTGGCAGGCAGGAAGCAGCAGGAGCGGAGGGTCTGTGCCCACAGCTCCCCCTGCCCTCCCCTCCAGTGGCACAGGTGAGGGGGCAGCGTGGCTGGTGTGCAGGTGATGTGGTGCTCTGGCAGTGGCGGTGTGGTTCGCGGGGTGGGGTGGTGCGCTGGCAGTGCAGCTGGCGCTGGTGCTGAGGCTGACAGGGTGCGCCAGCTCGCTGCAGGTGCTGCTGAGGGCTACGCAGAGCTTCTGAGGCCAGACGACTGCTCCTGGCTCCAGTTTCGCCGTTTGGCTTGGAGTTGCCCTGGCCCAGGTGGCAGCAGGTTTTTGGCAGCGACAGCTGTTCAGCATGGCTGCAGCTGCAAAGGGTGGTGGCACTCGCTGCCCACTCTGGGTGCCGTGGCAACCAAGGTGAACATGTCCACTCCCTTGGATACAGTTCTCTCCGGTTTCGCACAGCTCCCTAAGCTGTGTGATTAGAGCAGGCTCCCAGGCGGAGTCTCTTTCCATTTGGTTGTAGGTGACTGGTGCAGCTGTAATTTGCTGGTTGGGGGCCATGCCTCCAACCCCCTCACCCTTACTTCTGGGACCAGTACCATGGGTACTGGGAGCATGGCATTGGAACCAGAGGGCGGGGCATACGTGCGGGCAGGGTCCCAAACAGGAGGGGAGGGACCGTGAGGGGGAAGGGATGGAAGGGGAGACCCCGTGCCTGCAGCCACATGGTCTCCGCTATCTTGGATATACGTGGCAGCGACCATGCAGTGGGAGCCATCTTGTGCAGCAAGGGTAAGGACAGGAAAACTTGGAGAAGATTTTTCCTGCGGCAGGAAAAGGGCACGAAGAGGGGAACACAGAGGAGAGGTTTTTAACTGGGGTGTAGAATTTCCCAAACATGCATCAGGACTCCGAACATGAAGCAATCTTATGAAACAAAAGATAAAATTTCCCCAATCTGTAGCTCTCTCCAAACCTCTTCCAAAAAAAATCAACACTTAGAAATGAGTTCCATGAAGCATAAGGGAAATGTTCAAATAACCAGTCTAAAAAATATTTCAATTTTCGCTTTGAAAAAGAAGAATTTTCATGATGAAGGGTGTCGTTAAGTTGGAGGTAAACTTCCCACTGCGAGTGGATGAGTCCTGCTTCCATCTCAACCTAAGTCTCTTCCCAACACCCAAGAGTAAAAGGAGAAAAAAGCAAAGAGTGACCCAAAATCACAAACTCACCACACTGGGGTCAAAAAACACTCTTGGGGTGGTCCATTGGGTATGAAATTCAGAGGTCTCTTCGAGGGGCAGCTGGATGCATCTACTCTTCAAGGAGCAGATGTCCCTGTTCAACACGCCATTTGTTGTATCCTGGACAGTTGTTAAGATGGTTGCAGTTAAAGAAGCAGGAAGGGCCTTTATATGGGCTCCACACAGATGCTTATATGGACAGTCCAGGGTCAGAGGCAAAGGCAAACCTCGTGGTGACGGTCCAGGTTCAAGTACATGGGTGTTCTGGGCAGGGGGAGCATCAGAGACCAATTACCAGGGGACATGGGGGCAAAGGTGGGCTTAGGTCATTGGAACCAATGGGGAAACAGGGTGGGAGTGATCAAAAGACTTGAGGGACAGGGAGGGGGCACGGGGCAGACCAAGGGAACAGAATGGGGTACATTGGCATGACAGAACAGGGTTTGCTATGAGAGAAGCTTCTTGTGTCCTCCTAACTAGGGAATGTCTTTTAGGGTCTCCACAGGAGACAATACAATTTGACGGATTTTCAAATATTTAATTACAAAAAAATATGTTACATGTGAGATCCATTACTTTTCTTTCTCATTTTTAAATACCATTTTGAAGTTAAATGTTTGGGGTTGGGGGAGTCAGAATTTCACCCTGAAAGATACAGAGCTCTTCTACTTTACACCCAGAAATAAATATTAATTTATTTTGGAAATTAGCACAACTGAGGGGAAAAAAAATCACTATAAATTGCAAAAGGATTAAATTCCAACAGAGCCCAAGGGTCCTACCATCTTCAACTTGACACAGAGTCTTCCAGTTCTTTTGCACCTTAAAGGTTTTCATTTTCTGTCATTGCTTCATATTGTTTAAAATAGTTCTGAAATTTGCAACATGTAAACATACATATACATATTTGAAATAGGATCCAGCAATATTGCTGCACTGAGGAAAAAAAAGTGTAATAATAGTTTTGTCTTTTCAGCAACATTTTTGCAAAGATCTCGGAATGATGTTAAGGTCAGGAGTCACCATGAAAGCATTGCTTTGTCTTTTGATTGTTCCACCCTTTTGTATATGTCATGTCTCCTGTAGTTACAAAGATTTTTACTTTTTTTCCTGTAGTCTTGGTGGTTCAAAAGCCAGTGGAATGATACAAAACTGTGAGCTGAAATCTGAAATGTACTGCTTCAAACAAATAATCCAAACCATCAGAGAAATCAAATGTTTGCTTCAAGTGCCTATGTTAAGAGATCATAGCTTAGAATTTTTAGCTCTTAGCCTGCTTGAAAGTTCTAGCAATTAAAAAAAATTGGTCTGAGAAAAATTAATACAGTATTTAAATTTATCATGCCCTCTTTTTACTCAGAATGTACCATATAATTAGAAAATGTTTCCCAGGCAGTTTCATGGGTGTTGTTTTTTTAAAAGGATGATGAGGTTGGAGGGGAGAGATAAGGGTTTTAAGTATACACATAATTATTTGAAAATAGATGTTATAATCTAATACCACAGGGTTGAATCTCCAAAACTTGGCAGGAGAAACTTCTTGTTCATACAAAAATTACTTTAATGACCCCTTCTGCGCAAAAAATTATTTGCTGCAGTGCTTGTTATTATTTTTTTGCTTTCACGCTGATCACCTGACTACTGTTCTTATGCATCTCATATGATTCAGAACATTGTTCTCTTTCCTTGTAAAGATTTTTCATTTAAGTCACTGATTTGTAATATTTATTACATAAATAATTATTTTTATATTGTATTTATATATTAAACACAAATATTTAATACCAAATAATATTATTTATTAATTTATGTAATTATGCTGCACAAATTTACATGAAACACAGCCTTAATAAAAGTAATGTTTATTCAATTACTTGCAAGGCATTGCTCTTCACTAGGACCTGGAGCATTCTCTGTAGTTACAGTAACTACCCAAATGTGAATTCAAGTGAATTAAGATTCTTGCAAAGCCCTGGCTACTGTATGAAACAACAGTGACAAGATTATGGCTCTCAGTGGGAACTGATTACTTCATACAGCATACACTCCTTAAGTAAATCTTTGGCAGCATTCTGTGTTTTCCCAAATGTGCTTGGCATTTCACTGCCTCTGACACACTCATGTTTTGACAGTGGCAGCTGGAAGAAAATGAAAAGACCAAATCTTATGCTATAGGTACTATTGAAAGGCATGAAGTTGAACTACCAAACAGTGAAAAACACAGGATATTCTAACTTCAGTAATTGATTTGGCATTTAGAACTGACTGAGAGAAATATTTATATTGTTGGATATTCTCAGCTAAAAGGCAGAGAGAAGACTAATGGCAAGAACCATTGTAGCACAGGGCTCAAGACTGCAAAAGCACTTGAGCTCTCCCATGGGCATATCAAAGGCAGTTAGGTGATGTATCCTTTACCTTGTCTAGTATCACTCCCACTGAATTATCATCTATAAACTGATGTATAGATCAGATTATTGAAAAAGAATACAGTATTTGCTTCTAAATAGCATTCGTTCAAAAGGTTTGTTTATCAGAAAAATTATCACTTGATGCTATCTACTGAGGACTTGAAAGGCAAGGTGCAGTGGCTACAGGCTTAATATCTGTTACCTAGGATATTGGGGACACGGTATGCTGTATTTAGCTTTAGCTAACTTACTGATCTATCAAGTTTTCTGGTGGAATTCTACATGCAATTGTTTTAATATTAAAATAGTAAATACTTTGACTTAAGTTAAAAGTTTTTTACATTATATTCCATGTACTTATGTCAATGAAATCCATTTTTGTAGGCCTCTGGTATTTTTCTTCCAAACAGAAAAATACTTTCATGGGTATCTGAATAGCAGTTTAAATAAAATGAAACATGTTTGGCTTACTCTTTACTGTTTTATTCACCGTGACAACCAGTCCATTTCTATATTATCACACCAGACCTTTTCTAACCTCTGTTCATCACAGTATTGTTCAAAAATGAGTTTGTATATATATAGTATATACACATACGCAGTGTTTGGGATTTTAAAAATAGCATTTAGTAACAAAGCACATTCTTGTGGGCATCAAGATATGTGAACCAAACTAGTACACATTTACGGAAAGCTTTATGGGATGCTTGTCTGATGAAATACAGGGTTTTTGAGATTCAGGAGAGGTTAGAGAAACTTACCTGTTAATCAATAGAGATCTGGAAATTCAATTGTCAAAATCAAAATCTGTTGTGAGGCTTAACATTTAAATAACTTCAGTGGCTCCTATCAATCATTAGAAAAAAGCTATTTCTTGAAAGGTGAATGCAAATGCACTGAGACTTGAAGCACAGCGTGGCATGACAATGTGATTTGCTTGGTAACAGAAAAAACTCAGGACAGGAATGAGAACTAGTCATTCCACTCAATGAATTTTCTGTCTTTTTCTTGACTGAAGCCTACTGGTAAAGATTAATCATTTAATACTGAAAACCTACATCAAGACTGAATATCTGTCTATGGAGGCTATCCATCAAAAACAGTTAAGCTATATTTCATCAAGTTTCTGCAATGGTGATGTAATATCAAAAGTAATGTTGATAGTTGTTTTTAATATATGCTTTGAAGACATTAGTGTGATGTTTTTCTGAGACCTGGATGATATTTTTCTTTTCTTAAGTGAATTGCCTGCAAATTAAATTATTTTAATGGCTAGCTGACACTCATTTTTCTTGCTAGTTAAAAAGATAAAAAACTTGTTTCAAATAACAGAGAGAACAATTGCTTTAAAAAAACCCAAAAAAAACAACAATAATTCTAAACTTCTCTTTAGAGGCTAATCTTGAGCAATATTTTGCCTGTATGAAAACACAATAGTGCATAGGGACATCAGTCCATCTTTACTAACTGGCTGGAACATTAGGAGAGAGGATTATTTACTTATGATCCCAAGGCTATATAATAGATGTGAGTGTTAGGAAAATATTCATGACTGTAAAGTGGTCCTAAATCCTTCTTCAGAGTGCCGATTTCCCAAGTACCTTAACAAGTCAACCAATTGTAAATAAGATACCTTCTGCTGGAAGGTTGCACTTTAGTCAAAATTAGTATGATTTTAGTAAGTACTTATCCTCAGGTAAATCTCTTCTATTATGTAATTTTTAGTGCACTGGAGTTGAACAGTCTTATGATTTCTTGATATTTAGTTCCTATTGCTTCTCCAGGGAAGCAACGTATTTTCCTGTCAGTGAGTTTTTCTCTATATATATAGCCTGCATTTTCTTTGACATAATCTAATGCTGCAGTTTCTAGTTATGCATTGAGTACCATGCTAAGTAATCTGTTCCCACTTGGAAGCTAATAACGTAAAGATGTTATGCCTGGTATATATTCTTAATCATCACCCAAACAAGTACCTTGTGGTGGTTTTTTCTGTGTTAATTTTATAACCTCCTTTAATTATCGCAAGAAAAAAGTTGATTCTTATTTTCCAATTTACTTAATTTTCTTTTTTCTCATGACTTCCTCTAGTTTTTCTGTGTCTTTTTTGTCATATACTGCCAAAAATAAATGAAATGTCTTCCAGAGTTATTTAGGAGGATGTTCTTTAATTTGTGACAAGCAGTTTGAAATAACATCTTTGCCTTGTTTTGGAGGCATATTACATGGCACACAGGTGCTAAATCTGCTGTCTGTCATTACTTGTTGTCATGGTTTGATAGTGGCAAAACACCAGGCACTCACAGAAGTTGATTGCTCACTCTCTATTGCTGTAGTTGATCAGAGAAAAGGGAAAAAATTAACAAAGGGCTCATCAGTTGAGATCAGGACTGGGAGAAAAAAACACTCTAAGGGCAAAATAGGTTCAAATTTATTATTAACAGAGTCAGAGGTGGATAATGAGAAGTAAAATAAGACTTTTTTTCACCCAGCCCCTTCCTCCTTCCCACCAACAGTGCAGGGAGACAGGACATGGTAGTTTTGGTCAGTTTGTCACCCAAGGTTTTCTTCTGTTCATTCAGGGAGTCTTTTTTTCTGTTATACCATGGAGTCCCTTTCATGGGCAAATAGTTTTCCCAAAACTCTTGTGGCCTGGGTCACTTGTCACTTGTGGCCTGGGGTGCAGTCTTTTAAGGGCAGGCTACTCCAGTTTGCAAGCAAGGTCTCTCTCTATCTCTGGAAGCAGCGGCTCTCTCTCTATTTGGGTCTCCCACTAGTTCATAGCTTTTCTCTGGCATCCACCTGCTCTGGTGTGAGCACTTTTCCCACAGGCTGTGAGTGGATCTCTGCATTCCCCGTGGACTTTCTGCATTACAGGGGGACAGTTTGTTTCACCATAGTCCTCACTACAGCTTGCAAAGGAATCTCAGCTCTGATGCTTGGAGCACCTCTTGCCCCTTTTACTTTTCCAATAACTTTGCTGCCGCCATGTTATTTTTTCTCACATGTCCTCACTTCTTCCTCTTCTCTGACTAGAAAAAAACCTGCTTTTTGTAAGTACCATTGTCAACAAGTTCTTCTAATTCAAAGACCCTTGCAAGATCCCACAGTACCAAGAAGTAGATCTCGTCTATATGTCATGTCAGGGAATTGCTCACCATGTTTCTGGTGTCAGCCACACAGTCCCGCTGCCATCAAGCCAGCCCCAGCAGCAATTGCGGCACCTCCCCACACCTGTGGAAAAACTGTATGAGCACTGTTTTGATTTTCTTCTTAAATGTCATCACAGAGGCATTACCAACCTCTCTAACTGGGCTAGCACCATGTCCATTTTCAGAGCCATCAGAGATTGGACATGGTGGAAGCTTCTAGCAGCTTCTCATAGAAGCTACCTCTGTGCCCCTCCCCCCCCCCACCACCAAAGAAACAGGCTGTGCCCCTTCCACCCTACTACCAAAAAGACAGGCTGTGCCAAATCAACACACTTGCAGACTTTCATCTTGCAATATGTCTACTTTTACTGAAAAGTAAAAATTATTATTAATTATGCAGTGAAAATTATTTCCCTTTCAATATTTCCTTTACATACTGTTTTTCTATAGTGAATCTCATTTATACATTTATTTTTTGAGGCCTCATTGTTGTTCCATACAAAGGCGTAAATCCAGATACATTTGTGAATGGTCAATATGTTTATTCTTCTTTTAGAATACTTAAGTTTAAGGTGGGAGCTGAGTTGTCATATTGACTTTACCTCCAGAAAACTGAAGATGCCAGTGAATGATATGGAATTTAACACTGTTTTGGTTTGGGTTTTTTTAACATGTATTTTAAAATGTGTGGTTTTTTCAAAAATATAAAACATTCAGATAATTTAGATTTCCCTTCAAAAACATGTCAGAAGTTGCCCACATATGTCTGTTTTGATCAGTAAATTTTATTTAACAAATAGCAAATACCAAGGGTGATTACTTACTCTGTATTATGGGGTTCTTTACATGACAGCTGCAAAGACAAAACAAAAGATATAAAGAGCTGAGGTATAATTGTCTTTAAAGCAATGAGATTCCTTTTCACTGTAAATGAAAGGAGTAATAATTCTAAAAATCAAGATTTTTGGATCTTAACACTGAATGGCAGTGGCTCTGGTTGGCAAAACACTGATGTCAGGTATTTGGTATTTTATACCCTACACCTATTCTCCTCTTCCCTGTATCTCAGCAACGTTCTCATTACTAATGTTTGGAAAAATTAAATGCATGCGGGAATTCAGAAACTGTTTTGTGTTAGCAATTCACATGAAACCATCCAACACTACTGAAAGGGTAGTTTTGTATCAGATATGATCAGTTAAATATATTACCACAACCAGTAGAAAATAATCATTAAATTTACATTTTTATAAACTGGATGCTTTGAGTTAAGGAGTTGCCTTGGTTCTTTTATGTGTTTTTTTCCCCAGGACTTTATCTGCTAATGGTTTATTATTATGTGCACTAAGTAACTGAGAATTTGTGTGATCCTCGTCAATAAACATTACTATTTTAAGTTCATGAAAAGTCACAGATCTTTAGCAAATGAAGTGCAAATCTGAAAGTGTCAAAAGTTTCTAATTGTCAAGCGAAATTATTCTGGAACTGGATCTGTGAAGGAAATGACCACTGGGAGTGGTTGCTTATGTTTATATATGAAAATCAAACAAATTATCACATTTCTTCTGCCTGATAATAACAATTCTATCAGAGCCTATCAGGTTGTCTTGAGTGCCAAGCCTGATAACAGTAATTACTCGTGATCCAAAAGATATTGGAGGGCCACAATGCATAATAACGGGGTTTTTCCTAGTCTTTCCCTCTAAACATTTAAATAGGTGGTTTGTGCATTTTAGAATATGAGGAAGTTTCCAGCATTACAGAAAATCCAGCACGGGTTTTTTTGATCTCTCATATTTGGCATGTAAGTAAAACTTTCTTTTTTCATACATTCTCACTGCAAAGAGCCTTATGTTCATTGAACTTAGTCAAAACCTTTAAAGCATTGAAAATAACATTTTTCAGTAGGAAAGAAAATTAATCATGTCCAAAAATCTCTGTGTTCTATTCCTCAGAGCTAATGAATTCTATTCATGGATTTGAAAAAAATTACTGTAATACTAAAATTGATGGGCAAAATAAAGTGAGTTCTTTAGTATATTAAGAAGGAAAGACTTGCTGCTTAGATCAGCATGACCTTACAAGCTTCAGTTATGCCTTTACAGGTTAACATTATTTTGAAAGGATTATCTTATATAGTACTTCCTTTTTCATAGTGAAATTCCTTGTGCAAATAAGTCACATCAATGCAAACAAGTCTAAATTGCTTTCATGCTTATTCACATGCTTATTCATATTTCATGCTTATATCCACAAAAGGAGGGGTGAAAGGCAATGGAAAACAAGGCTTTCATATGTGCATTTTCCATATCAATATTACTATTATTCAGTATTGCTCCCATTGCGTTCATTAACTGTTGTTTAGCAGATGGAATCTTAAAACAATATGTTTATTTCCTGATGTTCTTTAATGCAATTCATATTTCTTCTGTAGAACCCATTGCAAACTTAATTCTGTCAGGAAAAAAGAAATTTGAGTCCTTCAGAAAATAAGTTCACCTGTGGCTATAAAACCATGATCTGAATGCATTCTCTATCTCAGGAATTGCTACACACTCAATGAACACAGAGAAAATATATCAGAGATGAATCCCTCCTTTATTGCCTTGTTATTTATACTCTTTACCATTTATTATTACTTTGGGTGAAAAATCGGTATCATTTTTTTCTGTCAATTTTTATGTTCCTTACAATATAAATACAAAGTCATTTAGGTACGTTGTGTTGATGCAATGGTATTAATCCATAAATTTGACAAGAAATTAAGAATGGGAGAGCTGAGCTATTGAGTAGAATGTTACCTTTGGTTGAAAAAGAATGGAAGAAGATGACTAATAGTGGCTAGTGTGTCACACAATCTATGTGAGATTTTAAAGGTGTCTAAGGAGCTAGAATTTAAGTCTGGTGTCTGTATTGGCTAAATAAGTAGAATTAATGGACATGGTGAGGAGTACAAAAGAAGGGGAGAATTGACAAAACCTGAAAAGTGAAGTCATGACTCAGAGAAAACCCATTTACATTCTGTAAGCTGATAGTAAGAAAGTTGGCATGAAAGATTCAGCTAAGGTAGTCTGTTTTGAGTACTAAAATATATTCTACAAAGTCCCCCTCAACAGAACCTGTGGCTAAGCTGTCAAAAGACCAGAAGAGTCAAGTGGTCAAAGGACTGGATAAAGAAGCAGCAGCACATTGAAAAACTAATGACCAGTTTTGATGGGATGACAGGTTCTCAGCAGAGAGCCATTGTCACCTGTGTTAAAGGTGCTACAAAGCATGTAGCAAAGAAAAAAATCTTTTGTGGTGAAGCAGAAAAGAATAAATACTTCCTTTCCCTTTAAGAGTAAGAATCCTCAAATAAATTAATGGCTGGTAGATTCAGAAGAAAGTTGAATTCTACTTCATGAAATGGGTTGTTGAACTGTAGAAATTTCTATTACACTGTGCCACTGCTTGGGAGCAGAGTACCAGTGGACCTCTGGCCCACTGGCAAAGACTTTAGGCAGAATGAAGAGTAACTGCATAGTGAGGGAAAAATCACTAATTATACATTTACCTAATTTTAAAAGAAGGAGCATCCCTTAAAAATCCTTGCATTCAGAGATTTAAATCTGCCATCATAAACTTTTAAAGCCAAACCTATGGATCAGATTTATCTTTTTTCTTTGGCACTGTAACAATATCTGAGTAGTTTATCTTTAGAAACTATCTTAATTACTTGTCATGGCCAAATACTGCTTGATTCTTGAAAATTTGCACTTTGTTTCTATCCACGTGGACTCTATTATATTCTTTTAAGTCAATGCTTATTCTCTTTTAGGCTCTCTGAGACTTTTTATCTGAGACTTGGATTTCTTTGCCAAAGTTTAATTTCTTTTGTTATGGATGCAGCGATTGTTTCTACATTGTCTCCTAAACATTCTAGTCCCCTCTTGTTGGGAATGATAAGGATTTGACAGGAAGGTCTCACACATATGTATATATAACAGAAAGATCTTTGAATGTAGAGTCTGAAGAAGGCATAGAAATGATAGCAAGTTTTGATATAGAAGAAAAGAATTGCTGAGCCAGTCTTACTGGGTAACTAGAAGGCAAAGAGCAAGTGAGTTGGAAAGGGATTTTATGACTTAGAGCAAAGGATAAATCCACCTCAAACAAAAGATGTTTTTACCAAGCAAAAAGATTTTCACATACAAACAAGAAAGCCAATGTTGCAAGCAGAGAAAAGATCTCAGAATTTTCCACTGCAAGAAAACTGAAAAACAACTTCTAGCTTAAACTGTAACATACTAACCCTTTGTGATTGGAAATAGTAACATGAATATGGTAATGTTAGTAGTTATGATAGGCTATAGGTAAAAGTATTGATTGGTTGTCATGTACTAAGATGGTCTGTAATGAAAAGTATAGAATGCATTGTAACCAGAACTGGAGGGGGCTTCAGACGAACCTACAGCTGTGGCTGAAAAGGCTGTGGGCTGGGCTCTTGTCACCCACGAGCTGTGAATTGCTGTATCATTTGGATATAATAAACAGCATTTTAAAGAACTGCCTGGAGCCCAACATCCCTCGTTTTTGGCTCTTACACTCTCTTCATTAAGACGGCCCCTTTTTAGGATAGGTTTGCTTCTTTGTGAGGATGTTTTCCATATCATCTCAAGTTTAGCAATAATGTACCAAGTATTTCTAGTTGTACCTAATTTGAATTTAACAATGAGGAAACCTAAAGACAGATGTGATGCATGTATAAATGTCATACATAGCATAAACAGATTGGTTTCTATGCTAAGATACACCTTTCTCTGATTTCAGGACCATATAATACTGCAGCTTCTTTACATTGAGTTCACTGTGATATATCAGCCTTCTTATTTGCTTTTTCATATACCACTTATCTCAAGGAATACAAAGGAAACAGCAGAATATTAATTAAAAATTGTCATTCTTTGTTAAATAATGAGCAACTTCTGTGTGCTTACATTTTTAATAATTAACACCTGCTCAAAGAGAGGTTAATTTTCAGGATATGTATTAAATACAATTATTTATTGTGTAGAACCCTATTCTTGGACAGCTTCTTACTTAAGATTCAATTGAAGATATGTTTCAGCTAATTAGTGACCATATTTGCCTGGTTATTTCCATTGTAAAATATATTCTTTCTGTATTGAACTCCACAAATCCAATTTTAGCTAAGGAATCTGAGGCTATTCAAAGCAAAGCTGTTGACCTTGTCACAGATAGTTAGGCTAACTCAAATTACTCAAATGTGTTGCAATTAATTATTTCCTGAGGTTATAAAGGAACCAGAGAAGCATAAGTAAAATTTATTTTCCAGCAATTGATACTGATCTAAACTCATGCATTTTCATACATTGCACTTATGGCCTTGCATACATTGTATTGCAGGCCTTGGAAGAATGTGAGTTGTAAACATTTTGAATGTTTTTTAAAGATTTCTTAATTCATTGGATATATTGAGTAGAAAAAATTAATTTCTTGACACAATTTATTTTTCTACTTATGTTCGCCCTTTCAACCTCCTAAATTGTTATTACCTAAGTCCTAATTTTAAGTAATCAATTCCACCATCAATTCCATCTTAGAAAGATTTTGGTTAAATCTGACTAAATGCTTGCAACTAACACTAAAATTCTGACAAAGTATTTGAGTTTTGTTTGGTGTTTTTTTTAAAACCTCACCTGAGGAGAAAAGAGACGTTTCTCTCCTAGCATCATTTGTAAGTGTATATCTAAAAGGCATCATGGCCTTAAGTATACATATCTAAACAATTTAGAGAAGCTGTTTCCAGCTGTAAAGTATTCAAGTGATTTAGGCAAGCTCTAGTATACTGTAGCAGTTGACAGTGTTTTAATGTGATGGACAAGAACAAAATGATGTAATACCGCTGTAACTGCACACATTATATCTGACCAATATAACCATACTAAAACTAATCCAGTTCTGCATTTTACAATCTGCTTTATTCCATTCTTTGCTGCAGGTACAAAATGAAAAGACTTTGCAGATGGCATTGATCTGTTTTTTATTATTGTCTTGGTTTGAAAGAGGCATTTGCTAAGGAAAGGCAAGAGCTCCTTTCCTGAGATGCAGAATGCAACCCCCTCCCTTTTAATTATTTTAGTTTCAAATCAGAGGCCTTCAGGCAGGAGATGTGGGGATAAGAATAACAGTTCTTTACTGATATCTAACAAGGCAGAAAACAACAACAGCTATAAAAATTGACAACAGAACAGAATACTATAACTCAGTTCCAGTCCCTTTTGGCCACAGGTCTTCTCCCTGCGCTCAGTTACCTGTGCTGTGGGGGCAGGGCAGGTCCCGCGCAGTTGAAGAGGGCTGGCTGATGGCGGCGGCCCAGGGGTGAGAGGGATGAGGAAGTGACTGCCCCTCACGGTGTCGGGCGTGGTGCTTGGCAGAGTGTCCGGAGATAGTAGGGTGAGGTGGGAGAGCAGCAGAGCTATGTCCCACGGCAGGGAGTGTGGATCTCAGTGCTGGGATGGCAGGGGAGATGCCAGATCGGAGCACAGGGCATCCTCCCACTTCACGAGCCAAGCGAGAGAGAGTCCCAGCCCACTGTAGACCCCCTTCCCACCTTTCCTTTTCCGGTCTCTCCCCTCCTCCCTCCACCCACCTCCCTGCAAGAGAACATTACCGTTCTTAAGGTGTAGCCACTCAGCATAACAATGGGAGAAATTCCACAGAAAGAAAAGGGAAACATTCAACCCCCAACATTATCCACCCCTGAATTTCTCCCATATTAATATGCTATATCAAAATCAACCATTACATATATGTATATACATGCAGTTAGAGATATAGGCACAGTACCATAGGTATTTCACCCTAAAACAAGGTCTCCTTGAGGTATGCATTGGGTCTCTCCACTCTTTTGCATCACTCACCAGGTGCAGCCTGGTCCTTGAGTGAATACAACTCCATGGATGGGATTGTCTTTGCTGGAGGCAGGATTCACTCAAACAGTTTTTCCTAGCATACCTCTCGTGTGTACCACTGGAACCTTATCTCCATCTGATATTCCCAAGGGCTCAGATTGGGCAGGGCCTGCTCGGTTAGTGAAACCTCGGGTGTCCACTAACCATGTGGCCTTTGGTAGATTAATGTCTCAGTTCTTGAAAGTTCCCCCACCCAGTGCCTTCAAGGTAGTTTTAAGCAGGCTGTTGCAGCATTCAACTTTCCCTGCAGCTGGTGCATGGTAGCGGATATGGTACACCCACTTAATGCCGTGTTTTCTAGCCCAGGTGTTTATAAGGCTGTTCTTGAAATGAGTCCCATGGTCTGACTCAATTCTCTCAGGGGTACCATGCCTCCAAAGAACTTGTTTTTTCCGGCCCAGGATGGTGTTCCGAGCAGTGGCATGAGGCACAGGGTAGGTCTCTAACCATCCAGTGGTGGCTTCCACCATGGTCAGTACATAGTGCTTGCCCTGGCGGGTTTGAGGCAGTGTGATGTAGTCAATCTGCCAGGCCTCTCCATACTTATATTTGGACCATTGCCCCCCATACCAGAGGGGCTTCACCCACTTGGCCTGTTTGATGGCAGTGCACGTCTCACAGTCATGGATAACCTGAGAAATACTGTCCATGGTTAGATCCACCCCTCGGTCTCGTGCCCACTTATAGGTAGTGTCTCTGCCCTGATGACCTGAGGCATTATGGGCCCATTGAGCCAGGAACAACTCTCCCTTGTGCTGCCAATCTAAATCTATCTTCGACACCTCTATCTGTGCCGCCTGATCTACCTGCTCATTGTGTCAGTGTTCCTCATTAGCCTGACTCTTGGGGACATGGGCATCTATGTGACGGACTTTCACAGGCAGCTTCTCTACCTGGGTGGCAATGTCTTTCCATTCATTGGCAGCCCAGATTGGTTTTCCCCTACGTTGCCAGTCAGCCTTTTTCCACCTTTCTAGCCAACCCCACAGAGCATTGGCTACCATCCATGAATCAGTGTAAAGGTAGAGGTTTGGCCACTTCTCTATTTCAGCAATGTCCAGGGCCAGCTGAACAGCTTTGAGTTCAGCAAGTTGACTCGATCCACCTTCTCCTTCGGTAGCTTGTGCAACCTGTCTTGTGGGGCTCCATACGGCTGCTTTGCACTTCCGGTTCATCCCCACAATGCGGCAGGAACCATCAGTGAAAAGAGCATAGCATGTTGCATCTGCTGGCAGTTGGTTATACGGGGGGGCTTCTTCGGCCCGGGTCACTTGTTCCTGTTCCTCTTCGTCAGCAAGACCAAAGTTTTCCCCTTCTGGCCAGTTGGTAATTATCTCCAAAATCCCAGGGCGATTTGGGTTTCCAATACGGGCGCGTTGTGTGATGAGGGAAATCGATTTGCTCCATGTGGTGTCAGTGGCATGGTGGGTTGAGGGAACCTTTCCTTTAAACATCCACCCCAGCACTGGCAGTCAGGGTGCCAGGAAGAGTTGTGTTTTCATGCCAACCACCTCTGAGGCAGCTTGAACCCCTTCATAGGCGGACAAGATCTCCCTCTCCATCAGAGTATAGTTGGCTTTGGACCCTCTGTAGCTTCGACTCCAGAATCACAGTGGTTGGCCTCGCATGCCACCAGGCACCTTCTGCCACAGGCTCCAGGACAGACCATGGTTCCCGGCTGCAGAGTAAAGCACGTTCTTCACATCTGGTCCCGTCCTGACTGGGCCAAGGGCTACCGCATGAGCGATCTCCTGCTTAATCTGGGCAAAGGCTTGCTGCTGCTCAGGGCCCCAGGGGAAATCATTCTTCTTGCGGGTGACCAGGTAAAGAGGGCTCACAATCTGGCTGTACTCAGGAATATGCATTCTCCAAAAGCCTATGGCACCTAGGAAAGCTTGTGTTTCCTTCTTGCTGGTTGGTGGAGACACTGCAGTGATCTTATTGATGACCTCACTGGGAATCTGGCGCCGTCCATCTTGCCACTTTACTCCCAGGAACTGGATCTCTTGGGCAGGCCCTTTGACTTTGCTCTTTTTAATGGCGAAGCCGGCTCCCAGCAGAATCTCAATGACCTTTTCTCCTTTCTGAAATACCTCCATTTCCATGTGCCCCCACACAATGATGTCATCAATGTACTGCAGATGTTCTGAAACTCCATCCTCCAGTGTAGCCTGGATCAGTCCATGACAGATGGTGGGACTGTGTTTCCACCCCTGGGGCAGTTGGTTCCACGTGTATTGCACACCCCTCCATGTGAAAGCAAACTGAGGCCTGCATTCTACTGCCAGAGGAATGGAGAAAAATGCATTGGTGATGTCAATGGTGGCGTACCACTTGGCTGCCTTGGACTCCAGCTCGTACTGCAGTTCCAGCATGTCTGGCACAGCAGCACTCAGTGGTGGAGTCATTTCATTCAATGCACGATAGTCCACGGTTAATCTCCATTCTCCTTCAGATTTCCGCACAGGCCAGATGGGGCTGTTGAAGGGTGAGTGGGTTTTTCTGACCACCCCTTGGCTCTCCAGCTCACGGATCATCTTGTGGATGGGGATCACGGCATCTTGATTCGTCCGGTACTGCCAGCAGTGCACTGTTGAAGTAGCAATTGGCACCTGTTCCTCTTTCACTCTGAGGAGTCCCACTGCAGATGGGTTTTCTGATAGCCCAGGCAGGGTGTTCAACTGCTTAATGCCCTCTGCTGCCACAGCAGCTATTCCAAAAGCCCACCTGAGTCCCTTTGGGTCTTTGTAATAGCTGTTCCTGAGGAAGTCTATGCCTAGGATACATGGTGCCTCTGGGCCAGTCACAATTGGATGTTTCTGCCACTCTTTCCCAGTCAGGCTCACCTCAGCCTCCAGCAAAGTCAATTCCTGAGATCCCCCCGTAATCCCGGCAATTGAAACAGTTTCCTCCCCGACATGTCCCGATGGTATTAATGTACATTGTGAACCAGTGTCAACCAATGCACTGTGTTCCTGTGGCTCTGATGTGCCAGGCCATCGGATCCACACCGTCCAAAAGATCCGGTTTTCCTGTGCCTCTCCCTGGCTAGAGGCAGGGCCCCTCTAGCCCTGGTTATTATTATTTCTCTCCTGGGCATACATACTGGAGGTTCCTTCAAGGGGATCTGACAGATCATCTTCCCTTCTGTAATACCCTGCACCTTGGTCATGGGAGGCTGAGGCTACCTTCACTTTAGTGGAGTTCCCTCTGTTAGTGTTCCCCTCCCTGAGTTGGCGCACCCGTGCTGCCAGGACAGACAGTTTCCCATCCCACCTTCTCATGTCTTCCCCGTGGTCACATAGAAAAAAACACAGGTCAGCACGTGGGGTGTACCCTCTCTCCCTAGATGGGGGGCGTTGGGCTCTACTTTTGGGGTCCATGACTCGCACTGGTGCTGCACTGATCTTCCTCACCTCTTCCCTTATCTCCTTCATCTCCTCCTTAAACTCCTCTCTGAGGTCCTTAACCACAGCAGAGACATGAGCCTGCATTGGGCCAGCCATCATACTCTGAAAATTCCTGAGCCTGTTGGCAACAGAACCCACTGTCACTTGGTTGGTATCAGCATTAATCATTGCAATAAAGGTGGTATATTGAGATAGGCCCAGGTTTGCCAGATTCCACAACATCTGCCCTGTGCACCTGACCTTGTCAGGGTCATTGTCATGCTGTCCATCCCTCCCAAAGAGCACCTCCAGTACTGCCACTTCTCTCAGCTTTTGGATCCCTTCCTCAAGGGTATTCCAATGCGTTCTCTGGTGGTGCTTCTGCATTCTCTCCCTGTGGACAAATCTCTCTCTCACACTCATTAAAAGTCGCTCCCAGAGAGAAAGGAGACCTGTCTCCCTTACAAATACCTGGTCCACACCTGAGTCCTGGGTCAAGGCTCCCAAATTCCTTGCCTCAGTACCATCCAGTTGCACACCTGTACCCATAAGGTCCCAGACCCGCAGTAACCAGGTTGTAAAAGGCTCACGGCCCTGTCGTACAATGTCTTTTTGCAGGTTACGGAGACTCTCGTATGACAGGGACTCGGTGATGATCTCAACTTCTGGCTCCCCTGCTGGTTGTGAGGGGCCCCCTTCCTGACCCTTATTATCTAGGTGCCTTGTTTTCATCTTAGACTTCCTAGTTTCCACAGGGGCAACTGCTGCTGCTGAGTGCCCTTGCAGTTCAGCTGGAACCTGGACAGATGCAACATCTGTGGGTCCCACTGCTGCACCATCAGAGTCTCCCTCTTTAAGGCAGGGGGAGGGTTTCTCACCAGCTGGGGAGAGGTACTCCTTCAGCATCTGTCTCATCTCACGTATCTCCTTCACTAGCACCCCCACCCATTCTGGGTGGTTCCATTCTGAGGTGGGCTGTGGGGCCGGGTCAAACTCTGGGGTAATATCCCTAGTCTCTGGAACAGGGTCAGGCTCTGGGGTAACATCCGTAGTCTCTGGTACAGGATCAGGCTCTCGAGTAACATCACTAATCCCTGGGTAGGTATCAGGGTTGTTATCCAAGTCAATCTCCCCTTATCTCTGAATGTTAGATAGAACAGGTTTAACAGGGATATAAGCAATACTAGCCACAGTATAATGTCATTAGCATTTAAAGCGGATTTGAACCCCTTGAAGACTGGTGGGGTGAACTTCAAAAACCGTGTGATGGGTTGGGAGAAGATTTCACCTGCTGCCACTTCCTCACAGTAAGTACCATTATTGAAGTAGCCCCAGAAACACACACTTAGAGTGCGATAGCTCTGAATCCATGTGGCCATCTTCCAGAGAAAATTAAAAATCCATGAATTCCTCAACTGACCAACCCACAAAATGAACCGGATAATAGCCACAGTAACCTTGGTTCTGAGAGTCATGTTTAAAAAAGGGCTTGCAAATGGGAGAGATATAGCAGTGACCACATGGAGGCCAATCCAGGGTAAGCTGGTCAGCATGGTGTCACCTACCACAAGCTTGGGTAATTCAAGAACTGTTATTCCCTTTTCCACCCCTCTCTCAATGCCCTCAGGCAATGCCCCACGTTGGGCGCCAAAATCTGTCTTGGTTTGAAAGACAGGTATTTGCTAAGGAAAGGCAAGAGCTCCTTTCCTGTGATGCAGAATGCAACCCCCTCCCTTTTAATTATTTTAGTTTCAAATCAGAGGCCTTCAGGCAGGAGATGTGGGGATAGGAATAACAGTTCTTTACTGATATCTAACAAGGCAGAAAACAACAACAGCTATAAAAATTGACAACAGAACAGAATACTATAACTCAGTTCCAGTCCCTTTTGGCCACAGGCCGTCTCCCTTTGCTCAGTTACCAGTGCTGGGGGCAGGGCAGGGCCCACACAGTTGAAGAGGGCTGGAGTGATGGCAGCAGCAGCCCAGGGATGAGAGGGATGGGGAAGTGACTGCCCCCTCATGGTGTCGGTCGTGGTGCTCGGCAGAATGTCCGGAGGTGGTAGGGTGAGGTGGGAGAGCAGCAGAGCTATGTCCCACGGCAGGGAGCGTGGATCTCAGTGCTGGGATGGCAGGGGAGATGCCAGATCGGAGCACAGGGCATCCTCCCACTTCACGAGCCAAGCGAGAGAGAGTCCCAGCCCACTGTAGACCCCCTTCCCACCTTTCCTTTTCCGGTCTTTCCCCTCCTCCCTCCACCCACCTCCCTGCGAGAGAACATTACCGTTCTTAAGGTGTAGCCACTCAGCATAACAATGGGAGAAATTCCACAGAAAGAAAAGGGAAACATTCAACCCCCAACAATTATATAATGCTTTAAAGGAAAACAGCCACTGAAAATTGGCGGTGGCTATTACTTTAGACTGTGTGACCGCTCTGTAAAACACTAACTCATTGATTCCAGAAGAGCCATATAATGAAAATTTGAGGTTCAAGGATAGTAAACTACATCTGGAAAGTGCTATTATGTCAGATGAACTGTAATTCAAATTTTAAACTCTGAGCTAATTTTGTATAAGAAAGTAATTTTTTCTCTAGTAAAACTTTTTTCCTTAACACCTTAATGCAATTGTTATAAACATGAAGGGTACAAATGAGGAATGTAGAAATATTTGTACTTTGTTGATAAAATATGCTCCTGTGTATAAAAACAGTGGAAGCTGTGACTTGGCAAATGCTGCCATTTGTCTCCTTAGCACCTGGCTAATGATCCATGACAGAAATATCTGAGCTGAGTGATAACAGTACAGTGATATAATCAGGTGTTACGACACAGATTTTACAAGAGCTTCAGTCATGTTTTTTAGCCAGTTTGCTGTTGAAGACTAACATTGGAAAGGCTTTCCTGTTTAAATAAATTTGTCTGGGTGACAGAAACAATTTACAAAGCTCTAAATATGTTGTTTGGCCTGTTATTTGTAAGATCTAACTGTGGAATATTCAACATAAATAAAATTCTGGAAGGTATCATTAGGAATACGTCTGATTTAAACCTGCCTATAAAACTCCATGATCCATAGAGAGGGGTTTTCTCTGCACTATTCTGTCTAGCAATAAAAGATAACCAGATATGAGTCATCATGATCCCAAGATGCCTCTGATACCATGTTTGCTTTAGCTTTCTACTTAAATTATTGTTTCCTGTCAGAAGCGAACAAAGTTTGTAATTAAATAGTTAATTTCAGAAGAGCAGACTCTGCCAGAGGAAATTATTCTTGTGGAATAGCCTTCAGTGCATGAGCATTCTTATTGATCAAATGATTTTTTGAAAGGGAAAAAACACCCCAAAAAGCCACATCTAGGAAAAAAAAAAAGCTCCCTCAAGTCCAACTCAGACTTGTCTGTGTTTTTCTAGGATTTAACAGTATGAACAGTATTTGCCAGCAGATTGTGAAATAGGCCCTTTTAAATGATAATCCTGTGATAATCCAGCATCTCAACAGAGACAGCACTGCCAAGTTGCTTGTTCTTGAAGACCGCACTTACAAAGGGCATGTTTAAATATGCCAAGCAGACAAGCTTGACCCTTTCAGCCACAAAGATTAGGCATTCTCCTGAGATAATGCTGACAAGTGATTGAGTAACAGAGGCCAGAAGAGGCAATCAAATGAATTTTTAACGAGCATGCAAGGCTATCTGGGAAACAAAGTAGCACACAATTGTTTAGGTTAAAGACAATATTAATTTACTCACAGTGAAAGGAAAGAGTGATACTGACCCTCTGAAATGAATTGCGCAAGTTAATTTTTTGTGTAAGTGTTCTTGTTTTCTATAGCTTAACCAATTTTGCCTTCGAAAGTTATGGTGTCCCTGAGTTATTAATTAATAACATTTGTCTTCCACACATATCTTGTTGGAGCTCCTTCAGTCCCACAACATAATATTTTATTGTGTGGACCAGTATTGATGGACAAGGAATGTTACTGTCAAGTTAGTTCATAAGTTAATAGCTCAGTTGAGAAACATCCCCTTCCAACAATGAGGATAGATGAAGCCCCTTTGACCAGCTTCATTTGAACTACAGCTATCTTGGACATTCACTCTTTCCCCAGACAGTATTAAGAAGATATTGTAGACTGACATTCAGAAGTTGTGGGATAATTTAGCTTTCTGCTTGCTCTATTGAAAAATACCTCAGAGTGTATTAATTGTGTTTATGATCCCAGTTCATATACTTGTAGTATTCTCAGTAGTTATATTATTCCACCATGACCACCTAGAAATATAAATAGTGTAGGGCCCCTCTGGGTGACGAGCAGGCTGTAGATCAGGCACATTGAGGAAGTACAGAATGGGGCTCTCTGCACAGGATTGTGTTTCTTGGTGTTTTCTGCTGGTGTTTGCATGTCTCTAGCAGAAAACAAGAGACTACAAAGAGATTCAGTGCATAAATAACACTTCTTTTTTCATTTGCTGTGCCAATCCCCATGCCAAACCTGGCCTGTGTATTTTTCTTTGGCAGTGTTCTGTTTCTCTAAATAATCATAGCACCTGTCCCTGCACTTTTGGCAGTGCACTTTCGCAGTTCACCTGCTTGAGTGACTCATAGCTTCCTTGTAAGGTGAGAAATAACCCTGTTCTCACTAATCATTAATTAGATCATCTTTTATCTGTGATGAACTTTTATCATCTTCACTGAAGGGACATTGACTTGATTTAAGATCCAGAAACTGCTTTACAGATTTGTGTGTAGTCTGGTGCTGCGCACAAAACTTAAAAGTACAGTCTATGAATGCCAAGCAACCATCATTGTCTCTCATAAACTGACATAATTTGTTTTGCAAGCATATCCCATTGTCTTTTAAATATACATTCACGCAAACAAAAGTCACAACTATCACTGATTGTTTCCCTGGCTTGTAGCCTCAAACATTACTTTAGGACATGGTCTTGTACAAAGAGGTCAGGGATCATGTTTCAGAGAGTGCAAAGGTAGCTTGACCATAATTCAGCTTTCTCCATGTGTTCTTTTTCCCTTGCTATCAGTCCAGTTATTTTCAGCTGTTAAGCAAAATTATGCATTTAAAAGTTGCTCTGTGTGCTTGATTTCTTTGTTTTGTTTTTCCAAAACTTCCAGACATATGGAACTATAGGGGAGACAACTTGTGAGCTGCTAACATCATTACAGAAGTTTAGAGAATTTTAGAAGAATTAATTTACTTGGAATTGTTTAGCTCAGTATTCCAATCACAGATGGGACACATGACTGAATGTTACCACTCTACCACTACTTTGCAGTGAAGTGGTCAGGAATCTCCCCTGGTGTGTATGAAGAGCAGAAGTAGTTCTGTTTTTCAGTCACCTGTGCTTATATAATATGCTATTTTAAAAGAGTTATAAAGATAAAGAAACAAAGGACAAAAATTCCGTTTAAATAAAGAACATAAATGGAACAAAGGGAAATCTTAGATGCTCTTTATCTGAAGTTTGAGGTCAGCTAGAGCGAAATAAATTCTTATCCCTACTGCTTTCATTTCTGTGCCTTCACTTAGGTCAACCAGCAGTTGAGACACTACATATTCTCACAATCTTCAGGCAAATATCACCTGGACCTCTCCAAAATTATGCACTTCATCATAAATTTTACCCTGGAACCTAATGTAATCCTTTACAATTGGGCAAACCAAGACCCTGTGGACCAGATATAATAAATTCAGTGTTACAGCTTTCTCTCTACTGAGACAGAAACTTTTCCTCTATGCTACTGATGTAGTTTTTTTCTAAATTTAACTTGGGCAGTTTGAATAACTGAGGAAATCCATCTAAAAATATCTCCTGGTCCTAGTTTCTAATCTACTACTTAGTAGATCTGTATATAAATTAATTTGATTATTTTGAGACAGAAAAAAGAATTAGGGAAATGGAGCAGCTGGAAAACAGGACATGGAACAATAAGTAATGGAGAGAAATGAGCTCTATAAACTATAATAATTTAAAATAACTTTTAAATTATTATGCTGTAATTATTGATTAGTACATTACCCTCAGCCTTTGCTCTTTAAAGAAATAGGAAAAACCTGTATAATGTTTGCATGGATGTAGCATCTTAGTGCAATCTCTACTGTTGACTGTTGTACTCTGTGAATTGGTTTTGAAGCAGATGATGGTGCTTTGAGATCTCTAGTATATGGATAGATCATTTGCTGTAATATAAGAGTATTTATCAGACTTCACATTTCATCATTTTGGCTGAAATAGAAGAAAATAGTTACTTCATGCTTTGGAAATCTGTATTTTAAATTTAAAGTTAATGAATTGTAATAATTTATATCTCATAGCAAAAAATAGGATGGGTTAATGAGGCAAGTGACATTATGATGTCTATGTTCTCAACACATCTTCACATCAACAAAATAATGTTGTGGCTAGTTACAATCGAAAGAGTTGACATTCAGGTAAAACATGCAGTTGGTTTAACAGTTTGAAAATTGCCTTCTAGGAGTGAAAATGTAGAAATATAAATAACACAAGCCCTACTGAGAAAATTGCTTTCTGTTAGCTGTTAAGTGCCAGCTCAGGTACATCCCCCCATTTCTTCTTTCTTTTGTATGTAGGTTTCAGAGATTTCATCCCATGACAGTTGCACTTATCCCAGCCTTAAAATCTAGATTCCATGATTAATGCATCTTGAGCTAGCAGTAAAAGGGATCTCTCTCTAGATGAGAAGGTTCACTACCTCTGCATAATCACTGACAGGTAGTAAGCTTTGTATTTCTGTCATGGGCAAAGCTGGTGGGTGAAGGTCAGATATACTTTCATTCATGTTTTCATCATGTTTTTGGCTACATAAATCAAAGATGATTGAATTTAACTCGAAATAAAGAAAGTCTATATATTAGGCACCATAACATTATTTCTTTAAAAGCTTCAATGCAGAAACAAGTAGTTACATGTGTCTAAACATCCTAAATTACATGTCTTGTATTACAGGGCTTTTTTCAAACAGAAAAATTTAAAAACTTTCGTTAAATTACTGATGAAAGATAATTTTTTATGGCTAAACTTATAGCTAATAGTTTTTTTCTTCATTATAAATAATTTTAAACAAAGTGTATTTTCAACATTAAATTTTTCAAAACTCCTATTAAACTAAGTTCCATTTTAATCTTTCCCTCACTTTGGCTTATACTGTAGTTATGCTTTTAAGTGCCTGACAATAATCCTGATATTCACATTCTTACTCTTTCAATTTGTCTCTCCAGTTAATCCAATGAGTAGAAAAACCCATTATTCCTCATTTCAAGTATTACCACTTCAGGACACAACCTAAACCAGAGAACTTCAAATACTTCTATAGCCTTAATCTGTGAAAGAATTATATTCGCTGGCTATCCAAATCTTTATTCACATTTCCCATATTGTGTGGCAAAAGCATGCTGTGCCTCTGCCTTAATTCTTATGCTCACAGCTAAGTTAATGAAGGTGTATTTTGGGTACTAATGTGCCATAATTAGGAGGGGTTGAGGGTGTCTGTTTCAAAACTATTAGACAGGAAATGTAAAGTTGCAAAAAGTTCATGAATTAAGAATAGAGTTGACTGAATGTAGTCAAAACACTTTTTTTGTGGATTCAATTTTCATTTGAAACATATAAAGAAAAAAACCCAAAACCTTTCATTGAACATTCTCTTTAGTAAAAGACTTTGGTAATTTCCAAGTAAAATGTGCTGCCTGGCAGATGGTGGCTAGAACTGGAGAGCCTTCAGCCAATTTTATTAAGGCCTACAATATGTAGCTATGTTGAAACTAACTAGCCTTTGATATCTATTTGTTGTATGTAGTCAAAGCCATTCATTTTGCACCTCTATTTTCAACTATTGCCTTGTTCCATGGAAATATTAGCTGTTAAAGGTACTCCCATGGTGCATTTTAGATTAATCACTGTTCTCAGATGTTTTGTAACTCTCTTAACAAAACAATGTTTCATGCAGAACATTGTATTTTTATTGGAGTGCATCTGTAAGAGATGTATGTAGAAAACAGGTGAGATAATTATTCAGCTCTAATTGGCAGCAGTTAATTCCTAGCTGAAATACTGAGGTTTTACTTTTCATCCAAAGTTTTAAAAAGCATTTGGATTTACAATAAAACAACATAAATTAAAGATGGAAGACAGACTCTATGAAGAAATTTGAGTTCACATATGTAGCTATCTAAATCTCTGATGCCAAATTCTAGGATTGTTTTTCATGTTTTTCGAGGCAATGTGGTTGTGTATTACCTATTTTAACTGGGGAACCTTGTCAGCAGGTACTTGGATGAAAAGTTATGCAGCATAAGGACATTATTTCAACAGTATTAAAACATAAATACCTCTTTTACTCTGTCTTGGATTTATCCAGCTCCTCCAAAAATAAAAAGTTTTTGCAGAAAGGATCAGTGACATGATTACTTGGGCTACACTGGGTGGAAGGGTCCATTTTCCTTGCTCTTTGTGGTTCAAGAAAAGGATGAAACAGCAAAGAAAAGGAAGACAAAAATATACAACAAAAAAAATCAGTATATTGACCTGGCTTTGTGTCCAGGTTTGAAGAAAGATAGGTGTGTACTAGGGAAGAGCAAGGCCTTCCCTCGAAATGGAGCTAATAAATCCGTCCCTCTGAATTAGTATAATTTTGGAATTAAGGGGCTCTCAGGCAAAGATATAGGAATAGGAATAACCGTTCTTCACGAGTATGTATACATATATATAAAACAAGGCAAACGAAACAACAACTATGAAATTAACAGCAAACAGAACAGGAACCCAGTAACAGTTCTTTTGGTTGTGGACACCTTTCCCCTCTGGTGCAGTTACCGTCACAGTTGGCAGTGAGTGCCAGCCGGCTCCCGGTGGACAGGGGCAGATGCAGCGATCCCGCACAGCTGCAGGGGTGCTGGGAGTGATGGCAGCTGTGTCCCGAATGGGAAGGGTGGAGGAGAGACTTGGCTCAGGGATGCTCGGAGTATCGGTCCCGGTGCTCCAACAGGATGCTTGGAGATGGCAGGCTGAAGCAGGGGAGCGTTCAAGCTGGGCAGCAGCCCAGGGTCCAACAACAGAAGAGGCAGCTCATGGCGTTGGGGGTGACGGAGCAAGGTTTTCCAGCCATCTTCCTCCTCCCAGAGCCAACAATGAGCGAGTGCCAGCATCTGCCCTCCCTTACCCTCCTTTACCTACCCCTGATTTTGCCATGTTTTCCCCCCTTTCCCCCCTCCCCCTGTCAGTAGTCATCAGTGCTAGGGCCTAGCCATCAAAAATTAGCATGTTAATGGGAAAAAATTCCACAGAGGGGAAAGGAAAAAAACCAACACCCAACAGTTTGTTTTTATTTGTTAGGAATTTTTAGCTTGGAAAACTTTTATTTAATTACGATTTCTAGATTGGTTTGTAGTCTTGACTTCTGTTAAGGGATTTTCCTATTCTAACAATTTTTTTGGCTGCTCTTTTTTTCTGTCATTCTCATTGATTCTTCCTTTCCAGCCCTTTCTAGAGTGCCTAATTTAGGTTCAGGATGTAGACAGATGCTGTATAGATGAGCAGAAGTATGAAATGCTCAACATACAGCAGAATTGCTCTAGTGTTTCAGTGAATTGTAGCAAAACCAACACCTCTGTAAGGCAGGAAGAACTCACATCAGCAAAAAGGAGAGATGTTATTTTGGTTGTGGAGGACTTGCTTCCTTCCACATTTTGAGGGTAATGTCTGACATTTCATCATCTCAACTTGGTTGCATCTCACAATTCTGTACAACCCTGCATAGGCACAGAGATGTCATCAGCACATTCTCAGTTTTGTTTGTTTCTATGTGAGTGTGTCTCACCAAGATCTGGAAGAGGAATACAGGATGCTTCTGTTGGGGGTTGAATTGTTCCCTTTTCTTTCTGTGGAATTTCTCCCATTGTTATGCTAAGTAGTTGTGGCTACACCTTAAAACGATAGATAATGTTCTCTCATAGGGTGGTGGGTGGAGGCGGGGGGGGAACGGGAAAAGGAAAGGTGGGACAGGGGGTCTGGAGCGGGCTGGGACTCCCTCGCTTGGCTCGTGGAGGGAAAGGACGCCCTGTGCTCCGATCTGGCATCTCCCCTGCCATCCCAGCGCTGAGATCCACGCTCCCTGCCATTGGACATCGCTCTGCTGCTCTCCCATCTCACCCTACCACCTCCGGACATTCTGCTGAGCACCACGACCGACACTGTGAGGGGGGAGTCGCTCCCCCATCCCTCTCACCCCTGGGCTGCAGCCGCCATCACTCCAGCCCTCTTCAACTGTGTGGGCCCTGCCCTGCCCCCAGCACCAGTGACTGAGCACAGGGAGATGGCCTGTGGCCAAAAGGGACTGGAACTGAGTTATAGTATTCTGTTCTGTTGTCAATTTTTATAGCTGTTGTTGTTTTCTGCCTTGTTAGATATCAGTAAAGAACTGTTATTCCTATCCCCACATCTCCTGCCTGAAGGCCTCTGATTTGAAACTAAAATAATTAAAAGGGAGGGGGTTGCATTCTGCATCACAGGAAAGGAGCTCTTGCCTTTCCTTAGCAAATACCTGTCTTTCAAACCAAGACAGCTTCACATGTGGTTTTATGGAGCTTTGTTTCAATTATGGCACCTAAAAGCTCTGTAATGTTACAGAGATTCATTTCAAAAGGATGTGGTGATAGATAAAAGGGTGCACTATTTTCTGTTGATTGAAATATTTTTTCAGTATAGAAAAGAGATACATGAATTAGGCGAAATTGTGCTTACTATTACAATAGCATTTATTTTTTTCAGTTTTTAACCTTATTGCTGACATGTTACACATCTCTCAGTAGTAGCTCTACAGATGGAAAGATTAATGTAAGGGAATCATGAAAGGGCAGGACATGTCCTTCATAGATGTCATAAGTATACTTCTAATGAAGCTTCCATTCTTTCTGGGCACAAAAAATTGTTTGAGAAGGGGGGAGAAAGGAGAAATTGGTAACCTTTAAGCATATGCTCAGCCCTCTGTAAGCAGTTCATTCAGCTGGAGAATCAGTCATTTCACAGTGATTGATTGCTTTTGCAAGTCTTGAGCCAAATCAAACCCGGCAGTTATGCACTGACGACACATTAGTCAGGGAAAGTCTGAATTTTTTTGCATAAATTTCAAACAAAGCAAATAAATCTGTTCCTGGTTTTATGCTAATGAAAAACAATCTGTGCTGTGGAATGTCGCATTTTGAATTTTTGTGATTTGGTTTTCTTTTTAAGGTGTCTAGCTAATGCTTTTGGTAATTCATGCCAATAAAAGTATCTCTTTTTTCTAAAGTTTTGAAATCATGAAGCAGTAGCTATTATGTGGTATCTGCTTTGAAATTTTAGTATATCATTCTATGCTACTGTGCACTCTAATTTTTTTTATAGCATTTGATTATCATGTCAATTTACATCCAGGTTAGAAGAAATTGGCTGGGTAGAAAGCAATAAATTTTAATAAGTTCACCATTTGCATCATTTGGTATAGCATTCAGTGATTTTTGTCCTGATGTGGCAAAAATGTTATCATTCTTTAGGCGCTGCTGATCTTAAGTTCTGCATGACTAACCAAACTGCATGTTGTTCAATCCCCGATGATCCCTCCACACATTATAACAACCCCTCAGAAGCAGACACGACATGAAATATCAAAATGGCAAAGGTATTTTGTGTAAGTGCTGCGATTTCCAAAATCTTTGCTGTGTTCAGAAGTGGTAGAAAAGAATGTATATCAAGAACCACATCACCATTTAGTAGTGATGGTAGCCATTTAGTAGTGGTGTTTAGGGCTTTGCATAGAATAAAAAATGTGGAGAGATTATACAAATTTTATAACATGATCAACAAACCTAAGAAAATGGATTGGATTTTAGTGCCTGTGTCAGATTTTCGCACACTTGAAGGGTAGGAACAAGCACAGTTTTTGAGAGTTCAGCAAAAGGCATTCCTTGGCAGTGAAGTGTGGTCTGAAATCCCTGTTTCCCTGCAAGGTGCCGGACCCCAAAGCTAGGGCTTGAAGGCAGCCATGGCAGACAATATCAGCCCTGTCTGATATCAAGGATCTCAAGAATCTCCCTGTGCAGGATGTTTTTGTCTGCTCTGTGCCACTCCTGATTGCTTGGTCCTGCCTGTAGGCCCTCTGGGGTCGTTGAGGCCAACAAACTGAAATAAAGGAAGAGTCAGCATCTCTTGGCAATATACATTCAAATTGTACCTCTCTACTGCCCATGGCCAGGTGTCATCTTGCAGCTTTCCTTTATTTGCTATCAGAGGGGGAGCTCATAGGACCTGGAGAAAAAAAAAACAAATTCAACAGCCTGAACTGTATATCTGTTTATACAGATTTAAGTAACTCATTTCTTTTCAATAATAACCCAGCACTGCAAAGACAAAAGCTGTATGTTTGCAAGTTACAGAGTTATCTACAGTGATTTTCTTTGTTCTTAAATAGATATTGTAAATTCCAACGGAGATGCAGTGAAAGGACTAGGTTTTGATCTTGTAGCACTGGAAGGAGTGAAGTGCAAAGAATTTCACATGATTAATGCCATTGAATAATTTCTTCATGTTAATGGAGAATAATAATAACATAACTTATTCTCCTAAAAAAGGTTTTTGGGTGGCATAGACATATACAATATCAAATAGATGTGCCACAGGTTGATATTCACTATGATCAGTGTTATTTGTTTCAAGCAGGCACATAAAGAGGTGAGATCCAATTTTTTTTTCAGCTAGATCAGAAATAAACCTTTATTAAGCTTTGATTTATACACAACCTGATATCATTTTATAAAGAGACGAATTCTGCCAGTAGCTTACACCTATGAGTTTTCATAAAGTCTAGAGCCCTTGTAGATTCTTCATGGTATAAATACATTCTACGGTCATCACAGCACCTTGATTGCAAGTTCTTGATAATTAAAAAGTTGAGTGAGCCTGGTTCTATTAATGTCAAAAAATCTATATTGAGTATTTTGCTAGATTTTAAGCTCCTAGTCTTTCCTTTTCTCCCCTACTTTTTCATACACTGTCCAAAAGCAGTTTTAGGCCATAATTACTGTCATTTGCTGTGAGAGGCAGGAAAGGGTAGCAGATAGAATCAGGCATGATATGGCACCAATTTATTCTCATTATGATGATGACTGCAATTCAGTTTCTGTTGTATGCTCCCCTTGCTTTTACCTTAACTCCTTTAGTTCAGTTTTGAAATAATACAGGGGATAGATATTTTTTAAATTATGGGGTTTTTCTTCCACACTAAAGATTTGGAGAATCTTATGCAAGCTGCTAAATTGTATTTTTTTTTCTTTTAAACACTATTTATACTGTGGAAACGTAGAAGAACCAGCTATTCCCTTTCTGCCCACTGTGCTAGGTAAAGAAAACAAAAAACCTGTCTGAGCTTACAAATGCTTAATAAAAATTCTTCATGAGTAGGATGCAAACTTGTTTCGTATATAAACTGAAATTATTTAATTGTAATAATGAGGACAAAATAATGATATTTTCTTAGTTAAGAGGGCATGAGAGAGACCTTGGATAAGTGCTGCTTCTGAAATGCTATATATCCATTATGCTTTTAGAAACAGGAAAATTATAGTTAGCACTCTAAAAATGGCTCTGTTTTGTCAGGCTGGGAAACTTATTTCCACAATTGTTACTTACATTAACCGACAAATGGTGCTAATGAGTTTTGGCTTCTCGATTCTGCATAAAATATTCCATCTTAAACACCTCATCAGTGCTGACTTTACCTTTTTTTGACTTTGGAAAAGTAATTGCTGCTTCTGGCACTGTTTCCCTGGGGCTAGGTTCCTGCATTTAAATTACTTTCTAACTCTTGATGGCAGATACTTACAGGCAGGCAATATTAGCAGTTCAGTTGCTGAGTACCTTTCTAATACCATTATATTTTTATAGAAATTGGAAAATTCATCATGGAAATCATGTTAATTTCATGTAAAGATCTAGTTGCTATGTTATCCAAAATTAATGTTTTCCCATTATCAGAATGGAATTATTGCTTAGATCATTAAAATCTATCCCATACAATCATATGGAAGATGGTTAGAGAATGGCAATCTTGGTGAATTTATGTGCTTCATGTAATTTGAGAACTTTTCTCATGAATATTTCACATATCCATGTTTCACCCTATCTGAGGTGTATTTTAGATAAATATATATCTATATCTATATCTATATCTATATCTATATCTATATCTATATCTATATCTACATCTACCTCTACATCTACATCTACCTCTACATCTACATCTACATCTACATCTACATCTACATCTACATATACATATACATATACATATACATATACATATACATATACATATACATATACATATACATATACATATACATATACATATACATATACATATACATATACATATATTTGTGGAATTTTTAGTTTCTTGCATCAAGTGAGCTGACACAAAATTCCAGAAGATGATACTCTTTTATTTCTGTACAGGATATTCTCATTCTTTATAAGTATTCACAAACTTTAACTTTCAAGAATCCCATGGAATTAGCAAAAAAATATAAAATTTGACAGAATGACCATTGCAAGAGTGTTGTAACCTGCACCTCAGTGTTCTTCTCTTCTGTGCTCGTGTTCTGTGTGATAAACGTGTCTCTCCTTAGACCAAGAGACTCCATAAAAATAAAACTGCTCAGAGGTATCTCTTTGGCAGAATAAGCAATGACATCTGTTTGACAGTCAGCTGCTACACACTGTGATTAAGAGAAAATGCTCATTTCTCATGAGGATGTTGATTATTCCCTAACTTTAGCTCAAATGCCTAGTTGCTGATTATATACTAATGTGCTAAAATGCTTTTTCTCAGGATTTCTACATTTAGAGATAGTGTCTAGGATAGGGGAAAAATGTTTTTTATAAAACAGCAGTTAGTTGTGATTCTTTACAAAGACACCAGTAAGAGTTCTTTGGCATTGAATAGCAGTTCTTATCAACATGACCTGGTCCTGTCATATTTTGCTGCTTGCTCTTAGTTTGCACTGATAATTAATTGTGAGGTATCTACATGCCAAAAAAAAAATGTAAATGTGCAATGTAAGAGAGTGCCACTGGTGTGAAATACTGATGAGAGGGACATGTAAACATGCACTTATAGATGGCAAAAGACCAGTGAAACGGTACCAACCACGTGAAAATACTTTCAGAAGGGTTCTAATGGTTCTTGCTTAAAGTAAACAAGGGTGAAACACAAGTTTATAGTCCTGTGGTCAAAGTGAACTTGCTGACTTTCTCTTAATTTCCCTGCTCAGTTCAACAGTATTCAATTCTTGAAGACTTAAAGAAGGAAGATTCTGATTTACAGAGAGCCCCACTCAAAACTGAGTAGCAGTGTTAAGTGCTACACTGAATTAAACACTTCTTTCCTGTAACAAGCATGTGTAGAACTCCTCATTCTTGTGGAGCTGGATCTTTCACAGATCTCCAGCAAAACTGACTCACATCAAAACCAGTGATTAACACAGGTACTTTTTGTTGTGTTTAGTTGAATGAAATGTTCTTACTCTTTTCTAGATCTGCAAAGAATTTTAAGAAAAATCTTTTATATAAGTAAAAGTTAATTGCAGTGATATAGGGCAGATGTACACATGTTTTCAGGCAAAAGGAACCGAGTCAAACACGAAAATGGCTCAAAACTGAAGTAAGCAGGTTCAATACATTCCTTGGAGAAGAGGGGGAGAAAGATGAGGCAGGATCAAAGTTCACATTGCAAATTCTGCTGTAGATCTCAGCTGCAAGTGCAGTGTTGACTTTGAGATGAGTGGATAGATCTCCATCTCTCCCTCTTTTAGGCCAGAAAATATCATTCTGCTAAATGGTTAAGACTATATCTGTTCAAAATTCCTATCAGAATAACTTTGTGCACTCAAAAAATATAGTGGGTTGGTGTTTTGTGTGGTTTTGTTAGGGGTTTTTATGAAATAGCAACTGAGAGAGAAGCTGTTTTGTCCAAGAAGTCTCCCAAAGAAAAGGTTTTGTGAGAAACAAAATTAGGTCAGGAAGCTGGCACATGATTGCTATAACTATATATTGCTATATAGTTCTTTCATGTGGGAGATGCAAAATTGGAAATAAATGAACTCTTATTGCTGTAATTGAGGGAGATTTGGGAGTGGGGGGATATACCTGAGGGGTTTTTTTCTTCGTTTTGGTAGGCTGCAAATGAGCAGTATCTGCAAGCCAGATGAAAACAGGAGTAAAGTCTGATATTACCAATTTGAAAGGACCTCTGCACTTCAGAAACAATGGCTGGTTTGTGCACCTTGTGGTAAAAAGGGAGGCAGTTGCAACTTGGGATGAATGAACCTCAAACCTTTCAGCCTCCCTGTCCTAAAAGCTCCTAAGCCCAGCACAATGTTCCCTTCGACTCCAATACTATCCTTTAAAGCTTGTCCAGTGTTTCAAGATGACTGGTTTTCCGTATATTATCTCTTAATCTTGGGAAGAGTTAAAGTACAGCAGGAAGAGAGGAGTGGTTTTGGTCATCTTGGTTTGACACATTTGAAAATGAAACTGATATTGAGGTAGATCACAAAAATAAAGGTAGCAGAACATTCAGGACACCTCTTCTGTATTTACAAACTTGTGGAACAGTCCTAAAACCAATAAAAAGGACCAAAAAAAGCCACAAAAAACCCAAACAACCTAACAACAAAAAAATCAAAACAAAAATAACCAAATCAAAGGGAAAAAAGAACAACAACAACAAAAAACACCAAAACCACAACCCTCAGGACACCACTGTTGCAACTGATGAAGTCACAATTCTGGAAATGCATCTTAAAAATCAACCCGTGTTGTATGGTTCCAGTAAATGATTACTGCTCAACTTTGAAAGATTCTTCTGCCTTTATTGTAACAGCTCTGTACCCACTCCAGCAGGGCAGTCAGTGAGTCTAAGCATTCTGAAGGTTAGGGATCCTGACTTGCCTGGCTATAGTACTACCTATGGAACTTTATTGAATCAAGCTTTTAAGAACTCATGCTTTTTGTTCCGTAGATTTATGGTTTGAGAGATCAGAGCCACCGTTTCATTTTGGAATGCTGTTGGGTACAGACATTAAGCCAGTGTAATGTGTCCCCATGCTATCCTTAAACATGTCATGAAAACCCTTCAGCAGTGCTATCACACGCAATCGAACAAAATTAAATTAAAGCATGTTTTCATATGTTTGTTTCCAAATATGCATTTCACTCAGGAAATTCTGTATGGCTGACTATTGCTTAATTCCACAAAAATATATTTGTCTGAGCAACAATTGGAACATTATACTCAAACTTGCTGTAGTCTTGTGGTTTGCTATTTTCCCTTGTTATAACCTTGTTCTCCCCTTTCATTAGAACGGTTTCTCCCTATGTTGAACCCCTTTTGTTGGTCTGTTCCAGGTTGCCCCTTCCCACCTTAGTTGCGTCAATTACCCCTAAACTCCAACTTTTCTTCTAGACCCTTCCCTGTCGATCACCCTAGCCCAAGTCCACTCGGTTGTCAATCCCCCCTGGCCACACCTGTTGTTCTGGAAAATTCTAAGTCAGTTACAAGTTCTATGTTATATGATTGAACGCTGTATGTTGAAAAACCCCACCTATGTTTTCCCCCATTGGTTTATTGTATCTGAAGTCCCTCCCATTGTTACACCCCTAAGTTTTCCCAATTGGTCTATATATGGTATCCTCCCATGGGGGAGGTCCTGTATTTAAGATCATGCAGAGCTATTCTTTTCGCCTTTCTTGGTATCAACTCCTTGACTCCAGTTGTCCCCCTACCCATTCCTCCAATAAACCCTTGGAACCCTGAAAGGACCCTCTCGACTCTTTGCTTCTTCCTGACGCCAACAATCGCTACTAAGGCTCGGTGCCTTACCCTCATCCCAGGTTCTGAGAGACTCTGGGAGAGGGCCACTCTTGGCACCTCACCAGCTAGTCAGGTGGGCAATACGAGTGGACTAAAGCAGGCAGCGTCACTGTAGGTAACCAAATTAATGGTAAGACATGAATATTGAGATAGAACTGGGGTTTTTTTTAGTCAGTCATAAAAAATACAGACGGGCAGTAGAGGTTATAGGAAAACGTGAGCCAGAAAAATCAGTGGTATACTATAGATGGATAAAATACTATCTGTTTGCCTGTATTAAACAAATTTGCTGTGTGCCATAACAGTGTAACTGAACACTTTTCCATGATCCATTAAAAATATTAGACAAGATATAGGGGATAAAAATAATTAGATTTAGAATGAATTGCACTCAAGAAAATCTGGCTACCTTTCCATGTCATTTTCTGCAACTATAAGGTTATGGTTTAAAAACAAGAAAAAGAAGTTATAGCAGACTATCTGATTAATAAATTGCAATCAATTGCAATGCCTAATTATTTTTCTGTACAATGTATTGGACGGGGTGGGGGGGAAGGAGGAAATAATCGTGAAGTATTAGGAAGTTCTGACCTGTGGTATAGATGGAACTGGTAAAGGAGTCTAAGCTCACAGTCCAAGAGAAAACATCATCAGTTTTTTTAAGGTCATTCATTGTATGTTTTCTCTATAAGGAAAAAAAAAATCTCAAAATTTATCTTCTTTTGTTAAACACAATTGGCTTTACCAAGGCTTTTCTCTTCTTTCTTCCTCCCAACACAGTAAAAGGGACATTTCTGAGCTTGAAAATAAAACCCCAGTTCGGTTTCTCCTGTGTGGTTTAAATTTCCCTGTTTTGTTTTGGCTTTTTTTGTAGCTTGGGACTAGATGTGGCCAGGTCTCTTGTGATTCACACTCACTTGCAAACAGACAAAACAGAAATATCTGAGAGTTCCTTGGTGCAGCAGTCCATGAAGCAGCTGCTGAAGGATGTTGTTGAATGGGATGTGCCTTGTCAGGCTTCTGTATGTGACAGAGTTCAGTGAGATACAACATTTGAGTTTGGAAAAGGAAGGACTAAGAGGCTTATAAAAGATAAGAGAAATCAGTAATGTAAGAAGAGTGAAAAGGCAGGTTAGGAGGCTAGTAAAGGTGGTAAAGTTGTGTGCTCAGTCAAAAAAGAAATTGGAACGAGAGAAGCAACACTGTGTGATTAAATGAAACCTTGGTGTGCTCAGCTGTAGGTAGATTTGTTTTCTGCATCTCAAGATTTGATGGAGTTAGAAAAAGTGCAAAGAAAGGCAACTGCAATGTGAAAGGATGCGGACATTGCTTTATAAGGAATCTAAAAACAAAAAGTTGTGTCTGCAGTCTCGTGAAAAAAAAAGGCTAAAGTAGGTGACAGCCAAAGCCTACAAAGTAATGAAAATAAAGTGAATGAAAAACTGGTGTTGATCAAATCCCTTGGTTCTAGAACAAACATTGCTTGGACTGGTGGGAGGTTGGTTTAAGACAAAGGATATACTTTTTTATTGAGATGTTTACAGATGTAATGGAATTTGTTGCCAGAACAGGCAGAGGTGGCAACTGAACAGTATCAGCAAGGAGTAGAAGCAATTGGAGACATTTCTTCTATAAAAGGACTAAATTTTTAATTGCTCATTAAAAGGAACCTTGCAGCAATATGTGCTCTAGATGCACTAACACAGTGGGATGGTGCACAAGGAAACAACATGGCCAGTGGACTATACAAAAGGGAAAAGCCTGTTTGTTCTCTTAAAACTGTCTTGTACAGCACTGCCCAGAGCAGAACACAACACTGAGTAATATCATACTCAACAGGCCATTCCTTAGGTTCTTATGTAAGAAAATGTGGTTTAATTTCTCTTAACAGGTTGCCATGAACTGTGAACACTCTCATGCCTAGTTAACTTTGAATGATTGGATCTGTTTCAGGATTTTTTTCTTCAGTTCAAGTAACTTATCTCCTTGCTTCAAAATTCTGAGGCATGCACCCTGAATTTTTTTTTTTTAACTTCCTTGAAAAATTTCTCAAGAGTCCCTGGTGATTTTGTAATTATTTTACAGCAAGCTGAATAATTCTGGCACTTTAGATCTGCAGTGATAAGTATGGATTAAAACTATATTTAAAACATAAGGGATTATGCTTTTTCATCCTAATGGGGTTCTCAAGCCTGTACAAATAAGACCCCCGTGTCCTACATCCAGTGTTAGGAGAAGATATTGAAGTAGCATTATATGAGGCAAAATACGCTGATATTTTAAAAGCCAAAGAAAACAATAATTCACACACATTTCAAAAAAAAGTCTTATTTTAATGAAATAAAGATCCTAATCATTATTTACCTTGAATAGATGGAGCTCATTACTTGTTTTTTGCTGTTTCCCAGACACAAATAGAAGTTAAAAAATACTAAAAGCCCCAGAGTCACACACAGAAAGTGAATAATCACAAGAGTTAAACATTTTCTGAAAACAGTATTGATATCTCTGGCAGACACTGAATTGCCTGTCAGCATCTTGCTCTATGAAAAGTTTTTGCTTTTCATAACCAACTTCTCCTTGAGCATCTTCTGTTTGCTCAGGGACCAGCCATTTAAGATTTCAGCCATTCATTGGAAAGTTTGCCATGTTCACTTTATGAATGCCCAAGTGCACTCATGTAACCAAAACAAAAAAGCCTTTTGTAAAGATCTGTTAACAGATTACCTTTTTATTTCTGGTACCATGCACTGTGTTATCTTATCAGAACAGCTTTATGCTCTTTTTGATAAGCTTCCCTGCTTACATTGCAGCTTTCCCTGCCCCATTCTCTCTCTCTTCCAGAGTCTTCCTTTAAACCTTCTCCCTTACCCCTACTCACACTTTTAAATCTGAAATCTTGAAAGGCAAAATATTCCAGATAGAGAATTGATGGCTCTGTGCCCAGTTGTCATTCAATTCTTCTGTCTCCTCTCAGTACCATCCTCTGTCAGAAGGTCACACTTGTCTCAACTCTGCTGACTGTAGTGAGAGGAACAGGAGACAGAATGATTGTGGAAAAAGCTTCCTGGAAATAATTGCTCAATAAATTTAGCCAAGTGTTAAATTTATAGGAGCGGAGGAGAATTTTATTGCTTCCTCTTAATAGAGACAATAGTAGGTTTGAGATTTGAGATTTTTTTTTTTCTTCTACTGTTGCATTGCTTTATTTTATAGTTGTTAGATGGTTTGTTCCACTGTTTGTACCCTCCCTTGTTATAGTTCAGTTGCCCTAATTCCCACCTTTCCCTGATCAGTCAACCCTAGTCCCAACCTACTTTCCAGCCTGTTCCCTGTTCTTCTCCCTAATCCCCTCCCAGGCCTATGCCAACCCCTCCTAGCCCCTCCTATCCTTCCAGTATTTTCTGTATCAGTCATCCCCTTCTTGGTATATGATTTGATGTTACATATGTCTCCCCACCTATGTTTCCCCCTATTCGTTGTATGTATAATCAGCCCCGCCTTATGTTACACCCCCAAACTGTAGCAATTGGTTGCTGTATTGTACCCTCCCTTGGGGGAGGGCCCCTATTTAAGTTGCTGCACGGCTGTGTTCCCTGCCTTTTGTGGTTCCCTTCCCTCGGTCCCAGTTGTCCTTCCCCCTTAATAAGCCTTCCCTGGAACCTCGAAAGGACTCTCTCTCAATCCTTTTCTCCTCTCCAGACATGTGCGTGGCCGTTAGGGTTCAGAGCCCTACCCACATACTGGATTCCCTCGGATCCTGGAAGTGGGCCACTCTCGGCGATGGTCTCGCCTTCAGGAGCTAGCTGGGCGAGTCAGTGCAGGGTGGAGAAGGCGAGCCGTGTCATTCTACATGTCTTTGCCTTTAGTTTGGGCCAAAACTACATTTTCAGATTTTCTGGTGTTGTTGTAGGTTTTGCGTCCTTCAAGGGAAGGGAAGAAAGTTTCCCCTCTTCAATTTGCTTTTATCTATTAAACTGGGGAGGTATTGTCTGGCTGGGAAATTCAGCAGAGTCTCTAATCTCAGGAGCTGTGTTTCTATATCATGAGGAAATATCTTATGACCAGTGTAAATAAAAACTCACAAATTTATTTCACTTTGAACAGGCCTCCATATGGTATTTCTTTTATTTCCTCTCAACCCTAAATATGAAGAACTTGTGTGGAAAAGAAACAAACAAAACAGCAGAACAATGCATGTTTCTGCCAAATTTGTAATCTCAGCAATCTGAGGCTGTGCAGTGAAATGTCTCCTGGCAGGCACCCAAAGAGCGCACCCTAAGGAAAACAGAAATGTTTTAACATCACAGTTTTCAGATTATCATTATGGGGCATGTAAGCTTAAAGCAGGTATCTGTGTGGAATTACACATGCGCTCTGAATGCTGCTAAAATGAGCTCTCTTACTCAGGTACATACTTCACTTTATATGTTATTTTTGCAGAGTATCTATTGTTTGTATTTCTAATAGTTTGTTTTCTATCTTTTTAGAGAATACAAATTGTGAAAAGAACATGTGAATGGGTCTTTATCATTTGGTTTTGCTTTGCTAGAATTTGGAAATCAGTTTATAAAGGTCTAAGCAGATGTTAGGAATTCCTGGAAAAAAAAATAAACTATTAATAGTTTTCTAGGGTACTTATCATATTATGAGAAGTAAAAGCAGAAGAAAAGGGCAGATGCAATGATCCTAATTTCAAATAAACTTAGATATAGGTTAATGTAAAACTACATTCAAGATACTTCTAGCAAAATTAAATACTAATAAATTAGATGTTAATGAGGAGACATGAAAGCAGACACGGTTGCATTTAATAAAGATAAAAATATGAACGGGGAGAAAATAACAAAATTTTAATGAGATCCTGGGAAACAGGTGAAAGAGAAGAGGTTACTAATGAAATGGTATAATTTTTGTCAGAAAAATTAAGTGAAAATAATTTTTATTTCTTTAATTCCACAAAAAGAAAAAATATAATTTAGCAAACATTAAAACTATTAATTAGTCAGTTAATAGTTTTAATGTCTGATAAATTCTGATTTTATAAGACAAGGAAGATGGCTGTAAAGAAAGGGCCCAAATAAGAGGCAGTGGCTTTTCACAGGCACTGATGTCACTGATCTAGAATATGCAGATTTAGTGTTCCAAGTATAAGACATAGTGGTTTGAAAGAGCTGCAATGGGGCAGATTCACACTGAGCACAGGAAAAACAGACTTTATGGACTTGCAAGTAATGAACTGCATTGAGAATGTTTAGGATGAGCTCAGTGAATTTTCACTGAATTCCTGTTGTGATGGATATGACCATTATCCTTGCCATCTTAGACAGGAGTAAAAGTTTGCTGATGCCTGGAAATGCTAGAGAGCTAAAACCATGAAAACTAACAGTGACACTTAGGATTGTGTGAAACTCTGAAAAACGGTGACAGAAGATATTAAATCATCATTTAAGACTCCAAAGAGATCATTAAAAAGCAAAAGAGATGCTAAATAGAACTTGGATTTCTGCCTCTCTCCTCTTTCCCATACTATGAGATAACAGAGGCTTTTAAGACCAGAAATTATAATGAACAGACTCTTTAAATGATACTTTTACAAGGATGTGTGAAGAAATAGATCTTCTTAATTCCAGTAATATGAACTACTTCACATCTACTTACACATCAAAACTGTAATTAACCCCAAACATATTCCTTGTTCTAACTGCCCTCACTTGCTGCAAAGCACAGGGAGGTAGTTGTTTTTTAAACAATAAAGAAAAGACAGAAAAAGCATAAAGAAAGATGGATAGTTCCATAAACTGTCATAACCTGTTGAAAAGATTGAACTGAAAATACAGACGGCTCCTCCACCATCTGTTATACCTGGAGATATCTGGCATGTAGCTACAGCAGCGTCAGGTGGAAAAACTACAGGAGACATTCTAAGGTCATAGATATAATAAAAACGGAAAGAAAGGATGCTGTGTAGGTGTTAGATGCCAGAAATGGTTTCCTGATAAATACCAGTTTGAGGGGGGAGAAATAAAGGAACTTCCATAATGCTAAAGAAAATAAAGGGAGTTCTGAATAATCACAGAGGGAATAAGAAGGAAAAGTGAACTCGAGGCTCTAATGTGATGCAGGGACAGCTACCAGCTGCATGTATGTTGACAACTGAGGAGGCTGACTCCTGCAATACCAACTGAGAGTTCTAAACACTTTCCAGGAGGCATTTGTATGACTTCAAAGGTCTGAGAGTCTCTGGGGACTTGGGCTTTGCATCTACTCATCCATGACATCCTACCAATTAATTTAGCTACAAGACAGCCAGTTTAATCTTTTGTCATTGAGTGGGCATCCTGAAAAATTTAACTATTTCCATTCTTTCAGTCTACTGCTTTTTGGAGCAAATTCTGTGCTTGTTTAGAAAGCATTTTAACAAACACTGGCTTGCTTTACTTATGTGCTTGGGTTGAAGATGTTGTTTATATAAATTTAGGGCCAGATCCCCGCTTCTGAGTAAAGGATAAGGTCATCACTACATGCCTGACGCTTTAAGATACTGAAATGCATACGCAACTACCTATCAAAAGGATAAAAGAGAACTTTATTTTAATAGTATTTCATCAAATGTTAAAATCATTTCTTTAAATTCAGTTGTAGTAACAGGAGAAAGTAAATTCTGGAAAATAATGTAGGGGAAAAGCATTGTAAAGAAGAACTAGAAAATATAAAAGATGGCAAGAGAGAGATTCATTTAGCTGGAGTATTTTTCTGACTAATAATTGTATTTGAAAGGTCAAAGAACACACACTCCTTATGGTCTCTATGATTGGAAAGGATATGAAAGTATTTTGAATTTGACTTCATGAGTAATTTCTAAATGCAAATCTGTAGTGGTAGAAGCTCTCAAATTAGAGTGAGGTCAACTGGGCTCCACTAATTCACACCAATTGAGAAGCATATTCAAATTAGATTCCATTAGCTGTGAACTTGGGTAGAAGCTCATTTTACTGGCAGAAATCTCTGTGGAAAGCACATATAAGTCAGCAACAGGCAGTTAGTAAGAAAACTCTTTTGATCTACTTATAGCATAATTCAAAGAAATTAGCTTATTCCTGCAACCATGTAATGGTTAAGAAAATCCACAAGAAGATTTAATGCATGATTCTGCAAATTTCATTCTGTTTTCCTGGGCTAACTGTTAAATTTTGCATCACTAGAAAATTTAAAAGTGATGTGTACCATTACACTATACATAAATAGTACTTAGAGGTGGGTCCCTGACAGGAAGAAAATCCATGGACAGTAGTATGAAGGACTTTATTATCTTTAGAGCAGCCTTTGACTCCGTCTATGTATTAGGTTTTGGAAGGCGGTAGCTGTCTAACTACGACTTTATGAAAATACCACCTGAGGAGGTAACTAGGAATGTAGAATTGTAGCATTCCGTGTTTATCAACATCCTTTGTTATTTTAAATCATATGTGGGAGAGAATTCCAAGATTCCTCTATCCTCCCTGTCGCACATTATAGTCCAAGAGTTCAGTGTAGAAGCAGTATACAATCAGTACAGACAATTCCTAAAGTGCTGATGGATAAAGCTGGACAAATTTAGCTTTTGTAATCAAGTAGTCTTCCTAGGTTTCATTTTTTTTTTCCTTCTACCAGAGTAACTTTCAAATATTTTTCTCTGAATCAGTTCTTTTTCTTAAATCTCCCTCTGCTGTTTGTGCATTGCACTTTGTAGGTTTAGAAACTCTGGAAAGTACTCTTTTCTCTTCCAATATTTGGCACTGAATTACTTAAATTGCTGAATTAATGATGAAGGGTTTTATGTCTGATTCTGTAATACACATTACCTGATCACTGTTCTGCTTGAAATCAGTTGACTCTTTCATAAGGATACTGGCACGAATATGGAAATATACAGCTAGATACATTGTAAATGGTACATCCCGTGACCCCTGCTGTGCCCTGTATCTTGGTCCCTCTCCCCTCCTGGCCACACAGAGCTGGCCGGGATCCAATTTCTCACCACCCCCCCTTTCCAGACCCTAGAAGAGGTCAGTACCCCCTGGCCTCGCTCTCTTACCCTGCTCTTACCCTGCTCTTCCCCCTCTCTTTTCTCTCTTCCCCCGCTCTCTTCCCCCGCTCTTTTCTCCCTCTTTTCTCCCTTTTTCCCTTCCCTTTTTCACTCACTACCCACGAGAAATAAACCTGTAACTTTATTAGGGGAAAGAGCCTCTTTTGATATCTTAACTATGTCCATGAGGCTAGGGCCCAGGGGAATTTCACCCTAACACCTGAGCTAGACCGGAGGAAGGGTGAAAAATCCTATTTTGGGGCCGAGTAAAAGCCTTCAGTTGGCGCTCCACGTGCGTGGTCTCCACAGAGCACCCACGTTCCGCTGTGACTCCTATTTTCGGGATTCAACCAGCCTAGGAGCTGATCAACTAGCTCAAATTTCTTTAAGCTGCATTTTGTGCAGTTCGAAGACTTTTCAGCACGAACCAGCAGCCTGTCAGGAGCCCAGACAGGTCGGTTCTGGACGTGGATCCACTACGGTTACACAGACGTCTCTGCCTGCAGGACAAAAGGTGAGTTAAGCGTCCCTTTGCGGCGGGTGGTTCCCGGAGCTCCGCGGGGGGGTCTCACCAGTGGCATTTTGCCGGCCCGGCGCCGTTCTCGGGAGGAGAGGCGGCGCAGGCGTGTTTGCAGCGTGCGCGCGGCTCAGCAGCTCGCGGCCACGTGGTGCGGCGCGGGGGCTGGGGGGGGGGCTGGACACGGCCACCCCAGGAGCGGTGCGGCAGGCAGACAGCTTTGATCGGTTTCAAAGCTGCGGCACAGGGAGTTTTTTTGCAGTTTTTGCGGTTTTTACGAGTTTTTGCGGCGGGGTCGATCCCTACAGCGGCGCGGGCGCCACGTAGGTTTTACTGACAAAAACCGGCAAAATTAACATCGGTTCCGCATCCAGTAAAGCCTGAAAACCGTAGTGTACCTAGCACGTCTTAACAACTAACTCCTTTCCTGTGTTTTAACTGTAGTGGGGTAGATATAGTGCAAATTGCTAATACCATGGGCTTACAGCAATCTGCCTTACAAAAGAGTATAAAAAAACAACTCAAGGAAATATTAAGTTCAGGAAATGTTTTAATATCTAATAAAAAATTAGCCCGTTTTGCCAGCTGGCTGTCTGTTGAAATATCTGACCTTGAATTGCAAAATATAAATTCGATTTCATTTTGGGATGAAATAGGGGATTTATTAACTTTAAAAGTAGAAAATGAAGATAAAACTGCCTCTGTATTCCTCCCGATATTCTTACAAATTCGGAAACTTTTAATTCAGACAGAAAACAACAGACAGCAGCAGCAAAATAATTCAAACTCACCTTACTTTCCCCAAAAACCCTATAACCATAACCTGGAAAGCACCCTAGGGTCTCCCAGGGAAATGCAGGGTGCCCAGCATGGCTATAACTGTTCTAAATCCCCAAATCCTCCCCAGTATCCCAGTTCTGACAATTTTTCGAAAATTATCAGCTCTCCTTCCTTGTTCCCTTCCCCTCCAGGCCACGGACACGTGGCCGTGTCTGGACAGGTCAGGATCGGGGTCCCAGATAGCTCTGGACATGCGGTCCAGGGAGTGGGGGGGGGGGGGGGGGGGGCAATATGGTGACAGCCACGTGTCTCCTCCTTCATCCCGCAACCTCCTTTACCCTCCGGTCCCAGCCCCTAAGCCTGTCCTCTCCCATAACTCATCCCTGCCCTCGGCTCCACCGCCCCCTCCCCCCTCCAAGACCCTACCCTGCACGGTACCTGGCGACCCCGCCCACAGGTGTTGCAACCCTGGATTCCACCACCCCTCCCCCTCTCCGGTTTCACATTCCTTCCCTCCAAGCTGCTGCGGGGTGGGGGAGGGCAGTGGAGCCCCTGCTAGTTTCAGTGCCGGTGGGGGTGGGGGGGAATCAGCTCACAGCCCCTGGGGGATGGATGGTGCTCCCGTGGTGAGGGGGGGTGGGCAGCCTCCCGGGCCGGGTGGGGGGGGATGCCCAACCCTGAAAGTCAACACCAGGAGAAAGAGTATATACCATCAGTTGCTCCTGTAGTTTATCTTGGTAAGAGAAACGGAAAAAGAAGTTATCAACCTTTGTCCTATCAAGATAAAAAAGAATTTTGTAAAGTACAAAGAGAATTTGGTAGAAATAGTGAAATCTTTAAAGGCATGATGAGAGCCACTTTTAACTCAACGAACTGGTTCCATATGATATCAAAGAGCTTTTCCGGTGTCTGTTAATTCCTTCAGAATATGATCTATGGGAAAGCCTGTGGAAAAGATCTTTAAAAGTGCTTTTACTAGAGCTTTTAAAAAGCTCAGATAATGCAAAAGATGCTGATAATAATGACATAACATACGAACACCTATGTGAGGAAAAAGATTGGCATTGCCCTGAAAACCAAACCAGAGTACTATCCAAGTCTGTCCTAGATAAAATATACAATGTTGCAGAAAAAGCCTTTAATCAATTACCAACAGTAGATACTAAAGGCAGTTATATTAACATTAAACAGTTTACTTCTGAGAATTTCTTACAGTTTGTGGACCGCCTTCGTACGCAAGTAGAAAGACAAGTGTCTGATCCAGTATTACAAGCTGAATTAATTAAAGAAATGGCTCAGAGGAATGCTAATGAAACCTGCCGTAGGGTTATCCTTGGCCTTCCCCTGGAGCCAGCACCTAGCTTAGCACAGATGATAGAAGCCTGCGCCAGAAAAGCAGAACTGCTCAGTGGACAGGAAAGAAATCCAGGACTGGCACACCCAAAAACCATGGCAGCTGTAACACCAGAAGCCAAGAAGCAACCAATGTCACCAGAGCAACTGCAGCACATCATCTGCTTCCAGTGCAAGTAGCCAGGACACTTCGCCAGAGACTGTCCGCACAACCAAAACCAGAAGAAGACCAACAAACAAAAAAACTAGCTTTACAGCGCATACCCACCATTAACACCATAGCGCGCTCGGCTATAAATACTGCGGGCTCCACACTCGCAAAAGACTCTCTCTTAATAAACAAAAAGGGGGAGCTTGGAATAGAGGGTGTGGGGATGTATGGCAATGAAAATATCAAATGTTCAATTAACAAGGTTTGGAAGCCACTAGGCCGTTTTAGGCTTGTGACTACCAGAGGTTTTCATTTCAGGTCACCTGATTGGACAGTCATAACAGTGGACTTACCTAACAGTACACAGGACGTGACGTTAAACCACATGAAACTGGACAGTGAGTACTTTGTTGTCGGTGACACAGCACACACACCCCTAGAGATTGAGGTGGTTCCCATGACCATCAAGGGAAGCATAACTGGCCTCATTCTCCTGGCACGATGTCCTCTACCACCATATTACCTGGCTGAGGGACAAATCCTTGCCCAGGCCATTCCTGTTCCACAGGAGGTCCCAGTAGATGGAAAATCACCTGAAGTCTACTGGGCAGAAGTGGTGGGTGAGGACAGGCCTTCTCTGGCATGCAACCTAACCCGTGGATCAGATCACCTCCATGTGGAGGGGGTACTGGACACGGGTGCTGATGTGACTATCATACCCGAAAGGATGTGGCTGTCACATTGGGAACTTCAGCCTGTGGCAGGCAGAATCCAGGGTGTAGGAGGAGTCAAATTGGCAAAAATATCAAAAAGCATCGTACAAATTGAGGGGCCAGATGGAAAATTGGCTAGCATCCATCCATTTGTTACAGATTATAAATGCCCTCTATAGGGGAGAGACACCATGTCCCAGTGGGGGGTGAAATTGATTATTCCTAAAACTCCTCGTGATTTTTAGAAGCGGCCACTGTGGGGCGCCCTACCCAAAAGTTGAAATGGCTAGATGATACCCCAAAGTGGGTAGCACAGTGGCCGATGAGTAAGGAGAAGCTCATGGCGCTTGAGGAGCTTGTGGAGGAACAATTGGCTAAAGGCCACATAGAAGAGACCACAAGTGCGTGGAATTTCCCAGTTTTTGTGATAAAGAAACCAGGGAAAGACAAGTGGAGGCTGCTCCATGACCTCCGGGAAATAAACAAAGTAATTGAGGACTCTCCAACCTGGAATGCCTTCTCCAACAATGCTTCCCAGAGATTGGCAATTGGCTGTTCTAGACATCAAGGACTGTTTCTTCCACATTCCCCTACACCCAGAGGATGCCCCAAGGTTCGCCTTCTCGGTTCCTACCATCAATCGAGAGGCCCCAATGAAGCGCTACCACTGGAGAGTTTTGCCCCAGGGATTAAAATGTAGTCCCTCCATCTGCCAGTAGTATGTGGCCTCATTGCTGTCCCAGGTGCGTGCCCAGAGAGGGGAGGCCATCATCCTTCATTACATGGATGATGTACTAGTGTGTGCACCCTATAACTCTCTACTCCAAGACACACTTGACCTAGTGGTTAAAGTTTTAACCTCTGCTGGATTTGAATTGCAGGAGGACAAAGTCCAAAGGATGCCACCTTGGAAGTACCTGGGCCTGGAAATTACTGCACGGACCATTGTTCCGCAGAAATTGGAAATTAATTGTAATCCAAAAACCTTAGCAGATCTCCATTCCCTGTGTGGGTCATTGAATTGGGTTAGGCCCTGGTTAGGCCTCACTAATGAGGACCTAGAACCTCTCTTCAATTTATTGAAAGGGGAGAGAGAGCTGCTTTCTCCCAGGGAACTGACCCCAGAGGCAAAGACTGCAATCGAAAAGACCTTAGGAGAGAGGCAAGCTCACCGTTACCAGCCCGAGCTGCCCTTCAAATTCATTGTCCTAGGAAAACTGCCACACTTACACGGGTTAATATTCCAATGGATCACGGAGCAGAGAGAGTCACTCTTAATCATAGAGTGGGTCTTCCTCTCCCACCAGAGATCCAAAACTATCACTAAGCCACAAGAGTTAATAGCACAACTGATCGGAAAGCAAGGATCAGACTGCATGAATTAGCTGGCTGTGACTTCACATGTATTCACCTCCCTGTTAAACTGTCTGAGGAGGGAAAGAACTCTCCTGAAAAATTGACTAAAGAGATGTTTGAGCATTTGCTCCAGAGAAATGCCAGTCTCCAATTAGCCCTGGACAACTACAGAGGACAAATATCAGTCCATGCCCCGTCTCACAAGCTGTTTAATGAGGAATTCCACCTCATTCCTCGTGAGAAGAGGAGTCGGAGACCACTCAAAACTCTCACAGTGTTCACGGCTGCATCTGGGGCATCCCACAAGTCGGTGATGACTTGGAGAAATCCCCAGACTCAGCATTGGGAAGCTGATCTTGAGTTTGTGGAAGGGTCACCTCAGGTAGCTGAACTGGCAGCAGTCGTGAGAGCCTTTGAAAAGTTCTCAGAGCCAATAAACTTGGTGACAGACTCAGCCTATGTAGCGGGGATAGTGTCCAGGGCAGAGCAGGCAGTGCTCAGAGACATCGAAAATGAGCAGCTTTTCAGGTTGCTTTCCAAACTAATTTATTTGATTTCTCATAGAGAACACCCGTTCTATGTGATGCATGTGAGATCACACACAGATTTGCCAGGCGAAATTGCAGAAGGAAACCATCAGGCAGACTCCCTTGCAACCCCAGCAGAACAAGCATGCCTTCCTGACATCTTCCAACAGGCAAAGCTGAGCCACCAGCAGTATCACCAGAATACACCAGGTCTAATGCGTCAGTTCCAGCTAACTCGGAGTCAGGCTCGAGCCATTGTGGCCACCTGTCCCAACTGTCAGCTGCACACCATGCCCTCAATAGGAATGGGGGTAAACCCCCGAGGTCTTGGCAGTTGTGAGGTATGGCAAACAGACATCACACACATTCCTAGTTTTGGTCGCCTCAAATATGTGCATGTTAGCATAGACACGTATTCAGGTGCAGTCTATGCCTCTGCCCGTGCAGGAGAAAGGGCAATGCATGCCAAACAACACCTAGTGCAAGCCTTTTCAGTTTTGGGGATCCCTAAGGAAATCAAAACTGATCAGGGCCCAGTGTATAAGTCCAAGGAGTTCCTAGAATTCGTCCAGCAGTGGGGAGTGGAACATAAAACTGGCACCTCCCACTCCCCCACAGGCCAAGGTGTAGTTGAGCGAGCCAATCAGACGCTCAAACAGGTTTTGGCTAAACAGAGCAGTTCAACTGTGTGGATGTCTCCACAGCAGAAGCTCTGCAAAGCCATGTTTACTATCAATTTCCTGAATTGTTCATTTGAAAACATGAGTCCACCTGTGGTACATCACTTTAACAGTAGTAAACAATTCAAGTTATCCCAACATCCTCCAATTTTGATTAGGGACCCAGAAACCTGGGAAATCAAAGGTCCCTATGAGCTTGTTACCTGGGGGCGTGGCTATGTATGTGTATCCACTCCCTCAGGCCCTCGGTGGATTCCCCAAAAGTGGGTGAAACTGTTTGTTCCCAAACATCCTGCTCCAACTGAAGAGAACGAGGAGCAGGTAGCAGTGGCTTCAAAAAGAAGACGCCGCCGGAAAAAAGGAAAAGAAATCCTCATAGAAGGTGGCATTCCGGCAGATAGAGACTTTTAATAGGTTTTATAATGTTTGTCTTTCCTTCTAGAGAAAAGCTTCTCTTCTCTCAGTCCCGTGATGAACCCCATCCAAGCTGTCTTCCTGTTAACACTGAACAGTCTAGCAGCTGCATGGATCGTCCCTCAGCCACGTCAGAACGTCTGGGTGACCCTGGCACAGACGCTCCAACAAGAAAATAGATTTTCTCTTGCTACTGCATGGACATGAGTGCCAGGAATTTGAAGGACTTTGCTGTATGGACCTGACCTCAAAAGCTCCTAACATCCATGCTGCCCTCCGAAACATGAACAACTTAATCGGACAAGTGAAGCAAGAATCTGAAGATTGGTTCAATGGACTGTTCAAAGGCTGGGGACTCACAGGGTGGTGGACATCTATAGTCAAAACAATTATGTTAATTTTTGTTATTCTTTTTCTTGTAATAATAGCATTCGGGATCCTACGTCACTTGGTTTTCAAAGCTATTCATAGTCTCATTCCCTCTACCTCAGTAGTCAATCACATAGAAATGAAAAACTTGGAACAATCTAACCCTCCCACCAACTACAAGTGGTGGGCAAAATCATAGTTTGAATGATACCAATATCCTTCTTTCAACTTTGTTAAACAAAAAACAGGGAGATGTTGTGTTTCCTAGATACATTGTAAATGGTACATTCCGTGACCCCTGCTATGCCCTGTATCTTGGTCCCTCTCCCCTCCTGGCCACACAGAGCTGGCCGGGATCCAATTTCTCCCCGCCCCCCCTTTCCAGACCCTAGAAAAGGTCAGTACCCCCTGGCCTCGCTCTCTTACCCTGCTCTTTTCTCCCTCTTTTCTCCCTTTTTCCCTTCCCTTTTTCACTCACTACCCACGAGAAATAAACCTGTAACTTTATTAGGGGAAAGAGTCTCTTTTGATATCTTAACTACGTCCATGAGGCTAGGGCCCAGGGGAATTTCACCCTAACACCTGAGCTAGACCGGAGGAAGGGTGAAAAACCCTATTTTGGGGCCGAGTAAAAGCCTTCAATACACTTACTGGCAGTAAAATCTGGTAGGGCTGTTTCTTGTGGAGGAAAATATCTGTGAGACCTAAAAACTCATGTTGTATCTCTGCAAAATATTTGTATCTCAAGAAAGAGACAGGTGAGAATTCCCACCATTTCTGCCTTTTCACATTCTGATTTGTTTCAATCCTATCTGTTCTCCCTTTTGTTCTGTGTAATAAAACTTGTATCTTTCTTTATGTAAATCTAAACTTACTGTGTGATATTACCTGAATTAACTCTTATCCTACTTGAGCACTGTTTTCAGGTAGAAAATATGTATGCTTCTTTCTGAAGTCTCTGATGAAAGAGGTCAAATCCAGAGTTTTGGGAGAATTGTATAATGATTTGGATGGACTGAAGTTGCAGAGATTTGTAATCCAGCAATGATTTTATCAGATTTTTGCAGATATTTTCAACTGTAGTTTAATGGCCATAACCATATACTAGCAACATGGGGCTGTGGCTTAATTTTACATTCATTTGGCACTATTGAAAATGGTTTATTATGTAATTAAGGATAAATATGCCCCAGTGAAATAAATATCATAGTATTGACATCAGTAAGCCAGCTGGAACTCAACCCTTGATGTTCTGCTAATATTCTGTATAGGGAAGATTGTTTAGATGAGTGTTCATCTTATCTCAGACATCATCTAAGTTTTATGTGAGTCAGAAGTTACCTGCCCTCTTCTGGGACTCCAAAGAGCTGCTATTTTGTTCTCATTGATCAAGACTAGGAGGAAGTCTTGGCATCACTGTCTGCATGAAAACAGAGAAGAAAATACAATCAGTTATTTCGGCTTGCAAAATGGAAGAATTTTGAAAAGATTAATGTAAAAGTGCAAACTGTAATAATTCAAAAGGAAACTGAACTTTTCCCTCATAGCTGCTATATGTGGTTGTATACTTGGAGATTGAGGACAACTTCTCCAATGTACTTTTTCCTTCATCACCTTCTATACTCAACTTTTTTACCTCATGCAGAAAAAGGAAAATCCTGAAGTGCTTTTCACAAAAATGGTCAGGCAGAACAAATCACAATTGTTGTGCAAGTAGTGTTTATTTAAATTTCATTTTGATGTACCCTTCATTGTCTACTATCTTTAACATTCTCATTTCCATCTGGAAGACTGGGAAGGCAGCTGGCTCCCCAGCAGACACCAACTCCACAATTAGGTAGCTGGCATGCAAATCTTGCTTCCCTGTTTGTGGAGCCTGTCTGCCTCACTGGACCTCATAGCACACTTGCCTGTTCTAATCCATTTGCACTGGGAACCTGGCTGCATTATTGGCCCTGGGTCAGGAATAGGAAGGGTTCCATGAGTTTTGTAAAACAGCAGTGAATTTGTATATGACCAGGCATTAGAAAACATATGGACCATGATGATTTTGAAGGCAGTTTGTTGGGTTATCAGTACTGTTGACTCAGAAGGAAATATGTTGATTATTTCTTTGGGGTGTACTCAAGCTGTCTCATCAGGATGGCAGAAAAATGTTTTTCTTATCCTGCTGACATTAAATCAGAAACATCTTCATGAAACTGTTCCTTGCACATCTTTCCAGTAGCATGTTTCATGCTGCCTGTAACCTCTGAGGAGCACTAATTTTTGAGGCTGTCTTTAAGCCTGTTTTCATCTCATTGATTTAGGTTTGCACAACTCAGAAATAGTCTGGACTTCAGGAGTTGCTAAAGATGCTTCTGATATTCAAAGCCCTTTCAAAGTTTAACTTCATTTTTTCTTGCTTCTCTGAGAACCAGCAGACCATGATCTGTAGTTGTTTGCTTGTTCTGATGTTGGCCTGCCTACAGGTTAGAGAATCAAAAAAGTTACTGTTTGAAATTAAGGGAGCTGACTGGTTTGAAATCTAGATGTATGTAAACAAAATACAAGCAATAAGCTTAGATAACAGATGCACTTGGAGTGTGACTGTATTATATAACACAATATCTCTCAAGCCAAAATTTCACAGAAATAACTTGAATGGAGGTTATTTTAGAAATTATAATTGTGGCTGTTGCTGGAATTCCTAGTTCAGCAGTTTGTTTGTTTTTTTGTTTTTTGGGTTTTTTTTTTTGTTTGTTTTTGTTTTTTGTTTTGTTTTGTTTTGGGTTTTTTTGTAGCCTGTGCCCTTTCCTTTTCTCCTCCTACTTTCCTGAGGTATTGCAGAGCTGCCCAGCACTCTGTCAAAAGCACCAGATTCAGATTTTGGGATTCTGTTACTGTCTGTGCTCTTCTTCAACCAAATCCATCCCCACAAAATAGTGCAGATAACTTGGGATCTTCAAACTATCATCAGCCATGATACTTTGTTATTAAACCAACTGTGATTTAACCAGTGTTCTGAAAAGAGGGTACTCCATACCGCATCACAGAGTGAGAATTTCCTTAGCCCTAGTGTATCATGATGAAATCTTCTAGGTAATGTTATTAAAAGATAAACATTTTGTTTTTACTATATTTTTGATTCAATAACAATTAAGACATTCCTAGTAAATCCAAGCCCAAGTTCAGATTTTATTTTTTCATCTTCATTTTCTGGATGTGTACAAGAGTTATCTAAAGAGAGCATAACATTTTTATACATCATTTACTGACATCAGTTATTTTTGTCTTGCTTTCCCCAGCAAACAAGCCTTGTTATCTTCCTTGTAGAGAAAGGAGCTGCAGGCAGGAAAAAGGGTCACCATGGAAGTCAGTTGGTTGCATTCTGCATTTTCCAGCTGCCTATAACCAGGCGAAATTTGAACCAAGGATGGGCAACAGACTTCATTCTTCAGTGTCGAGCTTTAATTTACTCACTGTCCTTTCAGCTTCTTTATTTCTTCATGATAGAAACATCTCTTTTTTTGGTTTTACAGTGTTGGGGGAGTAGAAAAGAGGAGATAGTAAGCTGATTCTAGAATCAAATTCTAATTAATTTGCACAATTAGAGACCATTATGTCACTAAGCCCAGTTCCTCTTTAAGCAGCATGGGTGCAGATGGGGATGCAGATGTGGGTTTTATGTTATAGCAGAAGTTCTGTGCAGTGTTTAGTTTTCTAATCTGTTTTCTTAATTTTTGATTTGGCAGAGCTAATCTACAGATGAAATCTTAAGAAAATAAATGTTATTTCATTTAATCACAGTGAATAAAGTCGGAACCAGTTTCTGTGATTATTTCATCTCTTCTGAAAAGTGTAATGAAACTTAACACATCAAGAAAAATTTGCTCAAATTGTTATATCCTTGATGATAGTTTTTCTAACTTATTTTTCTACACTTTCTGGAGCCAGAGATCACCAGCCACAAGCCAATGTGTTCTAGCCCTTTTGTCCAGAATCTGATTTTAATTCCCTTCATTCTTGAGGAAGAGCTAGAGGTGGTTTGCCACATTCTTGAGGCAGACATGCTGTGTGTATCCTAGAAGTGGCATCCACCTGGTGTTGGGGTCAATCTTGTTAAGTTTCTGGCTGCTACTGCCATCCTCCAGCTTTTCATATTGCATTTGCTTAGCAAAAAGAGCACTCCAGGTGTTCCTTGCCATCAGAATTTTTTTACAAGATTTTTTTCATTGTCCTTGTGCTAATTTGAATATCTTGTCCAGATTCCAATGCAAGTAATTACATTCTGTCTGTCTAATTTTCCCTGTCATCCCCACTGCAGATGTTATTTGTCACTACTTGCAAGAGTGGCACTGCTGTTGAATTTCTGGCACGTATTTGGGTAATGGAGAAGAAAACTGTGAATGGAATCCAGAAGAAGTTTGCCTTTCTCCCCTTGAGATCAAATACCACATTAATAATCTGTTTTTGAGGTGGTAACAAAAAAAAAATCGAAAAACAACAAACACATTTTGGTCTGGCAAGAGTGGTGCCAAAAATGCCTCAGAGAAACCTTTGCTGGCAATATGTTCTTTATATCAGTTCTTTAATTACCAGAAACAAGTTGGATGTAGAGTTATTACATTTGAACAACTGAGATCCAGAGGTCCAGGATTTCAGATTTTCATCTAGTTTAAACTGGTAGGTCCCATTTAATTTGCCTTAGTTAAATTGCATTTATATCAAATAAGGCCACAGACTTTCAGAGACTCCACATTCTATTTTCATGATCTCTGTAACTTCTGCCCCTGAAGACCATGATCTCTAGAAATTAACTTTCATTTCATCAGCTGCATAGTAGAAATGGATTCATGACTATGTTTCATCCATCGCTGAGGTTCTCTCTCACACTGCCTACACATATACATTTGGCTTCTAATATGTGAAATAATTCAGGAAAAAATTACCTTTAAGGTGATCTGTGAGATCAGTAGGCACAGAATATTACTTTAAACTTTTATTAATTTGTTAGGTTTTCTTACTCATGACTTGCTGTGATTTATTATGATAATGTTTATTATGATAGGCATTTATTATGACCTCTCTGAATCAGATTGTTTTTAACAAATGAGCTTTGATCTCTAGATTAGTTTAAACGATACATATTCCACAAGTGTTTGAAACTGAATAAGCAGATATCAGCAAGGTGTAGTGTGGCTTCATAAAATTTAATTAGAGATGCTTCTCTAGAAGCTTCAGAATGGAGAATTTATTGTAAGCTGAAAAGCCTTAGCCTATTGCATTCAACGTAGTTTTTATTTCTGTGGTTTCTTAAATTATTCTATCTCTCTAGATAAAGAAATAAACAGGATAAAGAAATAAACCTAAATCTCTGTTTAGAAAAGGACAGAACAACTTTAATCTTTTTTTATTAATGTTTCTCCCTAGAAATGGCATATATTTTCACTTTTGCCATAACAGCTGTTTCCACCTCAGTGGTACAAGAACAGATCTCCTAACTAACTCACCCTGTGTAATATAATGTCTAGGGGAAGAAAAGGCATGTAGAAATTTGGCATAGGACAAATTTTTCCATTAAATCAGTAGAGTCTCTGATACATCCAGAACTACAAACAGCATCGTTTTGTTCTGCATGTGCATGGTAACAAATATTACCTTCTCATTACAAAGCAGTGGAGGTGAAAAGACTTGCAGTGCACTGAGCAGGTCTAGCGTTGCAGATCCTAGAGTGCTGTAGGGTGGAGTTATTAGGAGCACACCAGCTATGGCAGCAGGGAGCTGAGGGTAAGATAAATGATCCTGCTGAAAATCTCTGCCATATTATACAAACCAAGGCTCCACAAAGGAAATTTTGCAATGTGAGTCTTTGATTGTGCCCATCCTAAGAAAGGTGTTATGTTCTAAGTGGAACTTGTTGTACAACCTAACTTGGAGGAGGACAGGGAGTCCTAACCTGAGATTCACTTTCCCACAGTTATTTGGGATGTTTTCTTAGTAGTTGAGAACACACACAGATCTTTCTGGAGTTAACATCCACACGCTAAACAAAGCTAGGAGTACATCACGTATTTAGACGTTGTGTTTCGTTTACTAACTATTTTGAAATACTCTAGGCTACCTTTCAGACCTCCTCAAAAACAGCACTTCCCCAGTAGTTTTTTTAACACTTTTTATTCAGATAGCCTTTGGAAAAAAATACTCTGATATAACCAACAGAGTTAATAGAAATTTTACAGAATCCTGTTAAGTTTGCTTCTGTCTTTAAAAGCTGGGTTTTTTAATAATGCCATGCCAATACCTAGTTCTAACTACAGGGGAAAAGTGCCCAGTACATGGACTGGTACTTTCCTGTACCTTTTGCCAGAGCCAATATCTCAGAAGGAAATACAGACTTGCTGTCCGAAAGGCTTACAGGAAGAGTCTTGTGCTTCTTTATGTACTTGTTGAGATACTTGTGATATGACTATTCTACTTCCCAAGGCATTAGCTGTTCTGCTCAGGAGATATTGCATTACATTGTGTCATGGAATGTTTCTAAATAATAAAAGCAATATAATTTTGGTAGTCTTCTCTTGGATATCAGGCTGCTCTACAGGGATTCATTAACATGCAGGAGTGGAGCCTGAGTGGTGGCCCAATCTCCCTTCACTGATTTAAACCGGACTGTATATGTCTGCAATTCAATGAAGAACTTGTATAAAATTCAATCTCTGTGCCTCTATTATTTTTTCTTTTGCACCTCAAAGCCCTTGGGAGAAATGCTTTAATTAAAGAAGCATCACAATGGCTTTAGTCTCACTGGTTTAAACTTTAGAATTGACATTATATTCTTCCCTGCTCTGTAAAGAGAATGGGGGAAAACATGTTGAGAGGGAGACAAGAAAATATTCTCTCCCATTGTCAAAAATGATGGAACAGATTTGCAGCAAGTATTGCTTTGTACTTTTGCTCCTAATTATCCACTTTCATAAAGCATAGCTTGAGTTATTGAAAACAGCTTTGAGTGTGATGATGTATGGGTAGATGTTTGCCATTGTTGGGTTAAGAGATCTCACACCGTTTGTATTGGAACAATAATGGTGCCCATAAAGTGTTTTTGTTCTATGTAGCCTAAGAAAATTTCATGGTTTGTAAGGTTGATACAATTTAACTTTTGTTAAACAAGTTTACCACTCACCAAGTAAGCACAGTACTTCTGCACTAAATATTTTCCTCTCTGTAAAACATGGCATGGTTGAATTCTACCCTGGAATAGCATCAGTGTTCTGACTGAGTCCTACAAAACCCCGGAAAGTCAGAAGTAGGACTAAAATTAGCATCAGATGTTTCAATCTTTAACTTATGCCAGAGTGCAGTGTAAATGCTCTGAAGTGGAGCTGATGACTTTCAGAAGAGATAGATCAGAAGGTTGACCAGGAGTTTTTGGATTTATGCCCTATTTCAGTCAAGCACTCAGGCTGAAGTCCTGTAGCAATGTAATGTCCAAGACTTTTGATTTTCTGTAGGTAACTACCTACAGTTGACATACAAAGTTTCACTTTTTACCATACATCTTTTCTTGCTCAGGGCTGATGACATAAATACACATATTAAAAGTGGGATTTTATTCAAACTACATTATTTATTAAGTGATTAACTCTGGTAGATTCCTAACTTGATGAAGAGTCATAGTCATACCCTGAGACTTAGAACAAGAAGTTTGATGTTGTGTAAAAATGATATGAAGCTGTATCACATTTGTGTTGTTTTCAGATCACAGACCTCCCTGTTGAACCATCTTCTGTCTATTGCTGGTAATGAGTGCACTGTGGCATTCCAAGAGGAACTGCATTTTAGTAGATTAATACTTCTGTAACAGATTTACAAAGTATATATTGTAGGGGCTAGCAGAATTGATGGACTTTAAATTTACTGGCACTGCTCAGCTTAAGACACCTTTTCCAGGAAGAGTTAAAGCTAAGGTACTTTCCAATTATGCTTAAAAAAATAAGAATGCAGAAAGAAAAAAGAAGGGGAGAAAATGTCACACCCAAACCAAACACTGCCCCCCTCAACCTGTTTTTCTAATTTTTTTTTTCTAATTAACCATTATATCCTAGTGAAAATTTTAACTGTAAAATTTTCTTCTGTTATAGCATTATTTGGACTTTCATTTGATATTTTAACAATTTCATCTTTAAAAATTGTGCGTTTGCAGATGCATTCTGGGGCAAAGACCACTGTGTTTTCCTATATGATGGAAGAGGCAGTTTCCTTTCTTGGCAGAGTTGCTAGGGTCTATCAACTACTGTTTGTAGATAAATATGAAGTTGCAAACAGAAGCTGGTAGGCATCAGCAAGAAACAGTCTTTTTTTTGATACTGTAGGAAAGAAATCCTGGAAATGCTGGTCTCTGCTTATCTTGCTATGGAAAAGTTTGTGGGGTTTCGTCTCCTGAATGCTCCTGGAGAAGCAAAACAAGTGTATTCACTAAGGCTGCAGTAAATGACAACAGTTATCAGCAGTTATCTTGAAATCATTCTCACAGACCATAGGTTTCAGAAAGATACCATATTGCATTTCTTCAAAACAAAGAGCCTCAGTAATTATTCATCTTTATTTTACCAGGTTTATTAAATGGTTCAGTGGCCTGATTCTGGCAGAATAAAAGAAATGGAATAGAAATGTAATTATGTATCTGTGCTACTGGTTTGGCCATGCTTTTGCATTTCTAGAAAATTAAATGCCTATTAAAATCATCCATCCTAATGCATATGCAAACAGCTGTGGCTGTCTTACTGTTCTGAAAGGTCCTATTTGTAATAGTACTATGAAAATACTCCCCAAAAAAATAGACAAAGTTTTGCTCTCCAGTCCTCTGCTCCATCAATTCTCAAACTGCTTGGCTATTATAGACCAATGGGTGTTAAAACGATACTCTCTTTTAAAGCTGTGTATAGTCAGTAATTACTTTTCTAGAAATCAGTGGAAGCTAAAACTGTGCAAATTCTGTCTCTGCTACAAAGGATTTTCTTTCTTGCGCACAGTACAAATAGCACAATATTCAGTGTGCAGATCTGATTAACTGCATTGGCTGATCCAAGCAGGCAGCTGTATTCACATCCAAATCAATCACACAAGACCTCTCAGAACTCAGCCAGGTTTATGTGAACACATTCATTGATGTTTGATGGAGACCACAGTAAAGAATTCTTGTTTGATCAGTAAAGCAAAATCATGTTTTCTGGCTTTAGAAATCGAACTGAATAGTCCACAGTAAGGATGACTTTACAACCTACCAACTTAAAATGGTGAGAACTTCCAAGCTTTTACAGAAACTCACTCATTTGGAGATATTTATATGACAGGTGACTTTAGGATAGGCTGTTGATTTTTAAAAATCTGCTTTTCTTCCTACATCTTCCAGACTTCACCCATTTTCCAGAGCCAAATCTCCCTCAGAGTCCTCTCTTTTTCATTTCCCTCAAGCAATCTAATAAGAGAATATAATATCTCCAGGATTTTTGGGAGGATGGGGCAGGCTGTTTTTTTGGTTTTGTTTTTGGTTTTTTGTTGTTGGTTGGTATGGGTTTTGGTTTTGTTTTGTTTTGTTTTTTCCCCAGACTAATTCTCTCTTCTTCAAGAAGTGTTTGGACATTGCTCTCAGGCACATTCTTGGTGATGTGATTCTTAGTGGTGTCCAGTACAAGGATAAAAGTTGGACTTCAATGATCCCTGTGGGTCACTTCCAGTTTAGGATATTCTGTAGTTCTATGGTTCTTATTCAGAAAAAAAACCCCAAAAAAAGTGGGAGAGGTTTGTTCAGCTTTTCACATTGTAAAATGTATCTGTTGGGGTTTTTCTTCTTTTAAATACAATATTGTTAGTATAGTTCTGCCTCGTTAATGTCAGGGAGCAGCAGCTTATTTGGTTATTATAGCATTAACTGGTTCCTAGTGTTAACAATTAAATTCCTCAGGGCTCTGAGCAGACATTAACAAGTTAATGTGAGGAGGCCAACAGTTACCAAGGCGGAAGGAAGGAAGGAAGGAAGGAAGGAAGGAAGGAAGGAAGGAAGGAAGGAAGGAAGGAAGGAAGGAAGGAAGGAAGGAAGGAAGGAAGGAAGGAAGGAAGGAAGGAAGGAAGGAAGGAAGGAAGGAAGGAAGGAAGGAAGGAAGGAAGGAAGGAAGGAAGGAAGGAAGGAAGGAAGGAAGGAAGGAAGGAAGGAAGGAAGGAAGGAAGGAAGGAAGGAAGGAAGGACATGCGGGAAAGCACAGTCAGTCCTTCTGGTAGGGCCTTCAGTTCATAACCTCCCCTTTCATCGCATTGTTCCCGGCCAAGAACCAGAGAGAAGAAACTGTAAAGCATCATTTGAGCGTGTCTGCAAGGGAATGGGGAATTCCAGGAGACGATTTATAGTTTATAGTGATACAATCCTTACAAATAGTTTATAGTGATACAGTCCTTACAAATAAGGACTTTAGTCCATTTAGCATCTTTTTACTTGATTGCTAATAGATGTAAAAGAGATTTAAGATATCAAACTTCTCAACTCCTTTCTTCCCTCCTAGACACAGCACACCACTTTTTAAATAAGAGGAAAGTTTGCAAAGTATCCTAAGCTTCATCTTTAGTTCAACTGTTCCTTCTGAACTTCTCAGAAAAAAAATTTCTCTTTTTCTTATATTTCAACAGCTAAGGAAGCTCTCTGCTGTTCCATTTTGCTTTCACATTTCAATAACAAAAATAAAGCAGGAATAACTTGTGACTCTGAACCAAGTTTGCCTGCCCTTGCTAATTGTTGGATGCAAGTTTCCCTTCAAACAGGATCCTTTCTTCCCAAGTGCATGCTCCAAAGAGGTAAGAAATTACTTTTGTTACAATCTTATTTCTGTTTATCATGGTATTTAACTGCAGAAGTGCCAAGGCTGGGACTCTAAAATATGTGGATTGTTCCATGTCTGAAAAGGGTTTCCTTTCTTTTTGGGGTTCCCCAGTTGTTGTCTTCTTTCTGGCTCCTTCAGCTGGAACTGAAGAGTTGAATATGGAACTTTATTTCACATTCTGCAAAATGTTCTGGGCTTCCTTTTACTGAAACTCGATGCAGCTCCATAATTAACTGTTTCCAAAAGTCTAAGGAACTATAAATCTTTATCCCAGCAGGAACTGCACTTATATTCTCAGTGATAAAACGCAAACAAGATGGTGTGTCACAACAGCATGCCTCTTTCTATAGGGACAGATATTTCACCATCTTATTAATAGAAAAGTTTTATGGAACAAGTATAAACATATTTGTTTAGAAAAGGGAATTAGTGTTTTTTAATTTATTTTTTAATGTAATATTACATATTACTTACAAAATGTTGACAGGTCAAACCCAGTGATGGTGTCCCTCATAAAAAGAAATTATTGTCACAGAACATGAGGATTTGACTTAGTTCAGAAAGAGAGAACTTTAAAATCAAAATTATAATACGCTGCAGTGGTATATATATATTGTTTGGAATTTTTTAAATTAAAGTATTACTAACACTGCCTCCCCAGGCATGTAAGTATTTGGACTGATGTCATAAAATAAGAAGCTTTGAGGAAGACCTTAGTCATTACTTTCAAATCCAAATTAAGTACTTCAGTAGGTTAACAATGTGAATCTTTTTAACAGTCTCAAGAAGCCTGCAATTGTTTGTAGGTAAAGCACCAAGTTATTTTTTATTAGTGTTATTATTTAATTCATAGGAGTGTGTACAAAAATATATTCTCTGGAACAATTCTACTTTCTAAAACATGAAATAATATAAATACACTTTCATATGCAATCATATTTTTATGTTAAATATAAGCCTCTGTATTCCAAGTAAGCTTCCCGCATTATTTTAGGCTTCCAAGTTTTTCAACCTGTTTTAATCAAATTACTACTTAAAAGAAATAACTCAAACCATGCTTGCTGTTTTCTTGCCTTGTGTTCAAACACAGTGAAACTCTAGAGCTCTGAGGGTTCCACTGTCCCAAAATCCTTTCCACACAGAAGTCAGATGGCTGCTGTCATATGTTGTGCTATTAACTGTTGGTTTCCAACACCTGTGCTGCTCCAGGCTGGGTGGCTGTCAGGAGGCAAAGGCCATGTCTGTGAATGCTAAACGTATAGATTAGGTGTGAGAGAGCTGTCTGAAGGCATCAATTTGAGACTGTGGGAATCTGGTCTGTAGCCAATCTAACCGATGCTCAGCTTAGGGTGAGCATGATTCCAGCAGCTTTGACTCCTGGGAAATAATGTGTTAATATTTCTGTTCATATAAGGTTGTAGTCCTAGAAAGTTCCCCAGTTCTTCCCCCGATTGGTTGCTATTTGGTGCAGTGTTTTACATATTCCTAATCCTTGTTCCCCATTGGACCCTCACCCTCAGACTCCAGCCTCAACCTACCCTTTATATACTACGTATCCACCTGTACCCTGCTTTTTAGAGCACTCCCGTACTGTCATTGGGATTGTCCTGTTTGTTATTTTTGTTGTTACATCCTTTTGCTTTTCAAGTTACTCCATTGAGCCCATCCTTTTATTTCATTGCCACATTGCCCTCGGCCAACATGGTCCCGAGGTGGCAGCAATTGGGACTGCCACAAGTGGCACCCAAACAGGGACCTCTGATATTCAGGAGGCTCTGTTGGAATCTGTCAGCAAAAGCTTCCCCCAGCTGACTAGGCCACACCTTCCCCTGAGAAGGAAAATTTTCTGCTGAAAATTTTCTGCTGAAGTTTAAATGGCCCATGTGGGAAGAATGTGGTGGCCCACATAATCTGTGGGGAAGAAATCCTGCAGGAGCAGGTAGGGAAAAGTCAACATCCACCTGTCCTGGTTTAGGACAAATTTGGGAGGAAACCTCTGAATGAGGTCCCTCTAGGAAAAAGGAAAAGAAATTGGAGAGAAGTGGAAAAAAAAGAAAACTGTTTATTCAACAGGCAACACACTTCCCAGCACAAAAATGAACAATATCAAGCAGCAAAACCTCTCGCCGTTCCGAGGAGATGGCAGATTTAGAAGAGTTCTTTCCATGGGCTGCCCAGCTCACTCAGTCTGTTCTCAGTCCCTCCTGTGCTGGGAAATGCCACAGCCCAGCCCAGGCCTGGTGGGCCACAGGTGTGAGCTCCCGGTGCTCTTCTGGGTTTTCAGTTCAGAGCAGGTTCAAACAGTTCCAGGAAAACAGAAAAAGGGAAAAAAAACAATCCAGGGGGCTTCTCTGCCTCAGCTAGCCAAAAAACTAACCAAGACCAAAGGAGAGCTCTGTCTCTCTGTCCATAGCAGACAACACAGTTTGAGAGCAGGAATGCGGGGAAGCCAGTGCAGTCTCTGATTACAAATTCTGCACTTCTTCTTCTCCCCACTTCACTCCTGGAACCAGTCTTAAAGTTGCAGAATTTAATATTCAACACCAACAGAACAGACGATTTGGGGATATAGGCATCATACGGTCACCCCAAGACACCACCCCATGCACCTTCCCTAACCAGAAGGGCATATCATATCCCTATCCAAGTTTCACTTGTGAGATGGGTTCCTGGATGCCACACATAGAAAAGGACATTTTAAATCAATTTAAGTTAAAATTGGCTGCCCAGGGGAAATCAGTAGATAAAAAGGAGCTCAAGTCCATCATTAAATGGGTATTTAAAAAATTTTCCTTGTACTACAGCACCCAAAATTATAAAGGTGGATTTCTGGGACTCAGTTGGAGTAAAAGTCTATGATTTAACAACGTGAATCTCTGAAATTATTCCCAATCTTCAGAATAATCTTAGAGACCCTAGAAGGGATTGTCAAGAGCTGAGTACCATCGATAATTCAACCGAACCTGGGACTGCCTGCCCATCCTCTAACCCTGGGAGTGAGATGAGGGAAGGAACCCACAATGTGCAGAAGAGCTACTGACCTTCTGCCTTTCCCCACCCCCTTCCTTCCTGCCCCCTTGACTTACCAGTAGGGAGATAGAGGTTGCTGATACTGAGATGGTATGTGGGAGTAAAGTAAATTCTGCTCCCTCCACCCTGTGTCCTCCTCCAGTCCCTCCTTGTGAGACCAAAGAGGGTGAGGGCCAGCCTGCCACCTTGGATCTACCCAGTTCCTTGCACCCTGTACCTCTGTGTTTTCATCTCTCCTTCTCAGCTTTCTCTCCTGACTGCAGAAATGTGACTAACAGCCATCCCAGAAATGCTACTAATAACTGTCATCCAAGGTCTAATCCAACTGCCAATCACCCTTGGGATACTTCCCTTGACTCCACCCTCTCCGTTTGGGAACACACCCTTTCCACCTTGGGCTGTCCCCTTCCTGAGAGAACTGGAGCTGCACACCCTCTGATGAAACTGGAACCCCACACATCTGGGTTCTGGAAGGGCCTGCCTCCAACATGGTGGCATCCAGGCAACCAGCACCAAGACACAAGCATCAGTCTAATAAAAAGATTCTTGTTGTGTCGGGTCATTCCTCTTCCTCCTCCTTATCCTTGTCATCACAAGAGGACATCAGCCTACCAGAACCCAATAAAGACCTGTGGGGAAAAAAATTCAGAGAATTGTGGTAAAGGAGGGATTCAAAATTGATGACTACCATCTTGATAAGTGCATCTACACAGCAGACTGTGTAGACAGTTGGTTTACTGTATACTATCGATGGATAAATGTCTTGTTTGTAAAGTGTTATCTTACTGTTGTGTTTACATCATAGTCTATTGGTTAGTTTTAAAGTGTACATCATTATCAAGTATACTCAATACCATTTTTTCATTATTTTTATGTCTTAAATTTTCATATAGTGTAGATTTTATGGGATTTTGTTTGGTTTTTTTACTGAAAATGTTATTCAGGGAAACAGGAATTATGTGCTTGAAAAACATGACACAGAATGTTTTGCCCTTTGCTGGATTTTGCTGTTAATGTCAGCTAAAGTTCATTATATTAAATGCTCATTTTATTATTTAAAACTTGCCTTTGGTTAGTCTCCAAATTATGATTTTCCTGGTAGGTGAGAACCAGAGGCCACCAAAGCCGATGCAATGACCATGTGTCCCAAGGTGGGTGTGCTGGACATGTCAGTGCCTGGAGCAAAGCAGTTGTTACATAGAGCACTGTGTCTGCCTGGCACAGTGTGCTGGGGGACTTTGCCAAACAAATGCACTCTCTCTCTGCTGCTTAGATCTATGCAGAAATATAGAAAATCAGTCTTTAGTCACTTGTCAAATGTCAAAATGTGCTCTTTGGTCTGAGGTCCTCCCAGTTCCCGTGGTTATCCAACAATATCTGAGAAAATTTTCAAAAACATTAAGAATAATCAGTGAAATTAAGATAAAAATTGCAATGTATTCTCTCCCACTGTAACATTTCTCTTAAGTTCACTTTTTCTAGATTTTTACATCTCGTTTTTCATAGATCTAATCCTTACTATGTTTTGGAAATTATGAGGAGGATACATGGATCCCACTGTTAACAACAGATCTAAATGCTCTACATTCTCATTATTTCAGGAAAAAAAATACTGTGACTCTTTCCATCTTTTTAATTTCAGGCAATACTGGAAATGAGGGAAATTTCCGTTTGCCCTTTTAGGGCATGCATAAAGACTGACTGTTTGGAAGGCCATTATGCTCATGGAATTCCCCATGGAGCAGATGAACAATCCTTTCATTTTATGGTGGTGACACCTGAGGCACCTGGCATGTGCAGCTGTCAAGCCTACACCTGGGTGGTGGCTTCAGATCAAAATATGTGCTGTAGTCACTGCACATAGTTAGAATAGTCACCCCATTCAAGTAACCTGAGCTTGACATCTTTAAAAGTTACGACAGACTGGTTCCCTATGCATATAAGAACTTAAGGAAAATGTGTAGTGATTCTCCCTCTTCATGCCAGCAAAGAATCTGTTTTATTACTCATTTCTGTTAGCAGTTATCTCAAAGGTGAGTCTTTGCATGCCTTGCATTAAATACTGTCTAGCTGGTTTGCACCTAGAATTGATTTCTTGATAAAGTAAGGATTTAAAGGGAGGTGCTTTAGTTTGGTTTGGCTTTCCTTTTTTTTTTTCCTTTTTTTTTTAGTGGGGTGTTGTTCATAAATTCCAGTTTTACCACCCAGAGTACATTCATATGGACTTCAGGACATATCTAGCTTTCAGCTTACTGGTTTTAACTCTTTAACTTTTTAATTTGTATTCAATTGGAATTGACTAAATGGATTAAAAAGTGAAAATCTTTACCTTAAAACCAGCTTAAGGTCAAGGAATGAAGATCCCAAATTCTGCTGGTTGCCCCTGACACACTTGCTAGCCTTTAGCATTTCAACTATGTAAGATGAAAATCCTAACAGGTAAGAAGCAGAAGCAGTTTGCTCACTATTCATAGATTAGAAACTTGATTTTCAGATTGCAAATATATAAAGTGTAACCTGCAGAATAGTTAAGAAAAGTACATTCTATAGATGGCTTCTAAGCCTCTAAGCAGTTACAAATTCCCTGAACCAATCCTGATAACAAAAACCATTTCCTGTTAGTAGTGATGTCCACTGATCACATTTCACCTTGGCTTCTTATTGCAGACTGCATTAAAAAGAATCTTTTTCATAAATTCTAATTTATGAAAGGCAAACAGAAGCATAATTTAGTCTATTCTGAAACTGTCTCTTCATTCATGTGTCACAGATGCTGTTACACAACAAGCTACATGTCAATAATTTTTCTACAGTATTACTTTTGAGAAATAATGAAAGATAATAATAGAAACCTGTTGGGTCAAAGATATTGGGCTGAGAGTAATAGGAAATGACCAGAGCTATGTTTTGTTCAACTTTTGTAGCAAGAAGTTGCTTTTCTAACAAAAACACTAAGCTTATGCACAAAGGTATAGAAGAGGAAAGAATATACAGATCATAGATATTACAGCCTGTAAGTGCTGCAATCTAGCATTTAAGACATTGGGGTTTTTTTTCAGTCCCTGTTTCATGGTGAAATGAGAATTCAACATTGCTTTAGTTTTCATAGGTAAACTTGCTTCTTCAGAGTTATCTGATTTAGAAATGCTCTTTAGTTGCTAGTATTCAGCTGAATATACAGATGTCCATGAATATTGTATATGCACATACACCTAAACACTTGGCTGTGTTTGGAAGGAAGGTTTGGTGTAGCATGTATTTCATGATTGCACCTGAGAAATGCTACTTCATGACTTAACAAAGAAAACCTCTGAGCCCTGGTGTTTACTCAGCAGCGCTGAAGAGTACTTAGTAAAATGCTTAAGTAGGAAAGTACAATATATTTCTCTTAGGTGTCTCAATAGTCTGGGTAGTCTGCTCAAGTAGCAGAGTCTCTGAAATGCACTGTAGTAATTATTTCTTTCAACAATACCAAGAATATATGCCAGCTATCAGTCTTTCCCCTTTCCTGAAAATTGGTTCCAGGATATTCAAAACTACATTTCCAGAATTTTAAATTATATTGTATTTAAATTATATTGCAGGTGATTAGCACCTTTTGTTGATGATAGAGGAGGAGATTTCTAGGCACTGTGGGGGAACCTGAATAAGAGTTATCTATTACATCTAAGACACAAAATTCCTTTTTGTATTCTGTTGTTTATGCACATTTCTTTAGCTTCTGAAGCATAAACTTTGGTGCAAGTTTGTTTACTTAGAACTTAGCTTAAACATGTGGCTAATTAAGACTATTTTGTGTAAGTTTCAATTCCCCTATCTTTATGATGGTTATGATGAAAAATAAGGGATTATCCAGAAATTAATTTCCTGTTGCAATCTACTTGGCTGAAGCCAGAAAACCAAAATATGATAGATTTTTTTAAGACAATGAAAAATCAGGTGATTAAAACTCATTTAAGGAAAAATGCAGAAACAGATTTGCAAGGCAAGAAACCAAAACATGGCTATGGTCAGACAGTATAAAATTATGGTCTGAGGACCTTCCACCTGGAATCAAAAATGCTATGTCCACATGATGCAAAGTCCCAGTCTGGTGTGAAAGTCTTCTGCTCATTCAGATTTATTCAGGAATTGTGATGAGTTTATTTCATAGTGACTAGCAATGCTAAACTTTCTATTCTCTGTCACTAGCATAAACTCTCCATTGAGTATTCTATTCAACTTTATAGAAATCACTCTAAAATTCTGTCAATTTTTAGAGAATAATGCATTTTTATGTCTCTTAAGCTCTTTGGATAGAACTGTATGGTAAGAATATAATTATCTATGAAAAGTTACCATTTTGGCCTCTAAGCTATATAACATTCTGTTAAATTCCTTAAAGCCGAGGAATTCCTTAAAGGCTCAGTGGAATGATTTCTGACAAGAAAAATAAACAAAAATAACACCAAAATATCTGTTATAACAATAAATTATCTCCACATACCTGATATAAAGATTAAGTTCTCCATTCTGTATATAAATATAAAAGGCAGCTTTCTATAAGCCTGCTTCAGTCAGATTGATATAATTCTATTAGCTTCATTGGACCCTGTAGTTGCATTCAGTTCTGGTGCAGTGCCAGTGAAATGGACTCTCAGGCTTAATTTGGACAAAATAGTTCACATTAAAGAGTTTTCTAGAGAACAGCATCTCACCTTCACTATCTGCCTTGGAAATGAGTGCTTGAGTTTTAGACAGCACTTTGAAATTGGTCCTTTTGCTCACCCCCTTATTCTCCAAGTAATTGCTGCATATGACTGATAGTCACCAGGTTTAATCTATGTGAGACTTCATGAGACTTTGAAGAACTTGCATGTGATTTAAATATAAAAAGCTTTCTATATTTCTGTTTCTCAACGGTAGTTTTTAGTGCTTATCTGAAGTGTTATTTCAGGGGTGAATGATTTCCCCTTCTAACTTGCTTTGGTGCCTACATTTATATCAATGTTTGTGACTGAGCAGTCATGTCTCTGACTGTGAAAGCTTTGTAGTCAACAACTTGCTGCTCTGAGAGAGATCCAGTTTTTTTCCATTATAATTGAAGGCACAGCCAAACAGGAATTTGGTTTTGTTTGCATATGCTGCATGGGTACAGGAGTGACAAAGTCTGAAGGAAAATGTAAGGACTTAGTTGCAAGCAGTGACAGAGAGAACTTTTTCCAGTGTGTGTGTAGTCTCTGTTTCCTGAGCTCTTAGAGATGGAGCATCACTGTGATTTTCATGATTGTTTGACCCTTACAGTACCCCCAATCTGTAAGACTGAGAAAATGAGCAACAATAGTCTTGCATCTCACCTGAACTGAATCACGGATCCCTGCTTATCTCAAGAATGGATTTTATAGATGTTGTTTGATCTTAAGCAATTGTAAAAGCAGGAAAACAAGTAACTGAGAAGTGTTGAAAGACAGTCAAACATACTCTAATGATTTTCTGAACCTTGTAATACAACATTTGTAGATCTCAGAGTTTTAAATGCGTGGGTCTAAAAGCAAAACTTAGTATTATTCTTTGCCCTTATTAACCCTAGTGATTAATGGGAAAAGTTACTGAGGTAATGTGAAAGGTTACCAATTTCGGCTAGTAAGTGTGAATTCCAGTTTTTCTGAGTTAATTTTTTCGTGTTACTTTCAAGGTATTTAAAAACACTTATATTTCATAATGATATTTTTCTTTCTTAGTTAGTGGAGTTCAAAATCTCTGTAGTTCATGCCTTCAAATTACCAAGCTAACACATTCATTGCCATGTAATTGAGCTGAGGCTTGAAAGAAAAGGCAAAAGCAGTGAGTTGTGCTCCTTTGAGAGACATCCTTCTGAATCGTTAAAAAGCGGTATGATCACGGACAAAGACCCTCTAACTAATTAAAGTTAGAAAGTGGTATGTTTATTCACTGGTGGGCGGCACGGGAGTCACCTCCGAAAGGCGTGACCGCCCCGAACAAGGTTCTTTGCCCTCTGTTTATTCCCCAAGATCTTACATACAATACATATGCATAACCCCAGCACCTCCCATCCACATCCAGTATTAAAATGAACCCATTAGTCCTTCACGCGTGTGCAGTTCTTCTCTTGAATTGGGTCGGTGGTCTCAAAATGGGTCAGTGGTCTCGAAGGATGAAGTCAGGAGAGTCTTCATCAGGTCTCAGTGACCCTCTGGCATGATCCAAGGCCTTGTGCTTCGTGATTAACATTTCACTTATTTTACATTCTATATGCTGGTTCATAATAGGAGATAATTATATCAATTAACTCTAGCTTAAGCATCTAGTAATTATTAACCTACCATTTGCCTCCCTAACTTACATCTTGGTCATGGAAACTACTTCTACCCTTAGCAAAAATCTTAACTCTTTAAAACCATGATTCACTTCCAAATGATATCATGCTTAAAATCACATCTTGCTGCTGAAACCCACTCCCAAAAATTAGAATCCAAGTGTTTCAAATCTCAGATTTTCACTAAATTTTGTTTTCTTTCAGGGAGTATTGTAGAATCCCCCATACATAAAACATAGTTACTGCTTTTTAAATGTCACTGATTCAGGAGCCATGTGCATAGGACACACATTATCATACATCTACATATGAAATTGTAAATTTAGTCTGCCAGGACTGTGCCTCTAACCTGTTCTTGCTGACTTTCATTGCATCTCTGATTCTCCCACACACTTCTTTTTGCTCAATCTCTGATAAGGTCCATGTTTTCAGAGCTATGACAATTTTTTTTCTTACATTTCATAAGTCTCCAAAGATGTCATTACTATAGGAGGAGATAAGAACCTGGGTTGTTGGACTATTTCCAAAACTTTGCTTTACTTGAACAAGTCATTTGCTCACTTTTCTTCCTCTAAAATGAGGACAACATTTGTTAACATTGCAGAGAATGTCAGAAGAATTTTTTAAGCTCTACATGAGCTTTTTCTACAAATAAACTCAAAGCACATAGAAATTGTATCTTTAATGCTAGAAACTGCCTTCTGTCCAGATTTTAGCACATTATGATTCTTTGATCAATCTATAGTACTGCAATTTTTTGGATGGAATAGAGATAGTTGAATGGAAATGGTTTTAGAAAGATGAGAGCTACCTTTGCTGCCATCAATTACTCATTAAAGGGGGAAAAACAGTAACAAAGGCAAGACCAGTGGATTATTTGCTTTTATTCTGATCCTATACTTTTGGTTTCGGTTTGGATTTTTTTCTATGTGGATTTGTTGGTTTTTGGGATTGCAATTTTTTTTCATAAAAATGTGAAGTAACACTCTACTTTCTTCAACTGCTGTTTTAAAGATATTGGATGGAAATTTGCTTGCCCTCTGCTCCTTCGAGCACAAATTTTGTCTTGTCAAACCAGACATTTGCAGACGGTCTTGGAGAATTGTTTCTCGGGCCAAGTTACTGTTTGTGTTCTTCTATGTTAGCAGAATGAAAAGATGATGTTTGATAGCATTGGCATCTCTATTACAGGGATGATGAATTCTCCTTAACAGCCATCAGTGAAAATTGATGTAAATCAACTCCTTGAGGAAGGCAGGGAAATTGATTTCAGGAAGTGGAAAGTTAAATGAAACCAAATAATTCATCTTTATTTATGCAATGATTTAAATTGGCTTATTGGCAAAAGATTGTATCTGTAGTTCTCACAGTTGCTGTTATTTAAAAAAAAAACAAAAAACCATATACTGACTTTTGTGCATATTTTGTGCTCATTCAAATCTAAAAGAAAAATTAAGCAGGAATCTATAATCTCTCTTTAGAGAGTTTCCAAATTGCTGGAAGATTCAGAGCTGGGCTTTAGCCAGGACAACTTGATAGGATATTTTCAGAATTTTTAAGCTTAAAAATTATATTAGTAGCTCTAGTCAACTTTAAGTAGATCTGAAAGTAAACTGTCTTTAACAAAGCACTGTTTTAGCAATTTCAGATCCTTGGCTTCTGTTCCTGTTCTTTCACCTGTAGTGTGGCTGTTGCTTTCTCTGGGAAGTTCAGTTTGATTCTGATGTCAGATTCCTGGTAGTTCTCTAGAATTTGTATGTAGCTTCTTAATACACTCAGTCTATGACTGTGGTATACACAGGTTTGCTTTTGGGTGGTAGTTATGGTCTGATCTGGATCCCTGAGGGGTCCATAAATGCAGTCTATTTTAATGTCCGTGATAGTGTTGGGGTTTTCCTCCTATGTTATTCTGTGGAAGCCAAATGAAATGATAGCCTGCACTTCTCAGATTCTGCAGTGAGCTAAATTTGTAGGCCATGCTTGAAGTTCTGTCACGAGTTTATACCAAAACAAGTTTTATTACAATATTGTAGTTTATTCTGTATATTAGAGATATGAAGCTTTAAGCTACATGGGTTTAGACTTTTGAGATAGGATTAACTTTTTAATAATTTGGTCCTCGATATCAATTTTCTTGTTAGAAACTGTAGTTCATTGTTTGTCTTCAATTGCTTCCTGCAATTAGTTTCAATCTGCCACTGATGTTGGATATTTAAATTTAAAATCTGCCAACTTTCAACTATAGTCAAAACTAAATATCTTTTTAAGCTTTGGGCAATTTATAGAGCAGGTAATTACATTTAACATTTTTAAGTTCTTTTAGGTTATACTTTCAGTGTGCATGCTAACAAGCAACTTAAATTATTCATAATTGATAATAAATTTCAGTATTTCTATTATGGATTTGTTTGTGTGCTGAGAGTATCCAAAGCACACCTTTGCTTACAGCTCCCCTTTCCCCATTAATGATGATGAGTAGAGTGATGTTGCTTCTTCTCCTTCTTGCTTGAGTCGTCTAATTTGCAAAACACTGCCAAGGGAAGCTAGAGACTGTTTAGAGGACTGGGGTAGGTCTATTTGTTTCCATCTACTAATTTGTTCTGTCCTGTTTGTTTTCTTTATTCTTCCTATATATTTGGCAGGGAGCAGACATGAATTGACAATGTTCTGTTGAGCAGCCACCACTGCCTCAAGCTGTTTCAGTAACACCTTGACAAAACACTTTTTCTTTCCAGTTTTGCCTCCTTGAAAAAGAGAAAGGGGTTGGGGCAGAGATTGTTACCTGAAACTTACTTTGGGCCTAACTGGGCTGGTATCAGAAGGTGAAATAGTTTTATCATCCTGAAGTGGAGCAGAAGATGTTGCAAAATCAATAAACAAAAAATCCTGCAAACATGCATTGTCTAGACCAAATGGTTTTGGTTTCTATTACTGCTTTCTCATCAGCGTATCTTTAAAGTTAAATTGCAAAGTGTTGCTTGAAACAGAAACTTAAATTAGATCCATATTCTCATATGCCATCTTTATTTGATTTAGTAATTTTACATGGTTAGAAATTTATCACAATTGATTTTATTTTGTTACATGTTTCTATCTGAAGAGTTCTCAAAAGTTTTTAAAAAATCAGAAAATACTCCATCTACATAGAGCAACTGGAATCCTTTCATACGTTGGAAACTTTATAACAATAAGTATATAACTTTACCACCTGTCAACATCTTGCACTTGTTTTAAAATCTACATAAATTTTATCATCTTGCTCCATTGACCTCAAAATCCCAGTTTACAGGGACAGATAAACCATTAGATACAGGTTAAGATTTAGGAGATTTACAAATGAAATAGAAAATTTACAGTTATTTGAAACTATAAAATAATACATTTTATGTCGCTATTGCTGTGGGAGCAGCAAAGAAAGGTACAGTGACACGCCTTCCTCTCAGGGGTAGAAGAAGCTCTTTATTAATGAAATCTTAGGAATACATACATCTACATACATTTTATAGTGATCCACTGATCCAAGAATAGGATCAGCTCATTGGTCCGAGAAAAGCAACACCTCTTACAAAACATGCTTTTCTCACATGCATACAATGTCAGCAACAGCAGGTGCAACTTTTTTTTTTACTAATTCTTTCCTTTCTGTTTTTTTTTCACTAATTCTTTCCTTTCTGTTTTTTTTTTCAAACACCTGGGAAAGCTCCACTTTCTCAGGCTCCATATCTACAGTTTTATACTATAGAGTTCCTGAATCATATTTCCCCTACCCTGTGCTGCAAAGGGAGAGCTGTGTCCAAAACATGTCTGCTATGAGCCCATGAGAGCCTCGTTCCTCCTGCTGTGTAATTTTTAATGTGCTATCTGATGTGGAAGACAGTATAATGAGAATTCTGATCATTAATTAAAACTTAACCACTGAAAATGAACAATTTGTAATTAAGTGAATGCCATGTGATGACTAATGAGTTGATGTAACAAATACCCAAAATGTAGTTAACTTTTAAGCAAATATTTGAATTGTTTAAGAGAATGTTTTGTAATACAAGCAGCGAAACTTTTCTCTATTTTTAAATTGCAGTCTCAGCTTACTTGAGAATTACTTGTAGTGTTCCTAAGAAGGCAGGCTTCAAGGTCAGGCTTAATCAAAAGGTAGATTAAGTCCATCATTACATTTTGGCTATAGAGATTAAAAAAGCCAACTTTTTCATCTCCATTACTATATAGCTCTCAAACTTACAGTTTATTCCCTGTACACAGCATGGAGTTGCAAGTCATTAAGAGAATTCAGTCTTTCCTTAAAACATACCATCATGGATTTATTTAAAAGTTTAATCATATTCCCTCTTTCATCCCAGTTTCCATAATTTTATCTTATACAGTTAAAAAAAAAGTAATGATTAACACATCACTTTTTAGAAAGCAGTATTTTTATGGTAGCCATTGTGCACAATAGAGGGTGCTGTTGGAAATCTTCTGCTGGCTAACTGTGAACAGCATTTGATTAGAAATGCAGCCCTGGAGCAAGAGGGGAACCTGTGCTCCCAGTTGCCTCTGCTGGCAGCTCTGCCCAGGGGCAGTTTGGGGACCCAGGGTATTGCCTGAGAACAGGCTGGGTGAGAGGTACTGCTGCCTGGGACAGAGCTGATCCTCCACAGGTTCTCACTGGTGTGCTGGGACTTCAGGACTCCTCTTCCTCCCTTCAGCTCTGGATTAGATATGGATTCGGATTGAAATCCATAGCTAATTTGTAACTATGGATTAGTTATGAGGTGCCTCTTTTCCAAGCAAGACCTGTAATGGGACTGGAATTAATCCACTCATAGAAAAAAATTTTCTCATTCATTTTCCTCCACTGAAAAAACATGTGAGTCTAGGGAGGAAAATAAAACTGTTAGTGATAGGTTGCATATTGCTTTCAGTGAAATCATATTCCTTCTGTTTCAATGTAAAAATAGTTAGGGATACATTAGGTTCTCTTGGAATAACAATTCACAGTGTTTTGCCAAAAGAAAATAATTGGAAACTGTTTTCCTAGGTACTTCTAAGCATGGAGTAAAGGACGTCTCAGCTTCTTGTACAGAACAGTCCTCCAGAGGATTAATCATCTTTAGGTTTTTTTGTTTGCTTTTTTTTATTTGCTTTTTTTTTCTTCCCCCAGTATTTCTGGAGCACAAAATAACAAGCCAAGTATGGCATTGATTTCATGTGTATGTCAGAGCACACCTGAATAGTCCAGAACTTTTTCTTACAACTGGAGAATCTGGTACAACTCTAAAAGGCTGTGTTGGTTTGAAAGTAAAACCAGTGCGAGACTCCAAGTCAGTAATGCAATTTAACAGGAGAAAAGAGAAAAAATAAAATACATGCAATAATACAAAGGAAAAACCACCGACAAAGTCAGAAATACAACCTGACACCCTGTCAGTCAGGGTGTTGGTAGCAGTCCGTATAAATGGTTGCTGCAATCCTCCTGGATGACAGATGTGATTCAGTTAAAGCAGTGCTCCTGTAGAAGGTGCAGTTTTCCTCCGAAGATCCAGCGATAATGTGGAAATGGTCCGACTTTCCTCTGGGATCCAGTGGAAAGGACTGCCTTTGCGTCCCAAACCCCAGTTTTTTATCTAGGTAGGAAAGGCATGTCTCCTCCCCCTGGCTGGAGCATCTCCCAGTGGGATGATGTAATCTTATCAGTCACACAATAGGACTTAATGGCCCATTAACGGAATATATCTTCTGGAGGAAGGATGGGTTGTGAAAAGATAACGATGATCATCCCCCTGATTTTATCAGATGGCACATCAGCAGAGGATATCTCCCACAGAGATAAGGATCACCACCCCTCCCACATTTCAACAGATGGTGATAGAATACACATTGTTGCATTGTACCCCAGGACAAAGGCAAACCCCAGCTCATAATGTGACTGTGTTCCTCACATTTAGAGAGATGATATTTTCAAGTGAATACAAAAAAGGATCACAGATCTAGGCAGTAAGAACCCTATGTGATAGCAGGGACTTCAAAACAGAGCACCGCCTTTCTGATAGTAGCATGTATTTTTTATCTATATTCTAAAGAGGAAAACTGCCTGGTGGCAAAGCATTTCTGGTTAATAATGAAAGTGGAAAGATTTTCACTTGCATCTTTTCTAGGAAAAGAAACAATTCAGAAATGGAACTGATAAATGGTGGGAGATTAGAAATCCTGTTCACTCTTACTCACTAGAAAACACTCTGGGAAATGTTCAGCTAATAGTGAGGCAAAAAACAGGTCATATAATCAGAAAACAAGTTTAATGGCTAGCATGTTGTCACCACATGCATGAGGCAGTGATTGGTTAGCAAAATACATGGACACTACATGATCAAAAAGTGGTTGGGTAAAAGGACACATGAAAGGTTACACTGCAGTGGCAGACAGCCAATGTATGCTTGTTTTGGCTGAGTTTAGAATGTAAAAAGGTCTGGGATTTTGCAATAAACTATTTTCTTAGCAGCAAGTAAGAAGGAGGTCTGTGTGTCTTTGTTTCTCATTGCTACTGTCTTAGGTTGCAGTACAGGATGTGACCAAAAGTATGTATTCTATCACCATCTGTTGAAATCAGCTGGGACAATGATCCTCCGTGGGAGATATTCTCTGCTAATGGGCCATCTGATAAAACCATGTGGAGCAGTCATCTTTATCTTTTCCACAACCCATCCTTCCTCCAGGAAGATATCTTCTGTTAATGGGCCATTGAGTCCTACTGTATGACTAATAAAATTACATCATCCCATTGGGAGATGCTCCAGCCAGGGGGAGGAGCCAAGACTTTCCCACCTAGATAAAAACTGAGATCTGGAACACCGAGGCAGCCTTCTCCACTGGATCCCAGAGGAAAATCAGACCATTCCACATCATCACTGGGCCTTTGGAGGAAAACTGCACCTTCTACAGGAGCACTGCTTCAACTGAACCACATCTGTCATCCAGGTGGACTGCAGCCACCATTTTAATCCGACTGCTACCAACACCCTGATTGACGGGGTGTCAGGTTGTATTCTGATTCTGTCAGTGTTTTTGAGTTTGTTCTTTGTAATAGTGTATTTCTATTTTAATTTTCCTAGTAAAGAACTGTTATTCCTATTCCCATATCTTTGCCTGAGAGACCCTTAATTTCAAAATAATATATATAATATATAAATTATAAATATAGATAAATTATAAAATTATATAAATTAAAAATATATAAAATATAATAATTTGGAGGGAGGGGGTTTGCATTCTCCATTTTAAAAAAGAGGCTCCCACCTTTCTTGGCAGACACCTGTCTTTCAATCCAAGACAGCTACAATAAATGCTGACGAAAAATGCCTTAATTAACAAACTTGTTTCATGGGATGTGAACTATTAATTTTATTGTTCTCTATTTTTATTGCTGTTACTCCTCAGGAATCCACCACGTTATGGTTTTATCCTTGTTATTTGATTAGACTAAAAAAAGGTTTAGTAGAGCTAATTGTTGTAATTAAAAGAGTGATTCTGTTAAAAACTGGGCCTGCTTATAAAATTATAGCAATTGCAAACCGGAATAGACAAACGATTCCCTCAGTCTGACCATCTGCCTCTCTGCAGAAGTCAAAGCCACATAAACAACTGCACAGTCCAGTATTGCACCCTGCCCCAAATATCGGGATCCCTAAATTGTACCAGAAATGTCTGTTATATCTGCAGCTAAACCACACAGGGCTTGAGTAGGCATGTGGAGCCACACTGCACTAATCCTTTAACTTCAGAATCTGGGAGCATTAGTTATCTGGACAAGAGGCAAGACTATAGTATGAATAGACAGAATTTACAGACATCATGGCCACAGAATATAAAAACTGTGTTCAGAAGAAACCCTACAGCAGCACCTAGAGAGAGTAAAAAATGCTTTGAAGTGGAAATACAAACATAAAGTGCGAGGAGATTTCTTATGATATTATATTTCTCTATAGTGAGCAAACTTTTTCAGAAGGATAATTGATAATTTGTTGTCCTAGGTTACAATGTAAAGATGTGCCTAAAAGTATGTATTCTACCACCATCTGTCAAAAACAGGTGGGGCAGTGATCCCTATCTCTGTGGAAGATATCCTCTGCTAATGGGCCATCTGTTAAAAACCAGGCGGGGCAGTGTTACTTACCTTTTCCACGACCCTTCCTTCCTCCAGGAAGATATCATCTGTTAATGGGCCATTGAGTTTCACTGCGTGACTGATAAAATTACATCATCCCATTGGGAGATGCTCCACCCGGGGGAAGAGCCAGACATTTCCTACCTAGGTAAAAATTGAGATTTGGAACACCAAGGCAGCCTTTTCCACTGGATTCTAGAGGATAACAGCTACCAGACATTTCTACAGGATCAGTGCTTCAACAAGACCACTTCATCTGGACTGCTACCACCACCCTAATTAGTGGGGTGTCAGGTTGTATTCTGACTCTGTCACGAGTTTTCTTTTGTAGTATTGCATGTATTTTATTTTTTTCTCTTTTTTCCTATTAAATTGTACTTCTGACTTGGAGTCTCTCACTGGTTTTGCTTTCAAACCATTACACTTGTATACATAATAAATCCTTCAAATCGAGCTCATTTTCAGGCACAAATGCCAAAGATCTTTGACAAGACAGAGATGTGTGTGAGATTTGTGCTAAAGGTAAACCACTCATATGAGTATTTTCAGGCTGTGGTTCAACAGCTGATTTGAACTTTGCTGTGAGTTCCCTTCCATGAAGAAACTGGCAGCTGCTTTTTGCCATCAAGAGTTCTAGTTTTAAAAATCCAAAATACATATTGCACTTTCAGTTTTTTTCTTTTTCAGCTATTGCTAGTGCTTATGGTCAGTGTCCCTTTTAAAAAAGGAAAAGGACTCCAAGAAATTACACTCCCTGTGGGCATTTTTCACTTAGTTAACAAGTCTTGAACACTTTTAAAGGAAGAAATCCATTTCTTATGCATGTTTCCATATATGAAGTAAATCAGCCTCTCAAAATGTCAATTAGTCAAAAACTGTGTTTTACAAAAGGATCAAGGAACGAATCTTAAAGATTAAAAAATTCGGTAATAGTAAAATACTTTTTTTTCCTTCTTGCTTTACTGAAGGAAGAAAAATAGTAAACTAAGTTTAAATTTTCGTCAGGTATGGCATGTACATTGAGCTTAGTTTGTACTGTGAAATGTAGTTGGTTTCCAGCCATCTAGAGGGGTGGAAAAAAGCTTTAGCTTAGTCCTTTTTTCACTTGTGGAATTTTATTGTCTCCCTCTGGTGCCAGATGTCTGAAATATCCATTACACAGCTGCTATGGTGGGGAGGAACCCTTAAGTTTGTTCCGAAGTGCACAGTTGAAATCAGCAGACTTCCAGTTGCAACAATGTCAGAAAAAAGCAATAAAAACAGAGACTCTTGCAACACAGACCCAAGGATGGAATCCCAGACTTCCATGTGGCACAAAACACTGGCCTGCAAGTCCAATAGTCCCTATCAAAATCTGATACTAAATACTGTTGAGGGTTAGGATCTTTCCTGTTGGTTTTTTGGAGGTTTTCTCCCCTTACAGAATTTTGTCCCATAAGTTGCTGGAAACAATAACTGGGTATTTAAGAGAAACAAAAGAAATGGCCAAGGTCAGGGGCAGAAGGCTTCTGGCTGTACTTCTCTTATGCCAGGTATCTTTCAGAGGGGCAGAGTGAAAGAGTTAAAAGCATTGCGTCTAGGCATACTTGGGCAAGAATAAGATACATTGTAACCAATATATAAGCTAGCAAATATTAGGACAGAAGCTAGAGACAGAGGATGAAACTTGACAAGAAATAGGGAACAAACTTGCAAAAATGAAGGCTAGAGTTTGCTAAAACCAGTGAAGAAATCACTGAAACAGCTAACAAGAGAGTGCACATGCCTAGAGGAAAAAGGTGAAAAGTACACGGTGAGGAAGACATCCAGCCTTCATCAAAAGACTGACAAGGAAAGATGTGGAGCCTTCCTCAGTGCCACCACCAGGGTGCACTGCACTTGTGCTTTGCATATGCTAATGATAGTAATAAGTACTAATAAATAGTTTGCATAACCACACCTTTTCTAAGGAAAGCTATGAATTTGCATAAAGTATAACCGTATATCTGCTGTGTGCCTGTGTGTGTGGGTGTTAGGAGGAGTTAGGGTGTTAGCCCTGCATATCCAGCAGGCTAAATAAAGCGAATACCCACTTCTTAGACTTTGTATTGGAAGTGTCTCTTGGTTCGATTTGAGGTGATTCAAGAGATACCATGAGATTTGGGCTGGTAAAAGAAGTGGCTGGGGCAGCTGCTCAAGCTGCTCTCTCTTGACTTCGGAGGAGGATGGTTGGAGCTGCTGCCTGCGGGACAGAATTTGCTGCTACTGCCACAGCACAGCCCAGTCCTGCTTTTTCTGCCATAGGATGAGCCTCTGCCCTTGAGAGCAGCCACTGAGACCGTATTAACAACCTACCTCACAAAAGAGGGCTCTTGCCATCTGTTCAAGTGCCTCAGGGGAAAACACCAGGACCCTGACTCCCCCCGCTCCTGGAGGGTGCATTTCCACGGCTGCGTGTGTCAGCTGCTATGGAGAAGTCCAGCTGCTGCTGCCCTGCCCCCTCTCATGCCACTGCTTCAGCTTTTCACTACATCATAGCTCTGCACTCCCCTGCCCTTCTGGGACATCCTGCAGTTCCTTCCTGCCTGCCCAGCGATTCCAGCCACAGCTGTTGGGTTTCTGATACATCTCACCTACCACTGTGGGACCTTTGCTCATCCCTGCCTTCCCAACTTCCTACTCTGAGGTTTCCTGCTACAGTTCCTTTTGCTATCCAGAGAGGGCACCGAGACCGGCTGCCCCTCGGGGTCTGCAACAGAACCCCCTCTCCATCCTTTCCTGCCAGTTGCAGCTGCCATCGTTCACATGAGAGACAGCTGGACCACAGCACCCCATGCAGGAAAGAGGTATCATTGCACCTTCCCTGCCTGGCCGGGAACCACCAAGAGCCCTGCCAGCTGTGACCAGAACTACACCAAGGGGAAAATTGCTTAAAGAGCAGGAAGAGACTGGTTATTGAGTTTTCCGTTCTTGTTTGTTGTTGTTACCATTATTGTTTTTTGCCTTGTTATACATACACTAACTAGTAAAGAACTGTTATTCTTTTTCTCATATCTTTGCCTGAAAGCCCTTAATTTCAAAGTTATAATAACTGGTAGGGAGGCAGTCATATGCTCCATTACAAGGGAGGTTCCCGCCTTCCTTGGTGGACATCTGTCTTTCAAACCAAGACACAGACAAGTTTTGAGCATAGGAAAATGAAGGATTCCAAAGGGTAATAATTGGACCAAGACTTGCCCTATTTTGTATTTTTCAAGACACAGAGATGAGAAAACCAAAACAGTGCATCCGACCCATTGGGGTTTGTGCTTGAGTAACATTGTCGTCTGTTAAAGAAAGTCTTTTTGTGAAATTGATTCTTCCTTGAAAATCAGAAGTAATAGCTAATAGTGTAATAGCTAATAGTATCAGAAATATTAGCTAATAGCTAATAAATATCCCCATTAAAACTATTCAACAAACTTCGAAGTCTACCTTGAAAACTTCCAACTGATTTAAGGTGTAAATGATATATCTACACTCTGCCTGTCATGAATAATTTAACAACTGAAGTATTCTGACTCACAAAAACCATAACTTGAAACAGTCATTGAGTAATCCATTCAACCTGTCTGTATGTCTTTTTTTCCCTGGTCCTATGTGTATATATATATAACTGAATGTATCCACATTAATACTGTCCTTAGTCATCAGTCCTTTGTGTCTTTACAGTTAATCTCTGTATGTGTAGAATATTAGTAGGTGTTCTATATAAATAAACTCCCAAAAGAGAGACAGATGCTGAAGTTTATAGCTGAGTAAACAGAACCACTGAAAGGTGATGTGATATAATACACTTGGCATTGTGAGTCAGCATAAAGATGTGCTCCAAATACTATTGCAAACACTGACAGTTTCTGGATATAAAGAACTCAATGTGCTTTCATTAGCGCTGCTGGAAATTGCTCCCACGGGTTGTGATTCTCACTAATTCAGATCACTTATGCAATTTCAGAGTATGAACTGTTTCAGGCGACTGCAATGTTCACTGATTTTTGCACTGCTTGGTGAACTTTCCATTTAAAGGTTTCCTAGCGTTGGGTTTAGAGCTAATACTTCAAGTTCAGTAGTCTCAAAGAACTCCCAAAATGTTAGATTAGAAAAGGCTACTCATGAGATGCCCTGCCCTGCTTAATGATCTGAGCAAAAAAGCAGAGACAGAAGCAGAGACAGTCTGTTGGGTCAGGGCCCTGATTCACTTTAACACTCACATTCATTAATCTTCTGTTTACACAGTTGAAAAAGTACGTGCTGCCTGTGAAGTGAGATAGCTTTGTGAGATGCCTGACTGTCAGTGGAATGTAAATGCACATCCAGTGTGGGAATGTTCGAAGCCTCAGTGATAAGAGAGTTACTGGATGTACAGCAGTGACTGCCTGTAAGTGCTGATCACCTTCACTAATGAGGTTTTTCTGACGTGGGGTAAAACTCACCAGATTAGTTTTACAAAGAGCTCATCCATCCTGGGCTGAATTCTGTATTTTAAGGAATCTTTCACCCAAGTCATGCTCTGAGTTTTTGTTGTTACCAGCCACCCCTGACCCATGCAGTCAGTGCTATGCTGACAAGAGGTTTTGTGCTGCTTTAATACAAGGATGCTGAACAGACAGCCAGAGAAGATTCAGCAGGCAGACTGGCCACAGACAAGCTATGAAACGCTTCTCCTTTTAAAAAAAATGTTCAAGCTGGCACAGAAGTCCTGTGCCCAAGATACAGGAACATCAGTCCCCCACAGTGCTGCCATTACCCTGCCCGTCTCCCAGTCTTGAAACAATTGCTTCCTAAAAAACAGACTTTCCAAAATACTGAGCCAAGTAATCGGAGTTTACAAAACTACCAGTTATTTATCTGAACACACCTTGAGAGCAACATGAATAAAACACTTGTCTTCTTAAGCCTTAAAGTAAATTCTAAATCACAACCATAAACAAATATTTTCAAGCATGGTAAGTGTATTTGAATGCAGCTACTGTATTGGTGAAGCACTTGCCAAATTTTTAATGTGACAGATTTTGAGATATGGAAATCCATAGCTTAGGTATGGAGGCAGAAGGGTGAGGCAGTGCTGGGCTTGGGGGTTCTTTGTTACTGATTAGTTTCTTTAGTTTCATTGTGGATTGTCTGGCACTTTAAATACAGGCAATAATAGCTGAAGCAGATACAATCCTGATCTTAGTCTGCAACTTGTTAATCTATTTCTGAACTATTTTTCAGAGGTTCTGCAATTAAGATTCTATTAGACAGTGTCTCATTCTATGATGGGCTTTAAAAAGTGCTATCAGTTAAATAATAATGTAATTCTTAGTTCTGTAATGTGAAAAGCAAAATTCAGAAAGTGCAGAAGTAGAAACTAATTTTTTTCTATGATTCTGTCATTTTAACAAGGTTTATAGGTAGGATGAGTAGAGGCAGGAGAATAGATTAAATTTATTTCTTCTAAGGGGACCAGCTCGAATTGCTAGTGAGGATTTAAGCAGCATATTTCACCCTTGTGGGCTCTGGGAGAGCTCTGGGCAGAGCTGTGGTGCTGACTTGCACCGGAGGGCAAAGAGGTGCTTTGGAAAAGCTGGTGGATAATTACGTGGATGTGATAATGAGACACTGTTTTGGTTCTCAGTGTTCTTATTCTGACAGCAAATGCTTGAGCCTCACCTTATGCCAGTGGGCTCAAATTGTGTAGCCAAAGAACACAGGCACGACCAAGTTTGCAGGAAGCAGATTTTGGATTGCCTTGAGTTTTTGCTTAGCAGTTTTTGCTTTTCATTTAAGTTCAAACAGCATACTAGTTTCAACACCTCCATAGAAAAGATCCAAGGGTTATTTTTCTATTTTTCTAACCAAAGCCATTGGTCTATATAATTTATATCATGGCTTTGCATTTCCTCTCTCTGATTACAGCCAAGTACCTAGGGCTTTACTAATCATTTTCCAGGGAGAAAATGTCCTTTGTTTTTCCTTGTTGCAGGTTTCCAAGACACATATTTGGCTTCACTTTGGAGTTTGGATTAACCCAAAAGATCAAAGCAAAAGACATGTAATTTACCATGATTATTTTGACTTGTAGCCGATGTTTAATAAGTTGGGAATTTCCATGCATGCAGAAGGGATATAGCTTCCCAAATCTCATTTACATTCAGAGGGTTTTAGATGCACTTCAGGCTTCTTTTACAGTCCTATGCTGAGATGGCCCAGCTCTACTTTCCTTTCTAAATACGCATTTCTTAATTTATTTTTTTAATTGACAAATTCTCCATATTTAAAACTTGCACCTCCCTGGATGATATTAATGTTGCTGACTCTGAGTAGTGTTGACAGCCCAGTATAATTACACATGATAGCAAATGACCACTTGGGCCAACACAGGTTACCAAGCAGTTGATTTTTCAGATGACCCTTATTCCTCCCAAAAATAAGGGGAAAATGTGGGCCTTAGAAACTTGACTAGAAAATCTGAGGTTTATGAAAACATTATCAATTTTTTCTTCATGATGTAGTCAGCACGCAGCTAATTACTGTTCTACACCAAAGACAAGTTTCTGTCTTCCTAAGAAACTTTAAGAACATACTGTCCTGGGGTACAATGCAAAAATGTGTGTTCTATCACCATCTGTTGAAACGCGGGAGGGGTGGTGATCCTTATCTCTGTGGGAGATATCCTCTGCTGATGTGCCATCTGATAAGATCGGGGGATGATCATCGTTATCTTTTCACAACCCATCCTTCCTCCAGAAGATATATTCCGTTAATGGGCCATTAAGTCCTATTGTATGACTGATAAGATTACATCATCCCACTGGGAGATGTTCCAGCCAGGGGGAGACCCAAGCATTTCCTACCTAGATAAAAAACTGGGGTTTGGAACACAAAGGCAGTCCTTTTCACTGGATCCCAGAGGAAAGTATGACCTTTTCCACATCATCACTGGACCTTTGGAGGAAAACTGCACCCTTCTACAGGGCCACTACTTCTAATAAACCACATCTGTCATCCAGGAGGACTGTAGCCACCATTTATATGGACTGCTACCAACATCCTGACTGACAGGATGTCAGGTTGTATTCTCACTGTCAGTGGTTTTTCTTTTGTATTATTGCATGGGGTTTCTTCTCTTTTTTTTTTTTTCCTACTAAATTGTATTACTGACTTGCAGTCTTTCACTGGTTTTCTTTTCAAATCATTACACATACCCATAAACCTTTTTCAAAATATTACAGACTTGTCAACATTTTCAATGTTGAAGAGTAAAAAGCAAAACGCTTTAAAGCTTAGCAAATTATACATATTTAGCTGCCAGTGTTATTAGATCCAGCCTATCTTCCACCATTTTGGGAATAGAAGAACAAGGACTACTTATAATAGTTAGCAGAGGTTATGAGTTAATTGATAATTACTAAGTTCCCTGACTCTTCAGTGTTTTCTTAACTTTGTAGATCCCGATTGCTGAAGCAGCACTCTACAGAGACAAGAGTCAAATGTTGTACTTTAATAATTCCTATTAATCTGTGTAATTTTGTAAACAAAATCAATAATTCCATGCCTTGTTTAAATATTTAATTTAATAAATTAATTTTAGATAGGAGTATATTAACTTTGTATGATCATGCTTTTGCTTAAAAAAGTTCAATTTCTGCCAAGTGCAGAAAATGTCTGTGGGAAGACATGGATAAATAGCAAAACCTGAACAAAGTGGGATTTCCTCTGTTCTTACTTTGTTTCTATGCTGTAGAATTCAGTCTTAGTTATAGCAAACCTAAGAATGAAATCAAAGTGGGCATTTTCTCTGCACCATCTTTAGTCCTGGAGTGGTGACCAAGAGAGAGGGAGCCTGAATCTCCTTTGCTCCTGATTTAGAGCTTTCAGAGAAGGAGAGTGGATAACAGATAGTACAAGTGATATCAGCAAGAAAAACAGGAATTACTTAAGTTATGAGTTTTGCTTTAGTTCTTAGTGCCACTTTGGTTGGTTTGTGCCTGGGGACATGCCATCTATATAAGATAAAGGGGACACTGTTGTTCAATCATCTGAGTTCTAGGGAGAAGACAACAAGGCTGATGAAAGTGAATGCAACCACAAGAAAGCCAAACACAGCAGAAAATTATCCCTGTGTGTATTTGGGGTGGGGGAGACTGCAGCCCACAGAGGCCAGGTTTACACAGACTCCCCCTAAACTGAGCAGGGAAGAGGAGGTTTCAGGTATGTGGCGTAACCTCTGGTCAAAGGCAGTGAACACCCATCCTCCCTTACACAAACTGGCCCAGCTGTGGAACCCCCAACCCCACAGGCCACATCCACAGGACATCCACATGGGACGCAGCTCAGGAGTGTCATAAACCATCAAAGACCCCCAGAAGTACACACTGGAGTCATTCCTGAGGCCTTGCACCACAGCATTACATGTGACATAAAGTGATGCAACAGACCCAGAGTCTGCTGCAAAAGACTGTGTCAAACTGCACCTCTACCCCACAGGGGAAGATGTAGAAACTGGGCATTCCCACCTGGCCTGAGCATATATTAACCCATCTGATTCTATGCTTTTTGGAGGAAACTCATCACCAAGAAGACCAGCTGGAGAGGATCAACAGAACATCATTGGGATGCATGGAGTGGTGATATTTTCTTTAATTTGTCTTTGTCACTCTCTTTCTGTCCTCCCACCTCTTTTCTATTTCTTTCTTTCTCTGTCTCATATGTACTAACAAATAAAATCTATACTATTGACTTGGCATATGGTCTTATTTGCATTTTAATTCAGGCAGAGGCATTTCTAATAACTTTAAAAGCTGGACCATAACACCTCTGATGTGTTGAAGTACCCTCTGAGATTTCACCCAAAAGTAACAAAACACTGTAAAAAAACCCAAAAGCAAAACATTTTTATTAATTGTCAGAATCTTTAGCCTTAAATTGTCTAAGTAGTGCTGATAATCTTATTGTTTGGTTTTATGACACCTCAGATTTTGTACTTTTTGACAACCCTCCATTCTTTTATAAATGTTTTGTTAACAGATTTAATTGTTGTTTTTTTGTGGTTTTATTAATGTTGTCTGTTGTGCAGGTCTTTATTTGGTGTGAATCCACATGAAATACTGAAGCTGATGCTACAGACGAACTATTGATAAATAACAGTAACGTACAATGAGAAATCAGGCAGTGACTGATGGATGCCTTTCTATATGACTTACAGGTTATATCTGAATTTTTTTTTTTTCAGAGTGCTGTTTGCTGCTTTCTGGCTCTGTTTGAGGCTTTTAAATCTGAAAGGCTGTAAACAGAGGCTTGAAAGTTTTCTGCAAATAGAATGTTTGGACAGAAAAGCATCATACTTTAACCTAAAGTGATTTCTTTGCTGATGAAGACGGTCAGAACATGGGCTTTGGAGTCTGGTAGTTTGTGGGCTGTTGTGCTTCTGTGGTCACTGCTGAGAGTGCTTGGTAGCACCATATTGCCAGGTATCTCAGATTTCCCAATGAAAGGCCAACGCAATGCAGAAGAGATGGAAATACATTAGCAATGCATTCTTCAGTAAAAACTCCTGCAGCTCTTTTACTACTGGAAAACTAAAATGGTAAGATCAAGAAAAGACTAGCAATTATAGTCTTAGGCACCTTTCATTTCACAGTGCTTGAGATGTTGTAGTCTTCAGACATGCAGGCCTTTCAGAAAGCTGAAAATGGACTTTTAGTGTACTTTATATTAAAAGTTACTTAATTATAGAGATAGAACTACAATATGCATTTAATATTATATTGCTCAGTTGTCAGTGAGTGCTAGGACCATTAGCAACATTTGATACATTGTGTGTTTAGGAATTACACAAATGCCACGCTGATATTCTTATGTCCTGTCCTCATCACTGAGTTACTAACACCAAAGAATATGTTCAACTTTTCACTTATTTCTAGAAAATTTGCTAGAGAAGAATTATCAATTTCTCAGATTTCTGACTGTGAAGCAAATGTAGCTTGAGGCTTAATGTGCTGACAGTGTTTCCCCATTTTTAAAGGTAGTCCAGCTGTCATGGTTACAGTGTAAGAAAGCAGTCCACTAAGCTTAATGTGAGTTTCAAGAATGAAAAAAGAAGTTGAAGTCCTTTGATGAGATCATTAATAAGAAATTGGTTTAAAAAGAAAGTGAAAACATCTCTGGTCCAATGTTATTTTGCAGATGTGGTGGATATTTTGGGGCTGGTAGAACTGGATGATTTATTTCCAAGTCATAGGAACATTTTCAGAAGAGGATGTTTAAACTTTCACTGTGCTACATGCCATAGATATCTTTTTCTCTCTCTTTACTCCTTTTCAACCCCTCTATAGTCTTTGTGGCATCATCTTATCTTTTCCCTTCTCCTGCATCCCTACCTTTATTGATCTCTAGGTAAAGATTCCCTGCGATGCCTCTGGGGTTTTTTGAATGCTGCTGTATTTCCCTTCCTTTCTCTTCTCTCACATGCTCAGAAATCATCAGGCAAGTGCTCCAAGGGGACAGCAGGAGACTTCTGCTTGGAAAAGCAGTGGCAAGGGAGCACTTGGTGTGGTTGAACACAGCTGGTCTTGAAAGGGAACCACCATGAAAGATATGGCTGGGATTTTGAAAATTTGAAAATGAATAACTCTGTGCATCATACATAAGTGGCAAAGGCCTGCGAGGGGACTCATGACATAATGACCAAAGTGTGAGAAGTAAGCAGTCTTTTATAATGGTTTCACCAACTAGTGAGCTGAAAGTGTTTCTTGTTCACATCTCATGTAATATTTCTTTCCCCCCAAGTAATCTCATTTGTGCCAGCCTCTGGCTACCTGACTCTTTCCTGTGCTGGGAAGGGGGAAGAGCTCTTTTCCTGCATGCATCTCTCCTGTGTATCTGTCTTGGTTTGAAAGACAGGTATTTACTAAGGAAAGGTGAGAACCCCTTTCCTGAGATGCAGAGTGCAACCGCCTCCCTTTTTGTTATTTTAGTTTCAAATCAGAGGCTGTCAGGCAGGAGATATGGGGATAGGAGTAACAGTTCTTTACTGATATCTAACAAGGCAAAAAAGCAGAAAAGAACAACAGCTATAAAAATTGACAACAAAGCAGAACAGTACAGCTCAGTTCCAGTTCCTTTTGGCCAAGGCCCTCTCTCCCTGTGCTCAGTTACCGGTGCTGTGGGCAGGGCAGGTCCCGTGTAGCTGAAGAGGGCTGGAGTGATGGCGGCAGCGGCCCAGGGGTGAGAGGGATGGGGAAGTGACTCCCCCCTCACGGTGTCGGTTGTGGTGCTCGGCAGAGTGTCCGGAGGTAGTAGGGTGAGGTGGGAGAGCAGCAGAGCGGTGTCCAACGGCAGGGAGCGTGGATCTCAGCGCTGGGATGGCAGGGGAGATGCCAGATCAGAGCACAGGGCGTCCTCCCACTCCACGAGCCAAGCGAGAGCCTAACCGAGCCTGCTCCAGACCCATCTCCCCCCTTTCCTTTTCTGGTCTCCCCGCTCCCGCCCCCCTCTCCACCCACCCCCTGCGAGAGAACATTATAGTTTCTAAGGTGTAGCCACAACTACTTAGCATAACAATGGGAGTAATTCCACAGAAAGAAAAGGGAACAATTCAACCCCCAACAGTATCTCAGTGTCTCATGTGAACTCATGGCAATAAGATGGAGTTGCCCAGGATATCTTCATGTCAGTGTTTACACAAATGGATTTGAGGCAAATGGCTTCTCAAAGGTCATTTGAAGAGTCTCCCCTGAATGTCTTACAGACTGCTGATGTAACTCATTCTTTAAATCTCCCATTCATGTTATGATATGTGCAGGAGGTGGGGGTCTGCAAGCAGTCTTTTTGTCAGAAATTTTAGTTGTCATTATTATCAGATCTATTGGGGTTGTTCACATCTTTAAACATGGAAAGAGTCACAGCTTCCTTAGGAGTTTTAATTTCTTTCCAGAAGACTGCAGGCACAGCAGAGGAATGCTTTTAGGAGTGACCTTTTATCACACCAGAGATAATAGTATGATGTTTGTTAATTCACTCTTGTGATGTTTTAGGCAAATGTGATGGGGGAAGAGGCAAGAAATGTATTTGGTAATGTCATCCTCTGTAAAAACAAAAATATTGTAAGGAAATGCTTTGTTATCATTGCTAACAGTAGTGGCTTTCTGGTTTTCCAAATACCAACAATATGTCAAATACTTTCAGAAGTACTCAGAACATCTCTTTCCTCAAACAATTCACAGTCATAGCAGACTGTCACCTGCTGGTGTGCATGTGCATTTTCCATTTTTTATTGCCCTTTTATCATAAAGAATAAAAAGAAAAGCATCAGGATATTCTCTATTGTGAAATGAAGATAAATAAACAGGAGAGGAGGACTATGACATGAGTAAGGAGTTGTTATTTATATGATTTGTTAAGGGTAAAGTTTGGATGATTACCTCGAATGTTGCAAAGCTTTGCATGTCAGCCTTGATATATAATGAGAATTTGTTGGTAGATATCCAGAGGAAGAATTGTTTTGAATTCTTGCATTGAATTTTGGAGCATGCTGTTCACGTTTGAGAGAATGAGTAGCTGTTCAGTGTGGGCATATGTGTTGAGCTGTAACCAAAACCTGCAGTGCTGGGGCAGCAAGAAGAGGCCCCTGTGTCTGTGCCCATGTGGAACCTGGCCATGCCACTGCATATCTAGTACCAGCCCATCTCTTCATAATCATTCTGAGAACAAATGCATTTCTTCCAACATATCATGACTGAGTCTTCTGTGAGGCTTAAATATTGCAGTACAGCCTTCCTGTCGCATATTTTAGGGAAAAAAATGCTCAGACCTCTTAAATAATCTAATAATGTCCATTTGATTACTTCTGCCAGATTTTCCTTTCTTTGTTGCAGCCCTAGAGCTGTGCTTCAAATTTTCACAGTGGTTTACTACATATATTTCTTTCTGAAAATTGGCAGTATATTAACACTGTGTTCGAAAAATAAGTTGGAAAACTTCAACTTGACTCTTAATTGAAGCTTTACTGATTGTCCATCAGGATTCATTTTGCTTAAAATGTAAATTAGATCTCATTGGGTAAATTTCAGCCTTTTCTAATGTTTCCTTCTAATTTCTGTATTGATTTGAATTAATTGTTATTCCAGGATTGCAAGCTCTTCCCTGTGACTGTCTAATGACTTTTACCAATGCTCTATCACACTTGCTTTGAATTTTAATGATTCAGGAGATGGAGAGTTTCAGCAGTCATTGCTGCCTAGAAAGGAAATTGGTTTTCATTTCATTTGGAAGATATTGAATGTGCTGTTCTTTCTAAACATCAAAAAATCTGGATTTGCTGATGGGTTTTTTTTAAACTTATTTTTTCAATGTCTTGACAAAGTCACATTTTGACCTGAGCAGTATCCTGAATTGTCTCAGAGGTCCTGGTTGGAATCAAGAACAGAGCTGGTTTACCTTATAGTTTGCTTGATTTTATGAGCGATTTTCCACACATACCTTATCTCTCCCTCTACCATGGAAACCAGTTTTTAATTGTCAGGTGAGGAGGGGATGGCAAATTTTCTCTTTTCCTACTTTGCAGAATGCCCTTCCCACTTGTGCTCTGTTGCCTGTGTAAGTTCAAGCCTCCCAGAGAACAGCTCAAGTCTTCTCCGGGGACATGACTTCCCATAGTAAGGTAATTGTTTTCTGAAATTTGTAAGGTAATGGAAATATAACCTCCTGACATCGTATAATCTTATTGCTCAGCCAACTCTCTTTGAGACAAGATTTTGTTCTAGTAGTGGATGAAACAGTGAATTGCAGTTCAGAAGTAAATTAGCGTGTTTGAAGCAGTGAATTCAGCTATCAGCTGCTGGGGTGGCTTGTGCCTCTGCTTCTGTTGACAAAATGGGAGAAGCATTTCTGACACACTGGATGTTGTAAAAACTGATAGGAAAATGTTGCAAGTTCCTTTGACCAGTGGTGATTAGTTTAAAAAATATAGTCACTGACACACGAGCACTTTCAGAGAGCCCATAATTGAGACACTTAATCTTTTTTTTTTTTTTCCCCAAGCAGTACACAGCAGATTTTTGTGGAGACTGAAGAGTCAAGTTCTGTTTGTTCACATAAAACCATGGGCTAACAAAAACACCATGTTTCTTTTTCTTAAGAAAGCAGATGAACAAAAGAGGAAAGAGCAAGTGGGGCAGGAAGGATGGAGAGAGAAAAGCTAGACACAAGTGTCAGATGGGAGGAGACTTTGGGAAGACTGAGGTGGGTAACACTGCGCTTTAGGATTTAGGATTGCTATCTTAAGTAAATTGTAAATGTACTGTTATTAAGAGTTTAATTCCTAAGATTTATCACAGAAAAGCTATTGTGTGCACAATTAGAGTAGGTACGGGTAATCTGCCTAGTATAGTTGCTTCCATTTAGTGAATTTCAGCAGTGTTTTCATGCAGCCTTTTAATTAAGTTACTGTAAAACTCAGTTTCTAGGGCAAGTGATGATTTATGTAGCAGTATTTCACAGTGTTTGCTCTTGAGACAGATGACTGATAGTTTATACCAACTGAAAATGTTTCTTCTTTTTCTGTGTGACAGCTCATTAACGGATTATACACAGAAACATTCTAAACTAAAAATCAGATGAATCAACAAATATGTCAAACATATATTTAATCCTATTCACTGGAACACAAATAATTCATAAGGTGATTAATTATTGTCACTTGCTTTATCTTGCATGATCAAACTATAATCAATAAGAGCTATTAGTCTTTCAAGTTAGAGATTTATAGACCTTGATCATGGAGTAATAGCCAATATGCACATAAAAATGAATTTGAAAAGCCTTTGCTTTTACATTCATGTGTCCTTGAGACACAGCTACCAGATTGGATTTCATATCATGAAACAAAATGGATTACAATAATCTTAAATCAAAGAAATCAGAGGAGAAAATGCTAGATTTGTTAACCTAGCAACTGATTTATTTTTCCACCTATATTGATGCCTAGAGGAGCTGGAACAGAGGCTACACACACGAAAGGCCATACCAGCAGTATCAGTGCCATAGTCGTGGCCCCTGCCTGGATGGCTCCAAGATGGAAGCAAAGCAGGAGTTGCTCATACCTTTATAGGTTTTAGTCCATTTGCATGCAGGAGTTAACTGTCCAATTAGTAGTCTCAAATAGGGAAGTTTCATCCTCCTTGCTTGCTTGCATGTCCGTCCTCCTCTTTTCACGTTATTTAGGCGTAGGGCTTGAAGTTTGAAGATATTGTCTTTCAGTCCTCAGCTGGAATAGGACTGTTTTGTCTTCATCACCTAAGCACAATGGAAAAACACATCCAAGCAGAACAGAACAGAAAAACTTAAAGGAATCATATAATAATGGAAATCCGGCTACTCAGAATTTTTAAAACTATGCATGCAAAACAGGCTTTTCAACAGCTCTTCACTTAAGATCTCTTACCCCGTTAGTGGTTTAGGTCTTGCTTTGTAGTGTGTCAGGATCAACCCTGGGGCTTGCAAACAGCTCAGAGCAGTCTGATTCCAGAACTCTGTACGCTGTATTCATTTTAGTCAGAGTGATTTGTACAAGTTACAATTCCAGCTTCCAGTTAGTAACTTATGAGTTGTTCTAGTTCCTGTGACTTTAAAATTTGTCTCCCCTCAAATTTAAAAAATGTGAAAAAGTTAAACTCTTTAACTTAAGATTGCCTTACTTCAGAATCATAGATAAAATGAAAAGTTCCATTTTTGAGGCAGGGGGAGGCTGCTGCTGCCTGGCAGACTCAAGTTAATATTGTCATATCAATTTACCTTATATTTAATTGCTAGTTGGTTTTATTTGAGGAATCTCCTTTCTGGATTGCCAGAATACACTGAGAAAATAATTCTAGTGTTTCCCTCCTTTCTGATACACTCCGCTAGACAGTTGGCAAACTGCTGTTACATTAATTCTTCCACTGCAGATAGTAAATCAAATATAGAATAGTATCTGTATAGGAGCAAATAAATTTCATCCTATCTCTATGTAATGGTAGTGGCATTGCTCTGTGACAGTATATGAGGGAAAGGTAATTTAAAAGTCCTAATATTTGTGGACTTCTACTTATACATTATTTATTAGAATTATATACTTGGGTCTATTTAAAACTGTCTTTTGGCTCATCATTATAACTTTAAAGTGGAGATTTCCCACTGAAATGATAAATACTAACTTTTTTGAAGTAAGAAATTTGAAATTTTCTGCAGATGAGAGGCTTACATGTAGTTGGGTTTAACCTCCCACTGTGTTTCAAGTAATGAAATTATTCAAACATCAACAGGTGGTTCTAGGTTACTAATAAATGAACAGCTAAATTAAGTTACTAATGAGGCAAACAATATATTTAGTTTTCTTTTCAGAATGTTGTTATAATTAGCTATAATACATCAACTAAATTCTTCATCTCCTTTCAACTGACAGCACTTTTTTCGTCTTTACATATACAAACTAATTTAAATTCCACTTCTATTCTAATATTGGGCTTTTTTATTTTGTTTTGTTTTGCTATCTTCTGCTTCATCAAAATGCTATCACTATTTTTTTTTCCTGAGAGAGTTCAAGAAGTGTTTGGACAATGCTCCCGGGCATATGTTATAATTTTGGGGCTGTCCTGGCCTGAACTGTGTTCCTTCCTACTCAGGATATTCTATGATTTTCATTGATTTTATATCATTTAAGATAGTGAGTATATGTTCCACTCCTAGGGACACACCAAACCGAGTTTTAACACACAGGGGAGAAAGAAAAGTGTGAGATCTTTCATTTTTCCATTCATATAAGAACCCCTGGAAATTGGTATAGATTGTTCAAGCTTATCTCTAGAAATAAAACTCTTCAGTTTTACCTTCACTGGTGGAGGAGGTATGAAACATCCACTGGAATAAAGGATGATATCTAAGATACCATTCCTGAATTTCGATATATGAAGAGAGAAATCTGCCCCTTCCAGGATAGGACAGTGGGAATAAATTGCTTGATTGTAGCTCTATTGGTTTGAAAGCAAAACCAGTGAGACACTGCAAGTCAGTAATACAATTTAGTAGGAAAAAAGAAAAAAAATAAAATACATGCAATAATACAAAAGAAAAACCACTGATAGAGTCAGAATACAACCTGCCATCCTGTCAGTCAGGGTGTTGGTAGCAGTCTGTATAAATGGTGGCTGCATCCTCCTGGATGACAGATATGGTTCAGTAGAAGTAGTGGTCCTGTAGAAGGATGCAGTTTTCCTCCAAAGGTCCAGTGATGATGTGGAAAAGGTCATAGTTTCCTCTGGGATCCAGTGAAAAGGACTGCCTTTGCGTCCCAAACCCCAGTTTTTTATCTAGGTAGGAAATGCTTGGGTCTCCCCCTGGCTGGAACATCTCCCAGTGGGATGATGTAATCTTATCAGTCATACAATAGGACTTAATGGCCCATTAACGGAATATATCTTCTGGAGGAAGGATGGGTTGTGAAAAGATAACGATGATCATCCCCCTGATTTTATCAGATGGCACATCAGCAGAGGATATCTCCCACAGAGATAAGGATCATCACCCCTCCCACGTTTCAACAGATGGTGATAGAATACACATTTTTGCATTGTACCCCAGGACAGGCTCCTTTTTAGAATGGCTTAACCTTGAGGTACAAAGGCTCTCAAATTGGTAAAAAGCCAGTTTAGGCACCCAAGAGCTGAAGTATTATCTATAGTCACATGTATTAAAGCCTCACTGCTCCACCACTGCTTCTCATCTGTAGAGAGAGAAACACCTAACTTTCAAGGCTCCAGAGGATTTGCTGAATTTTCCCCATAATAAAAAACTCAGACAACATTCTTTTTGGGACTAGATCAACAGCTTTTTAGTTAAACAACAGAAGATAGTTGTAAAGATATTTATTCCGCTGTAATTTCTAGATGACAAAAATATTAAATAAAACACTGGTATGTGTTAGATGGTGTGATAAGTTGACATTCTGCAGCAATTTCCTCCCACCAGCTGGGCTATAAGTAGGTTCAAGTGCTGGCAGCTGATATTTAGGATGTAATCTAAAGAAAGCAGGAAAGCAGAAGCAAGGGGCAAATTGTAGAGTGAAATGGACATAAATAGAGCAGTGGAAGTAGGAATTTTGATAATGTTTTCTTGCAATATAACAACTGCAATTCCTAAATCACTTAACTCTAGGGGAGGATGCTTGTTCCACAACTGATGAGATATAAAGGAAAATATTTTTACTGCAGAGTCAGAGTTGTCCCACCACAAAGGGCATCCTAGTTTCAAATGCGGTATGGCACAATGATGTTACAAAAACAAGCCAACGTCTATGTCTGTGTTAAACAAACTACTTTCTGCAAGGGTAATACAAATTTCACATTATTAACGTTTCGTACCCCTGTGACATGATGTATATGTCTTAAGGGGCTTGATGTTAAGTGTGCAACTCTTGTTCTTTCTTTGTTTGTATAATTTTTTTGACAATATATGTTATACAGATTTTGTCACCTACTATACTAAATTCATTGGAGCCTGGTGAAAAAAGGGAATGTTTGTCCCTGTTTCATGAATATAGCCAATTTCTTCAGATTCTCCAGAAAGTAAACGGAGACAAGTTTTCACTTTCAGCATCTGTGTGTTACTGCTGGCATCTGGCAGCCAGTGTGGCTGTTGCTGGTATAAAAAATGTGCAAAATATACTGCTTTATTTGTGGACTACTGTTCCTAGATTGCTTCAAGTTTCCTCTTCTACCAGATGTCACTGAGTTTAGGAGTAATGATTTGGCCTAAATGGACCAGTGATCACTACCTGCCAGGGAAGCTGCAAGAAATATAAGTATTTTCCTTTCATTTCAATACATGTTCATCTTTCACTAATGTTTTTCTTATTTTAAAGATGTGACTGATTCATTCCAGGTCTGCATGGTCACAACTGGGCGCTTTTTCAGTCATCAGCTGTTGTTCACTGTAGCTTGACCATGTCAGGATTATTGGGTACCATTTGCTCCAATGGCTGCTACTGTTTTCAGGCATAAATGTTCATTAGCAGTGCTTTCATGAGCATTTCTTTACTGTAGGTCTAAAGCACATATTTAAAATTAAGTTAATGTCCCTTTTGGTGATATTTTCTGTGTTTCTATTCCATTTCCTTCTCTGTACTTGGAAGAGACAGCAGTCTGGCAAGGCATACCTAGAGATGATTAGCAGTTTCTCTTAGGGATTTCTGACAGGCTAGGAAAGCAGGTATATCCAGCCTGACTCCTCAGATCCTGTCTTCTTACTTAATCAGTTGCCATTCATTGTTTCTAAACAAGTCTTGCAGCAACTGTAGAGTGAGTTTCGCAAGCACTCCCATGTTTCAAGAATCTGAAGGATATGTAATGTGTTCGGGGCTTAGTTCATTTATAAAATTAGGTAAAAAACATTAAAGAATCAGACTTACAGCTCCAAACTCACTCACATGCCCAGGATGGAAAAATCTTTGAATATAATCCAACATACTCTTTGCAGTTTGTCTTCAGTAAAGGCTGTAGTTTAGATGGGCTGATCCCTAGCTCCCTGTGCTTCTCAGGGCAGTGTGTCTTGCAGCCATGCCCTTCTGTGCCTGCATTTGGGGAGTCTGGAGTGATGACGCCGGTGGTGTTGGCTGCCTTCCTCAAATTTGTAACCATAGCTGTACTGTGTTAAAAAGGTCAGCACCAGATTGGAAAATGATGAATGCTTTGGTGCTGCTTCATATCATTACACCTTGATCAGAGGTAAATTAATTTGTATTTTAAGTCTATCCTTCATGTTTAAGGCCTACTGATGGTATTGAATGATGTGTCATCAGATTTTTTATGACAGTGGTATCTATTGTCTGATATAAATAAATTTGGCAGACCTGTGTTACAGATTGCTTCCTTTTTGAATTGTTTGTACTTTCCCTTAAAAAATGAAGAGTGTTTTGGCTTCTACTACCAAGCAAATGTCATGTAATAACTGAGCAGTCTGAAAAATTCAATCAAGCATATTTAGGAAATAAATAGATTATAACTCTGTAAGGGATATATGTATAGCTGAGAGAGAAGAGGGGTGTGCAGAGAGGACAGGCTTTTACTCCATGTGAAAAAACGGACCTTTTTACTCCTACATGAATTTGTGTGCAAGATCTCTCTCAAGCTACATATATTGGTTGTTTTCCAAAAAGAGATATTAAATTTATAGCTGGTTATTTTGCCAATCGCTGAGAATAGGACCCTCCAGCAAAAGAGGCTTTTATAATATTTGTGTATTTTTTATGATGCATGAATGATATGGGGTTTTTATGTTGTTTGTCAATGACATGCACATTTGAGTTGCAGAGGGGGTTTCTTTGGTGATGCTTGGAGCAAAAGCATAAGTGTGGCAATTCTCTCCTGTGGTACTGGTGACATTTTGTGTTTCATTTGTCTTATGGAGACTATTGAATTGAGATCAGATATGTCAAAAGGAAATCTCTGGTTTTTTAAATAAAAAATTGTGTTCAATTTCTATTGATTTTCTATGTTACAGTCACAGCTTCAGGGGTATATTTAACATCGGGATGTATTTGTGAGTGGTATATTTAGAAAAGCAAATGTGCAGCTCAAAGAAACTGTAAGAAATGTAGGAAAAGAGACTGTGATGGATATAATGGATCATATCCAATATTTTCAACTACTCCTGAACACATGCTAAGAAGCTTACTATGAAATACATGAGTGTTTTGAACTTATGATTTTCCATATGAATAGGGAAAAATCCTGTAAAAGATTAGTTTTTCTTTTGATGTCTTACAAAATTTCAGTAATTGTTCCTGCTTATGTTTGTGGACCCACAAAGTTTCTGTGATGTAGCTAAATACTGCATCACTAATGATCCTGTGTCAATTGATCTTAGAACTGAGGAGGAAAAGAGAAATAGAAAATTGGCTTTAAGGGCACTGATGAAGGGCAAGGAATGCACTGTGTGACACCTGGTTATAAACAGCATGTACAAAAGTGATTGGATTGAAAAATAGCAAGGGAGTAACTCAATAAATAGACATTTACAGGCAGTGTATTTTTTACTGAATATTAATGGCTCCATTTGCAGTTATAGAATGAAATTAATGATTGCTACTAACATAAATATGATCTGTTCAAAGCACTGCATGAAGGAAATATATATTCTTTCCATTCAAAATACAATTTTTCAGAAAAATTAAAATTGTAGTTATTGGTGTAGCCCACTGAATATCTGATTGCTTATAGTCATTGAACCAGAACAGAAAGTATCCTTTTGCCTTAAATTACCTGTTTGATGAAGGAATTATATTTCATATTTCATTTGGGTTTTAGATCAAGAATTCTTCCAGTTCCATATCTTGCATCATACAAAAGAAGGAACTGAATGAGCTCATTTCCTGTTGATGCATGAAAGAGGGTGATAAATCTAGGAAAAAATTGGATGGAAATTTGTGAGAGAGTGCACAGGAGACAAAGTAGATTTGATCTATGTCAGTACTCAAAAAGTTGTGGGATTCAGGAAAATTCCTAGCTCTATTTCTATAATAAAATTAACAACTTCTTTTTCTAGTGTAATTTCTTTGCAAAAATTATCTGCTTTATGCTACATAGCATAGTAGGGATTTTCTAATATTTAGGGGCTTTAAGCAGGGTTTTTACTAATGATCTGTCTACTCATGTGCCACTAAAGTAAGGGTAAAATAAAAATTGGAATTAAGAGCTGTATAGAAAGTCATAAAATGAAACTTACACTGAGACTTCATTGGAACATTTGGAACAGGTGCTCTGATTAGCTTCAGAAGAGTTTGTGGCATTTTTCTTCAGCCTCGAACTTTCTGCAGAGATTTTTCTGATGTCTTTTCATGACATCTGGAAAGTCATCATTTTCCATTCAGTTCATAACTCCCAGCAGGAACCCCTGGCATGGCAAGAACTCTTAACCTGAGCCAGTCACTCTGGAAAGTTCAGTGGCTGCTTGACAGCTTGCCCTTCCCATGGCCTTCATTATCATAGTAATGCATATTCACTATTTGGTGTTTACTGTAAGAGAAGCTGTAAAATTTAAACTTGTGCTTTTAAACATGCTTTTAAACAAAGGGGATGTTTCAACCCCAGGCTGGACATCTGTGCTTAATCCTTCATCTTAGCCACTGGGTGGTCATCTGCACGTTGTTTCTTCCTCTTCAGCAAAGACATTTATCCTTTTTGAGGTGGGATTTAGAGACAAATGCAAGTAGAGGACCTCATTCACCTTTTCTAAAGAGATGCTGTCTTCTCATTTTATTAGATCTGTCCCCCATGTGTCCAACAGATAAGATGTGCCTTTACTGGCAGCCTTGATTTGATCACTTCTTGGTTTAATGTAAATGTTGCAGCAAACCTCAATGGCATAAGGGTCACGGAGGAATTGCCCTTATATTTCCAGATCACTTTTGTCTCTATTCTTTCCTTCTGCCACTTCACTCTCAGACGTATTTATTATGTTTTTCCAAGGATCCTCCAATGTTTTCACACAAGGAGAAAGAGCTTACACTGTCTCCCAATGTAGGGAAATAATGTTGAAAAAGCATTCACAAATGTTGGTGTATTGGCTATATTAGATAATTGTTTCCATGTCAATTGAATTCCATGAAAAATACTAGCAAATGTATGGTTGGTTCCTTATAATGCCACTAAGATGCCCAGAGAAGTGAGTTAAGTGTTTGGTAGTTTTGGGAACAATTTTCACCATCTTTACACGTGCTCAGGATTTACAGAGAACCAGGATGCTCTCTGAGGCCATACAAAAGATGTACAGCTGAACAAGAGATAGCAGATGGTTACAAATCATTAGAGAGTCCTGACAGAAACTTTAAATAGTCATGAAGGCTGGTTGGATACAGGCTTCTTAAAGGTCCAACTGCTTCATATTGCAGTGATGCTGCTGGAAGCTGGAGGCACAGATTAAGGGTAGGGGCTGTCCCTTAGGGCAAAATTCTCAACTTGAAGTCTTCTCTGCACAACAAATCCAAAACATGTCATGCCCTTGTTCCATGTATAGGGTTTGCATTAATCTTAGACTCCCTTTCTTGTTTGGTTGTTTTGTTTGTGGTTTTTTTTAAGAAAAGTCTTGCTCCCTGAACCAGTTAGGAGGCATATTAGTTTGTTAGAGTGCTAAACACTAGAATCCACAACATCAGGTTTTGAACTTTGGCATCCATCCAGGGAAAAGGTGGGGACAGACTAAGTCTTTGAAACCCATAGAGTTACTCCACGGATAATTTGATGTTGCCCAAAGTAGAATCTCTCTCAAATGTTTGAAAGAAACAAAAGATGAAACATTTCCATATTCCATTAACCTCAGAGGAACCAGCCAGTGTGACCACTGAAGCAACACTGCAGGAACACTGCAAGTTTTCTCTCTGCTTCTTTTGAAGACATGGGAAGGACCTTCACAGTGCACTGTATACACTTTAATTTATGGACTTGGGAAAAGTCTTTGCAAAAGTTCCTCTTCACAGACTTCTGCTTGAACTGAAAGCTGCAGCTAGTCAAGGGAGGACGTAAGACTGGATACAGAGGATAAAGACAGCTAAAAAAAAAATGGAACAAGCAATTGCTTGTCAGAAAGGCTCTTCTAAATTGGAGAAAAGTATTAAGCAGGGTTCCCAAAGAGATAGTCCTTGAACATTGTCAGTGTTTAATGTATATACATGAGTGACAGGGAGAACTAGTTAGTTGCTTATTAAACTAAATTTGGAGCAGCAGAGAATGTAGAACAAATAATAAAGGAGACTTGAAAGAATTCCAGACTCAAGTTTGAGCCACAGTGTATTAAATGAGCTTTTATACAGACAGACAAAAAAAATCATTTAAACTGTATGAGAATAAAGTTCAAGGGCTGTAACTTCTACAGCCTAAGTAGAAAGGTGCAAAGAACAGCATGTCTTTACAAGTATTGTTTCCCATTGAATTAACTGATTCATTCAAGTAACACCAGATTTTTGTCATATTTACACACCTGATTACTTGGCCCACAGATTATTCCCAGTCCTTCTCCTGAAAACATTTCAAAGTATTAGAGAACTAATTTGTGAGGCAATTCTAACTACTGATTTTTCCCAACAGTAAGAGCAATTGGGGCAATTCTGTGGTACAAGCTGTCTCATATTCCATTTATCCATCTATAGGAATGAAGCTACATGGAAAAAAGTGAAAATCTGGAGTATCAGAACAATATGGGTTTATTTTCCAGGTATATATGCTTTTCAGCAAAGTTAATAGTATGCTTATGCCCTCTGGCATTGTGCTGATATACATCCACAGTGTTCTGGAAATCACATATGTTGTGCTATTGCTGGAAGGCGTCCCCTTTTCTCTCTATTGCCCCAATGTGCTGTCTTTCAACTTCTCCTATCCATGGATATAATGTAAATGTATTACCAAATGCTGTCCATCTAGTTGTAGATCTGTGCCCAAACAACTTTAGGGTAGATTACTTATAGAGGCCCCTTAGCACCAATATTGCAGGAAGTATAGGAGATATGTGCCTGGTCTCTTCAGGATCTACTGTCACAGCAGGGGCACATGGATTCTTTCCATGGGCTGTGGCAGCATTTCTTTTCTCCTAGGTGTATGGATAGTGTTCAGACCATTCTTGGGGACAACAGGAACCAGCCAGGCACTGGGGCAGTGAGTGCACATCATCTCAAAAGCTCTTTCTCATCTCCTCTGATGAAAAGACAACAGGGCAATTATAAACAACCTGCTACCTCAATCTGACAGAACCTTGTAATCCTTTATTGCTGGCATGAAAGGATCTGTAAATCCAAGGTCCTTGTCCTTTTCCTTACAGCTGACTTCGATGAGTTACATGACCCATTTTGCAGTATTTCATTTTTACATAACCCAGAGGAGTATTGTAGAGTCTTATTCCCAGAATCCTGCACAGAACTGTAGCACCACAGTGGCCAGGTGAGGCTGAAATCAGTGCAGCAAGGCAAAGCATTTTATTGCTGTTGGTAGCGTAGTTATATTTTATTGTCTTGGCTGCCACCTTGGACAGCTTTTCTGGCACTGGCTGAGGTGGGTTAATCATGGTTACTGGGCAGAGATAGGGTTGTGTATAAATTACTGCAATCAGCCTGGAGAAGGAAAAAAACAAATAGGAACTTCTGATAATTTTAATTTTGGTTTGGAAATGGATTGGCAAGAGATTTTGGTAATTGATTTAAAATGCATCTTAGAAATGTTTTTAATTATGATTAAGACAGCTGCTAAATTTAACAAGATACAATTAAATACCAGTTTATTAAGTTTGAATTTGTAACTGATTAGCGGTTATGCATGGTGTATGTTTTTAATGTTCCTTAATACTGAATAAATGGTTTGGATAATGAGTTGGCATTTAATGTATTAATTTCTATCTCAAAATGCAAAGAAAAATATATAGTTCTTAGCTGTGCATTATATCTGTCCCATCTATTCCAGGCTTGATCCCTTGAATTCGGCCATTTAAAGAAACTGCAACAATTGCAGGACAAGGCTTCAGAAGCTCATTGAAGTAAGGATTTTTGGGGTTTGGTTGGTTGGTTTCTCTCTTTCTTTTTTTTTTTTTTTTTTTTTTTTAAATGCTGCTGTATGACTTGGACATGGCTGTGTTGCAAAGAGAGCAGTGGTCATTCAGAGACATGGTAGCTTTAACTTTTGTACCACCTTGGGCTCTGCTGAACAGGATCCAGCATAGCCTTAGCTATGGCACCTTCATTACTGCCACCTAATCACATCCTTCAAAATATCTTTCATTGAAAGCACTGTGGATAAGAACACATGTGGTACCTTCAGGGAATCCAATATTAATTTAGAAGCTAGAAGATTTACCAAATATCTGTTTTGTTTTCTGTATTTTTAGAATTTACCTTTTTTAATGGAATGCTTTAGAATACTCTTGCTTGGAGCACACAAGCTAATATTTTCAATAATTAGTGCATAACACACCACTTCATCACAAGCTGTTGTTAGCTGTGTTACTTTCATGGGGGTTCAGAGCTTTTTGGAAACATCCTGAATCATGGTTTTAAAAAGTTAAGATTTTTGCTTAGAGTAGAAGTAGTTTCCATGACCAAGATGTAAGTTAGGTAGGTAAATGGTAGGTTAATAATTACTAGATGCTTAGGCTAGAGCTAAATTGGTATAATTATCTGCTATTATGAACATGCGTATAGAAAAAAACGTAAAATAAGTAAACCGTTAATCATAAGGCACAGGGTCTTGGATCGTGCCAGAGGGTCACTGAGACCTGATGAAGACTCTCCTGACTTCATCCTTCGAGACCACTGACCCATTTTGAGACCACCGACCCAATTCAAGAGAAGAGCTGCGCATGCGTGAAGGACTAATGGGCTCATTTTAATATGGGGTGGGGATGGGAGGTGCTGGGGTTATGCATATGTATTGTATGTAAGATCTTGGGGAATAAATAGAGGGCAAAGAACCTTGTTTGGGGTGGTCACGCCTTTCGGAGGTGACTCCCGTGCTGCCCGCCAGTGAATAAACATACCACTCTCTAACTTTAATTAGTTAGAGGATCTTTGACCATGATTATACCTTTTTTTTTAATGATTCATTTGGCGAGCCAGGCCAGGGGGAAGCTCTGATCGGCTGTGAGACCAGACCGGATAGTGGACCCCTTGGGGTGCCCCCGGGATATTCCTGGAAGAAAGGGCTCCACTGCCTGAACTGTTCATCCAGCAGCAGACAAGGACTCCTGACTTCCAAAACTCGAGACAAAAGGGTATGTTTAGAAATTGAAACAATTTAAGTTGTGACCTGTAAGGCGTACGTGTGGTCAGGTAAGGCCGTTGGTAAGTCGTGGGAAACGTCCCACGCACAACTTGTGCTTCTGTGTGCTTGCAAGACTTGTTTGGTATTTGGTTATACTTGCTTGCCAGCAGAGAAGCTTGTTATACTGAGCCAAAAGGGCTCGGTCTGCAGATGCTGGCAGTAGATTTTGCCATTTGTTATGCCGTAGAGGGCTTTGTTTGCTAGCATTGTGGGGCTAGCACTTGTAAAGGCAAAATCCTGGTGTATGGCTGTTGAACTCTGTGAGTGTGTCCTGATTGTGAGAGTGATTGGGAAAGAGAGCTTGTTTGAGATGTGCTTTTAGCATGAAGTGAGTGGGAGTTTGGACCCGCGGTTCCGTTCTTGGGCGACTGAAATGGCCGGGGAAAAACAAAGTGAGTGGGGTACATGAAATCCTTAAAAACTCCCTCCCTGCTGTGACTGTGGTGTGTGTGTGCTCTGGTTACCAAAGACAGTATTCACTATAACTGTATTTCTGAGGCAATAGTGTCTTTTGACTTGTGCAAAAAGTTATAAGGGAAGCACAGCCTGAGTGAAAGAGTTTATTAGGAAATGAGGCATGAATATGATTTTAAGTACAGAGGCTGTGTTTGTAGATTGTTGAAATCAGAATAAGAGCAGCGTCAGTTTAAGGATTCAACCTAACCAGATGAATAGAAGGAATTTCTTTACCTCAGTGGTTAGGGCTTGACCCATAGGAGTTTGTGAATTCAGTACACTAGTGGACAGACAGGAGAAATAAGAGAACATATTTTAAAAGTTTATATCGGACATCTACTGGAGAACTTGTGGCTTTGGATTGGGAGCAAAGAGCTGTGGAAAATTTAGAGAGTTAAGAAAGAGTGAATGAAATAGCTTGTATTTGTAGGAATTTTCCTACAGTTTTTGGTGCATCTAGAGGTTGGCCTTGTGCCTGGGTGCTATTACTATTGTTCTTCTGCTAACCAGCACAGTAAATGTAAACAAAGCTCCTTGATCGAGCTGGTAAGTGGAAAGTTACATTTAGTACCCGAGCTGTGGGCTGTAAGAAAAAGTCTAGGAAAGGACTGTAAGGATCTTGTCTTGCTGAGTGAAAAGCAGGACAAGAAGCAAAGGACGAGATAATAAGAATTAAAGCAGAGTACCAGTTTTGTTAAGGAGGGATGACGGGAACTAACCAGAGTAAAGAGATCCCTAAAACCAGTCCTTTGGGGTGCGTTTTGGCACATTGGAAGGAGCTAGTGGGGTATGGAGGCGCAGAGAACCAAAAGACCCTTGTAAAGTTTTGTACACAATGGTGGCCACTTTATAAGCTTGAGAGGGGAGCCAGGTGGCCCTCAGTTGGATATTTACATTATGAAACTTTGTTACAGCTTATGTTATTTTTGAGACACAGAAATGGGAGGAGGTGACTTACCTGAGTGTTTGGGGTTTTTTTTGTTTTTTTCTCTCCTGAATCACCCTGAGTGGCAGAAAGATTGTGGACTCTGAGCCCCCTCTGACCCCTTGGTATTGGTCTTAGAAAAAGACAACGAGGCTAAATTAAAATGATGTTGTAGTACATCCTCCATAAACCAACGCTGTACACACCCCGATAAGGTGTATCCAGCTAACCCTCTGGAATAAGAATTGGGGAATTTGTTTGAACCAGCCGCTAAAAGACAAAGGGGGGTGAGAGGGGAAGCAAATTTAAGATGGTTATTAACCTCAACTCCCGCTTTATCTTCTACTTCTGAAAAAAAGCCAGCTCGAGTTACTTCAGCTCCTATTCCCTCATTCCACCTCCTGAAATTTCAATGTCCCATCCCCCACTCCAGTCCCATTCCACTTCCTGAGATTTCTTCTTCTATCCAGACTCCGGCCTATGTTCCATCCCCCACTCTAGTTAAAGCAATTTCTATTTCAACTCCAGTATCCAGAAGGAAGAAAAGGTGATGATCAAGGCAGAGGAGATTGAAAAGAGGAATGGAGCAGAGGCTCTTACCCTAGGAGACCCTCTGGTTATAATAAAAGTAGGGAACAAAGAAAAAAAAATTGATAAACACAGGAGCAACATATTTGCTGTTAAATAAAGCCTTAATACCAATAACAGATGATTATGTCATGGTAAAGGGGGCAACTGGCTAATCTGAAAGGGCTTATTTTTGTAGCCCATTGAAATATAAGTTTGGGAAACAATGGGTAATTCACAGGTTTTTATATATGCCCAATGCTCCATTAGCACTTTCAGGCATGAATCTATTGGAACTATTAAAAGCAAAAATAGTATTCAAAAATGGGGAAATTAGTTTGGAGGTAAATGATCAGCAATACGTGGAACTGTTAAACTTAATGCTAATAACCAAAGATATTGTGGCTGAAAACAAAGAGAAATTATTAAGAAAATAATAGATCAGCTGCTCCCTGGGGTGTAGGACTCCAATATACCAGCGAGAGCAAAGAATGCTCTACCAGTACAAATCCGGCTTAAAGAAGGAAAAAAACCAGTTAAAATTAGAAAATGCCCCTTAAAAAGGGAAAGTAGGGAAGGGATTAGTCCAGTAATTAAGAACTTTTTGCAAATAGGACTACTAAAAAATGTCAATCAGATTTTAATACTCCTAATTTGTCTGTAAAAAAGCCCGATGGATCATACCGGTTAGTACAAAATTTGCAAGCTGTTACCAGTGGTAGCCAACCCCTACACCTTGTTAACTCATTTAACATCCAAACTAACCTGGTTTACTGTTTTAGATTTAAAGGATGCTTTCTTTTGCCTTCATCTCCATGAAACCAGCCAGAAAATTTTTGCATTTGAATGGGAAAATCCCAAAACTGGATGTAAAACTCAGCTCACATGGTGTGTACTACCCCAGGGGTTCAAGAACTCCCCTACCATATTTGGAGAACAGCTGGCAAAAGATCTAGAATCCTGGGAAGCTCCATCAAAAGAAGGACAGCTGCTACAGCACGTGGACGACCTCCTGATAGCTACTAAAACTCAAGAAGTATGTATGGAGTGGACGGTAAGCCTCCTAAATTTTCTGGGGTCTACAGGGTTATCGAGTATCCCAGAAGAAAGCCCAGATGGACATGAACAGTTGTCTATTTGAGCTATGAGATTATTGCTGGACAAAGAACCTTGGGACAGGATCGCAAGGAAACAATATGCCAGACCCCAAAACCCCAAACAGTGAAAGAACTGAGAACCTTCTTGGGCATGACAGGGTGGTGCAGACTATGGATTTACAATTATGGGCTGTTAGTCAAACCCCTATATGTCTTGACTACGGAGGGAAACAGAGATCTCCAGTGGATGAAAGAAGCACCACGAGCCTTTGACCAACTAAAGAAGGCTCTCATGTCAGCTCCAGCTCTGGGACTTCCAGATGTGAGTAAACCATTCTTCCTGTTTTCTCACGAAAAACAGGGGATTGCTCTGAGAATGCTAGCACAAGACCCGGGCCCGTACCGGAGGGCAGTCACCTACCTCTCCAAACAGCTGGACACGGCAGCCAAAGGGTGGCCAGGGTGCCTCAGCTGTCACAGCAGTAGCACTGAACATCCAAGAGGCACACAAATTCACCCAAGGCCAGAAGATGACTGTGCTAGTATCCCACACAGTGTCTGCAGTCCTGGAGGTGAAAGGAAGACATTGGCTTTCGCCACAAAGATTTCTAAAGTACCAGGCCATACTAACAGCATAAGATGATGTTGAAATTGTGGTAACTAACACTGTAAATGCAGCTTCTTTCCTCAGCAGGAGTATGGGAGAACCAGTGATCCATGACTGCCTGGAGACCATTGAAGCCACTTACTCCAGTCACCCAGATCTGAAGGACACCCCTCTCGGGGATGCTGAGACCTGGTTCACTGATGGGAGCAGCTACATCATCAGTGGAAAAAGACATGCTGGGTATGCAGTTACCACAAGCTGAGAGGTAATAGAGTCTGGACCATTGCCAATAAATACCTCTGCACAGAAGGCTGAAATAATCACCTTAACCTGGGCCTTAGAGCTAGCTGAAAGAAAAAAAAATCAACATGTATACACCAAAAAGTGAGCTCTGAATTGGAAAAAGGAAATGAGCTGGCAGACAGAAAGGCAAAAGAAACAGCTAAAGGTAAGGTAATTATTAAAACAATTGAGGCATCTTTAATTCTAGATGGGCAAATTTCTATGAAAGGTAAACCAAGATACAATATAAGGGATAAAAGGCTCATTAGAGAAGAAAACAGGAGTTATAACCAAGAGGGGTGGGCTATTAGAGATAGAAGAAAGGGAAGGCTTGTGATCCCCTCTTACATGTTATGGTTATTAGTGAAAAAAAAGAACATGAGAAAACACATTGTGGAATTGATGCTCTGTACAATTATTTGAAAGAGCAAATCATGGCCAGAAACTTGCAAGGTGCAATAATTCAGGTGACTCGCCAATGTAGCCTTGCCTCCAAACTAATCCCAAGAATATTCCTAAACCAAAGCCTGGACAAATTGAAAAAGGCTATGAGCCTGGGCAACAATGGCAAATTGATTTTTCAGAACTACCGAGGAGAGAGGGGTACCAATACCTATTGATATTAATAGGTACCTTTTCAGGGTGGCCAGAAACTTTCCCTACCAAAACTGTCAAAGCATGAAAAGTAACCAAAGCACTGTTATTAGTAAAAGAATTTACTAACTTTGAAGAAGGAGTGGGGAATGAATTATGGTTTTAAAAAGTTAAGATTTTTGCTTAGAGTAGAAGTAGTTTCCATGACCAAGATGTAAGTTAGGTAGGTAAATGGTAGGTTAATAATTACTAGATGCTTAGGCTAGAGCTAAATTGGTATAATTATCTGCTATTATGAACCTGCGTATAGAAAAAAACGTAAAATAAGTAAACCGTTAATCATAAGGCACAGGGTCTTGGATCGTGCCAGAGGGTCACTGAGACCTGATGAAGACTCTCCTGACTTCATCCTTCGAGACCACTGACCCATTTTGAGACCACCGACCCAATTCAAGAGATGAACTGCGCAAGTGTGAAGGACTAATGGGCTCATTTTAATATGGGATGGGGATGGGAGGTGCTGGGGTTATGCATATGTATTGTATGTAAGATCTTGGGGAATAAATAGAGGGCAAAGAACCTTGTTCGGGGCGGTCACACCTTTCGGAGGTGACTCCCGTGACGCCTGCCAGTGAATAAACATACTACTTTCTTACTTTAATTAGTAAGAGGGTCTTTGTCCGTGATTATACTGTTTTTTTTAACGATTCAATACATCGTGCATAGGGTTTTCAGGAAACAATTGCTGTGTTACAGCACTGATACCTTACAGTCTAAATACTGATCCTATTTAACTAATCGGTACGTTTAATTAAGTGCAATCAGATACCTTACTCTGAAGTCTCAGTGCCTATACACCTTATGTTTGCATTAGGTGGGAATTCAAGGTTTATGCTGTGCCTCATACTGTAACAAGGATGAAATATGCATTGCTATAAAGACAGGTAGTTGCAGATTTGTATTTGTAGAGCAAGAGATATCACAAAACAGCATAAATCGATTGTTATATCCACAGAAATATCCTGCATTCTTGGCTTTTCAATGTCTTCCACTGCTCCCTTGCCACATCACCCCAGGTCCTCTTACTGAACTGTCCAGTAGTCAGGATAAAAAACTTGACCTCTTCTCATAAGAGACTGTTGAATGGATGGTTAGACCTTGGACTTAAGGGATCTCATCAAATTATTGTGTTACTTATAAGCCCTTTAGGAATTCTGGCCTACCAGATGCTTTGAATGCACATACTTCAAGGTATCAGCTTTGGGATACTCCGCAGAGCAGAACGAGCCTCTAGAGCCCCCTCCAAGGTGTGCTGCAATCATGGTCAGAAGTGTCTATGACCTGTGACTCCAATAGTCTTCACAGGATTTTGTTCCTTCTTACTTTTAACTTCTCATTATTAAATGTCATAGAAGCTTTTAGTAGTCCATCAAAGAGAACTGAGTATTCAAGCGTCCAGATTTAATCCTCTGAGTAATAAAATAGTAAAAACAAGAACACATATGAAAATTAAATAGAATCTAATAAATGTGTTACCTTATACTATTTTGACCATCAGAATTATCATATTATGTTCCTGACTAAGGGGCTTTGCTTTGGTTAACAAGTGCATGAAAGCTTATCTATTTTTTTTCTCCTGGATCCATTAGTCAATCCAATAAAAGGTCCACAAGTCCCTATAAATATGGCCTCATTTACATTCTTTATTTATTAAAGTTACATGAGAACTAGAACTACAGTTTCATTGTGAGTAGTAGATCTCTTATGGAACTGTCAGTCATAGGAGAAATGTAGCCTTTATCAAGGAGATATGCAAATTTAGGTTTTGGCTTCTGTGATGGGTTTTGGTGTTTCGCTTGCATTTTTAAAACCTTCATTAAAAATAAATAAGTAAAAAACCCCACAACAACAACAACAACAACAACAACAACAACAAAACCTTAAGATTTATTCCTTGATTTTGAATTGAAAGAACAACTTTAATTTTTGTTCCTTGTTCTGTTCTTGGGGTATTTTCACCGAGCTGCTTTTTAAATCAGTGGTATATAATATTATTGATGTCTGTTTTGGAGAGAAGCTTGACATGGACTTTTTAGGCATGTCATTTAATGAAGAATCCAAGATGAATGATTGTGTTAGGAACTGAGAGACTTGACTCCCACAGCTGAAACCACCAGTGCTGCTGTCCTTGAACTGCAGTGAAAGGAGTCAATAATAAGCCCTGGATGCAAAACTCAAATTCTGGTTTAAACAGGAAGGCTCTATAATTGCTATGTAATGTAGTCTATATTTGGACAAAATCTTTTGCTCTTTCTTGGGCAGAGCAGACATATGTCTCCAAAAGAACAGCAGGTGGTATTTGAGGTATTGCCTTTCTCTTTTCCTATTGATCTTCTGTACATAATACATCATTCTCAAGAACATAAATCCAAAACTTTAATGTAAAGACTCATACTTCCTTTGAGTCTTTATAAGCTCTTCAATAGCTGGAGCTAAAAATCTGTATAATTCAGATTTGGAATGTGTTTGATCCCTTATTTTCAGCTATACAAATAGCTAAAATTTAGTATTTTCAGAAGAACTTCAGCTCACAGAAGTATGCTCTACAGTTTTTATTTCAGGGAGATCTAAGCTAATTTAGGCTTTGAGATGCATGGATTTTGCAGGTTTTTTTTCATTTTAAGGAATCCTGGAGGTGGGAAAATTATTGTAACTCTATAGGGAGTTATGGAAAAAGAGGCCTCAAGGCTCTGCTGCACAAGGAATAAGTAACAGATAATCAGATGGGATAGTTATGCCTCAAAACTGCTAATAGAAATGTACTTCTCAGCTTTATCTCCTTTAACCAGTATATAGGGACTCCTGCAGTATACAAACTTTATGACTTAGTTGTATTTCCAAATCCAAGTTGCCCTGAATGCAGTGTCCATGTGACATTTTTTGAATCTCAGACAAATTCCATTTTATTATAAAATTATATACTTTTGTTTCCTTCTCTTTCTGTTATGTTTCTCTTATAGCTGTAGTTAGGGAAATGAGTCAAAATCTGAACCATCACAGAGCTGTTGGAAGGAGGGATGACAGATTAATTTGGCCTAGACAGGTAGAAAACATCTATGAACAGTGGTGCAATTGTATTGCAACTCCCGCTGTGTTTTTCTCTTTTTAACCACACTGCCTAAGCTGTTCCCACCAGATAATTAGATTAACATCCCAACATTTTTTTCCCCATGCTTTTTGAAAAGGAGGCATCAGAGATCCCACAAGACAGATTGGATTTGATTGCTATTCTTAGATGAGAGAGCAGCAAACCACAAGACAAGAAAGCTTGGAAATTTGTTGTAAAATATAAATCAGGACTTCTGTCCTCTTTCTGAAATTATTTAACCTTGAGCTTATTTTTCTCTGTGAAAGTTATCTCTGATGTCAGAATCACTCAAATAATCATTGATGTTGCTTAATCATAAGACTGAATTTGCTGGTTCATTAGATATGTCTTGCATATGCAATTTTATCTAAGCCTGTGAAGAGAAAAATGACTGCAGCTGAAGGAAAACAGCTTTTTATTTGGTTTGGTATAGATGTTCTTTAAATAGCGAGATTTTCCCCAAATCTGATGATAAGCAAAAGCAATTAATGAATTAGTGGGAACATTTTTAGAATCTGTTTGCCTACAAGATTGGTGTATGTTTCTGAAAAAGAGCATGAAGGGTCACGTGTTTATCACTCCCTGTGCAGCATGCAGTAAGGAGTGTTTGACTGTGAGGCAGCACAATTAGATCAGCTGATTTTATTTATAAAATATTATTCATTCGTCTGTTCATTGCTGTAGGTAAAGATTTCTAATGCAGAGAAACATATATACAACATTTTAAGAAGCTTTTGAACATTCAACAGGAAAGAGGTTTGGAGATAAGGGTTCTTTGCAGCAAGGGCAAATTAAAAAGCCAAGCATTGGAACTGATTTCTCTAGTCTGAAAATTGCTCTTATTTGAGAGAGAGAGACAAAGAAAAAAACGGTCGTTGCTGCTGTTAGATTGGCAAACTAAAAGAAATTACCTCTTATTTAACACATTTTCTTATTTTTCCATTTTCTGTTGTGTAGAGAGACAGGCTCATGCCTATAGTCTCTATGAAATAGATTTGAAAAGACAGTCTTGGTAAAAATCTAGGCTTTCCGGATATCATAAAGCTGTACTATCTCGCCTTCAAGTCTCTCCTAACATCATTTCTCCCAGGAATAGACCTAAAAATATTTGTTCTTTGCAGTTGTATGTGTTAGGTGCAAATATTGCTTTTTCTTTCTCCTGACAGTAGTGAAATTTAAGCTGAGATTCATGATGTCTGGGGAAACTTGGTGTCCTCAGACGTCTCAATACCTGGAATAGAGAGAAGAGTTTGGTAAAGGACTTAAATGAACATTTATTTTGTTTCTTACTCTGAAGTAATGAAACTGTAACATAAAACGTTTTTTAAGAGACAGTAATAAATTCTTATTGTTTTACTGCACATTGTGCTCTTACTAGAATATATTTTTTTTATTCGTGTACTGAGTGATCACATCCACCTCTATTTTGTACCTCATGGAAGAGTATTCTGCTGATTTTCCATGATTATAGATGCATTAGTTGTGAAGATTCAGATCATGAGTCTTAGCCAGATCAAAGAGTTCTCCCTTCCTTTATAACTTAAAATAGGGTTTTCCTCTCTTAGAAGAGCCCACTCGATCATTGCTGCAATCATATGACTAAATTAAATCTAATACTGCCATCTAGTGTCCACATACAGGGATATTACGCTTTTTTAGCCCAGTGATATCAGAGAGCCTCTGAGTATCAGTTGTAACTGAGTTCTCAAGTGAGAGAAACATTGTTTTTTTTCCCAAACTTTCCTTTTATTTTTTTTGTTTTCCTCAAATAAATAACTTCCTCTCTAATTTCATAATAACATTAAGTGTTTTATAATGGTGCTAAGAACCTCCGCTTTTTTTGCAGTTTCTAAAGGATTGTGCTCAGTATTGGGGTAAGAAGTGTAGACAGTAAACTTCTGTCTGTGCTCTTCCTCTCACTGTTCTGCTGGAAGCTGTTGTAAGAGCTGACAAAATTGACCTTCTTATCACAGAGTCTGATTCACCTGGGGAAAAAGAACTCTCTTGGAGAAGTTGTCCCTGCAGTTCTGTGGCACAAATTGTCAAAATTACCTTAATGAAAGAAGAAGAAAGGAAAACTATTCAAGAAAGCATTTTATATGTCTGGGGATTTGTTTAAAAATAATGTGTACAGGACACTTTTGAATACCAAAAAATATCAGGTCTTACAGAGCAAAGCCCAGTTTTCAGTAGTACCCTCAACAGCTTGCAGACGAACCCATTGTCCATGGCTTTGAGCACTGAGGATAGCACGTGAGCAGGCTGTCTTCCCCTTCCTGCTTTAGGTGCTCGTAACATAATTTAAACATATATAACGAATGGTAGAAGTACCTCTTTAAGAGATGCATTGATTGTAGATCTATTCACTTCTTAAGTAAAATGAACTGCTACACTGAAAGCTTCTTTCAGAATTGCAGCCTGATAGCCCCAAGCAGACTGTCAGGCTGCATGTTTATTTGCTGCTCCATTCCACCCCTCATGATTGATTCTTTCTCACATTCCACTATTGATTTTTCTGTTCTGTCTTTCTTCAACCACAAATATTAAGAAGTTCCTTGAAAGCCATGTTGCCTTAAACACTGTTTGAAGAGCACTTTCTTCAGGGTCTCCCTCCCCAGCCTGCAGCAGCCAGACAGGAGCCTTTAGCTCAGCCTTCCTCCATCTGGGAACAGCAGCATGGCTCCAGCCATGGAAATTGTGGAGATCAGGCCTCAGTTGCCAGAGAGGTCCAGAGGAACAGCAGAACACCCCAGCCAAAATCTGATGTGATATGATGTGATGATGTGATGATGTGATGTGATGTGATGTGATGTGATGTGATGTGATGTGATGTGATGATGTGATCACAGGTGATTGTAGTAATTTTATTCCTGGAGCTTTATAGGGAAACATATTTTGCCTGTATTTTAGAAGATATCTTATTACTGTCCTTTTCTCTTCACAAACACAGAAGATCAACAGTTATCCACAAAACTTTCTGTGATCCCTTCTTCTGTAGTCAGGCGGCGGTTCTTTGTGTTCAATACAGTTTCAATCTTTGAAATTCAGTGTAAAAATTTAAAATTTTGACTGGGAGATGAGGAATTAAGTCAAGTAGGGTTATTAATATGCTTTTAGAGCTGTGCATTTCTTAGGTTAAGAGACACTTTGCTTTTGTACAGTTTTGCAAATATTTATACATTTCTCCAATAAATCTTCTATGCTTACTGTCTTGATTATTTATTGCTCATGTGTTTTTGTTTCTAGTTTATACTCCTGTCTAATGAGATTATACAAGAGTTAAAAAGATAGTCAAATTTACTAAATTTTACTGAAAGCTTTTTTCACATGTATGATGAAAGTTATTCTGGTTGGTTTTGGTTTATTGATTGGGGTTTTTTCTTTTTTTCCCCCACTGTGTGTTTATCTTTCTCCTAGTCAATAACAACTAATGAAACGTTTTAAAATCAAGCATCACTTTGTAGGTTTTAATTGCTGCAATATTTAATATTTAGTTGACATATGAATGTTGTTTAATTGCAGTGTGCACATAGCGCAGGAATATAGACAAATTAGTTTTGCAGATCTTCTATCCAAGGAAAATTATGCTTACTTAATATAAAAGGCAAATATTGCATCTAACTGAATTGGAACCAACTTCTTTCTGTCGATAAAGAATATTCTATCATTGGCTTCTCTGTATACACTAGCAATATCCTGTCATTTCTCTGGACTAGAATTTACTTCACATGCCCATGCCTTATGAAGCTTTTTTTTTCTCATTCCAACAGCAGGTAATGGCACTGGGAAAGTGAATATATTCTTCCAGAAATAAAGATCTTCCACTTGCAATGTCAGGCAAGTTGATAAATCACTGCAAGCCGTGGGCTTGTGCTGTGAGCTCAGGTACAGTTGATCATCCATGCATAGACGTGACTGCCATAGTTTTTTACAGGACAGAAGGACACCCTGGGACACACAGGTTACAATTTTAGGTGGAAAAAGGGCACGTGTAAAATGGTGAAATTAATCGGCGAAAATTTTCTATCAGAGGTGAGAGAAATATGGCCGGGAGTTTACATGTGGAAATGGGAAAGCTTCCTGTGGTTTCTCTTGTCGACTCCACAAGGCCTGGCTCAGACCTTGCCCCACCCCACCACAGCTGAAAGGGAGTTTGATTCCAGAGAACTCATTTCCATGGAAACCAAGGAAACAGCTGACCAGCCCTGCACGTATTCTGCCAGGCTCTTATCAATACAAAACTATAAAAATAGTGCTCTAAAGTCAGTGAGATTATTTATGTGATGGGTATCCATACAATAAACTACAAGTGATGCTTTCAGGAGCTCTGTTGTGTTAGTGCTGTACCTGGTTCAAGATCAGTCCTTTATATTTGGTGCACTCAAAGTCACAATAAATAGCATGTGAATTAGCCCTTCACCCCTTGCAACTGTTACAGATTCTCCTCCCCCAAAAAATATTAGAATTACAAATCATTGTGAATAACATAAAGCAATCAAAAGCTAATATAGAAATGTATGCAGAGATAAAGCAGATACTGTGTTCTGCAGGTTTAATTAAAAATGTCTGTTGCTTTTGTAGTTATGCTTTCATTTGACCTATTCCTCAGGCATTTTTGCAATGAAAAATCTGAGCAGATTGATTCATAAAAAATTACTATTCTCTGGCCATTTTCTTTTATAAATATCTATTAAAATGTAGAGTCATTTCTATTTAAATTCTTTTTCCAGAAAAAATTTATGTTGGAGTTACTTTTGTCCTGCTTGTCTTAGAGAACATGATATTACCTATAATACAACCCAGAACTGTTTCTTTTCTTTTTGCTTGTGATACTTTGTCTCTCAAACAAGCTTTCAATATGAGAGTGAAAACAAGAAAATATTGTTTCCCTCTTTCTGAAATGGAAAAGAACTACTCAAAAATTATTTTTACATAGGTACAGGCATTCGAAATTAATAAGCATCTATCTAGGAAGCAAATATTAGCGTCATTTGAGGAATGAGCAGTTTCTGTGCACTTGGCTATTTCCTAAAGAGAAGTCAGCTAAATATTTTTTTATTTATTGAAAAGCATTAATGCAGTCCTGTAAAAATTATTACAGCTTTTTTAGGAATTGTTTCACCCTTTCACTATAGAAAAAAAATAAATATAGGTCAAAACTGTATGTTATTAACACTGAATAACATTACAGCACAATAAAATTTTATCAGTTACCTGATTCCGGAGGTGAGAAAAAGGACTGCAAATATGTAATATCTCAACCTTTTAACTAAAGTCTAAAGGACACTATTTTCTTTAGATAATATGTTCAATTTATATATGTATTTATAAGTGATTTTCACTGATTAGGTTCTTAACAATAACATCTAAATTTTTTTTCTAATAGCTGTCCTTGCAGAAGCTAGTCACAGTATTTATTTAGTAATAACTACTCTCTCTTTTCACTTAACTTACAATGAGGACATTTGCAGCTATAACAGCCTAATTGCAAGTACATTACACACATTATCAAGTTAGTGCTTAAGAAAATCCTGCTCTCCTTAGAGTAGTTTGAGTATTTTTATTTTGAAGGTGGTAGTAGTTTGTGGGTTTTCCTGGCCCTTAATGGGGTCTTCACGCTTTCCTCTGGTCTAGCTCAGCTGTTAAGGTGAAGCCTCCCGGGCCCTTGCCACATGGACGTAAATAAGATAACAAAAGAGGCTCTTTCCCCTGATGAAGTTGCAGGGTTTATTTCTTGTGGGTAGCGAGGAAGAGAGAGAGAAAGAGAAAGGGAAAGAGAGCAAGCTCAGGGGGCGCAGGTCTTTTCTAGGGTCTGAAAAGAGGGGCGGGGAGAAATTGGATCCCAGCCAGCCCTGTATGGCCAGGAGGGGAGAGGGACCAAGCTACAGGGCATAGCAGGGGTCACGGAATGTACCATTTACAATGCATCTCGGAAATGCAACATCTCCCCGTTTTTTGTTTAACAAAGTTGAAAGAAGGATATTAGTTTCATTTAAATTATGACTTTGTCCACCATTTGCAGTTGGTGGAAGGGTTAAATTGTTCTAAGTTTTTCATTTCTATGTGATTGACTACTGAGGTAGAGGGAATGAGACCACTAATAGCCTTGACAACTAAGTGACGTAGGATCCCGAACGCCATTATTACAAGTAAAAGAATAACAAAAATTAACATAATTGTTTTAACTATAGATGTCCACCACCCTGTGAGTCCCCAGCCTTTGAACAGTCCATTGAACCAATCTTCAGATTCTTGTTTCACTTATCTGATCAAGTTGTTCATGTTTCGGAGGGCAGCATGGATGTTAGGAGCTCTCGAGGTCATGTCCAATCCTTTTCCCCACATAGGTGTTCATATGTTATGTCATTATCATCAGCATCTTTTGCATCATCCGAGCTTTTTAAAAGCTCTAGTAAAAGCACTTTCAAAGATCTTTTCCACAGGCTTTCCCATAGATCATATTCTGAAGGAATTAACAGACAT